>NC_136433.1:26092500-26462500 GCF_052849685.1 Lactuca virosa
GAATAACATTGTTCACACATCCGCACAATAATTAGTTAGAATACTTGAACCTAGCTCTCTCTCTCTCTCTCTCTCTATATATATATATATATATATATATATATATATATATATATATATATATATATATATATATATATATATATATATATATATATATATGTGGTTTTATTGTGCAACTACTAAATAAATTATGCAACTAATATTAGGTCCAACATCAAAGAAATATGGTACACCAAATTTTAGTCCCAACTTGTAAAAAAATTAATCCAATACAATGTAACGTCCCATTTTTCACAACAAAATTTTTCATTTTTAAATTAGGAATAAACAACATTTTTATAAAACTCAAGTCAAAGAAATATCATATCTTCAAAATATAGTCATCCAAAAATCAGAGTGGCATAACAAATGCAGAATCACAAAAGCTGCTGATGAATGTGTACAATCAAGTATTCGTCTTTGCATGATCATCTGAAGTACATGAAACATTTTAATCCATAACTGTAAGCCAAAGCTTAGTGAGTTCCCCAAAATACCACATACAACAATATACATATAAGCATACATGCTAACAGGTCCGTACTAACCCAATGAATGCCAAGACTCACAACACTCAAGTTGATATTGTCATCAACCCGACCGATGTGAATGTCTAGACTCACAATACTCAGTTTTGGTCTTGTCATCAACTAATCCCCTTGTTGACCCCCAGCCTAAAGCTGTACCGCCTACACTAGTGGTCATCCGCACAAAGTCAAATGCCTCAACCCTTCACAAATATATCGACGTATACATAATACATATAACAAACAAATCAGCATCACATGTAATAGTTTAGAAGTCTACCTACCTAACAACATACAACAATCTACCCATATCCTAACACCCTAGGACACATACTACAATATATAGTATAGTCAGGAAACTTACATCACTATTGAAAGCAGACACACCACAGCTCACAGAGAAGTACAAGTTGGGACTACAAACCACTTAATCACCAATTAGGGGTAAATCCTCAGTCTATAACCTAAAACCCCTAAGTTTACCAAATGTCAACCTGGTCGAAAGTCAACAGTCAACGATCAATAGATAGCTACTCCATCATGGCCAACCCCTGACCGTGCCGTGGTAGCCTCACGATAAAACAGTCACAGATAAATTCGCTACCACGACGTGGCGAGCATCATGCCACATCGTAGGATCTGGCCAAAACTACTTAATGGATTAAGTTGTTAATGATGGGTTTTGAGCAATCTAACAACCTTAAGGTGCACATACAACCCTAAATGCTTTGGATCTATGTTTTCTCTAATTATACATGCAATTTGATTTCCAAAACATTATCCTAACTAGCATACAAAACATGGGTACTTGTATAACAAAAAACTAGTTATATGACATACCTTTTCTTGTAGCTTGTTAACTTGGACCTTTAAGAGCCTAGAACCCCAAATATGATGCCTCAAATGCTTTACAAAACACCACCATCAATGGAGGACTTGAGAGAAGATTACTTGCACACAAAATCGGTTATGCTCTTCCAAAGATCACTAGTGGCCGATTTCATGAGCTAAGGGACCCCTTTTTATAGTGTGGCAAGGATTAGGGTTACATCTATGTAAACCCTAATGTGCATGACCTTTCATCTCACTTAGGCTCCATGGGTTAAACCTCCATGGACTATCCATGGACTACGATGTTGGTTTAGCCCTACCTAAATAACCATTGGCCCACACTATAAGAATCATTGATTTACCAAATCAACCCCTTGCATTTAATTGGTCTCTTTTGATCACTAAATTAATTCCAAATTAATTCTTGATCAATACTAATTAAATAATATGATTTCATATTAATATATTAGAACTTATAATATATTAATAAATCATAAATACCTCTTATCAAAAGTCCATCCTTACAAATTGTTCCGGTGAAATACAACCCAAATGGACCATGCTACTTTCGGGTCAAGTACATACCAAATATAGTTATGGACTTAGACACCTTATACAACAGTGTCCCACTTGGATAAGTCTAATAACTATAACTACAAGTACGACCTAAAACACAGACTAGCAATCGTGGCTCTTAAAAGCCTTTGTTGAACTATGACGCGCCATTTTAGATAAGGGATCATATAATCCTCTGTTCTCAAGATATCAGCCGGATAAATACATGGAACATAGTCATTCTTATTGTCCAACATTTGTTTCCCGATTTCCAATTTTGTTTGACATAGAACTTAATCGAACACATCAATTGAGTTCTGACCGGGCCCGGTACATAAATCAAAACAAAATCATCGAGGGGCCCAATATATCGCTTTTAATCCTCCAAGGACTAAAAGGAACAGATAAACTTCGAAAGTATATGCTTGTACTAACTACTTGTTAAATCATACAGAATAGTGCGTTTTATAACATCAAGTTACTAATGCGGTTTCGCACTATCAATGTACAACCAACTCATAGTCAACAACTCATATATCTTGGTTTGAAGACTTATATGATATTATCGTCTCACGATCACCCGAGATAAATTCCATGAATTGATACAAGTGAGCGTGAGTTTAACCCAATACTCAGACCTTATAAGCACTCATGAATGTCGTAGCAAACTTTGCTATGTCTCATACACTTCAGACACTCTACAAGCCAAATTCATGAAAGTCTTGCCTCAATACCTACTTCCAACGTATGATTGACTGTGGATAGTTTGAATAATTTAATTATTCTGGAAGTTAAAACATGCAAAATGAAACAATAGTAAATGATTGACACAAGATAGTAATGTTGGATTAGTGTGTAAGTCCATAACTATTTTAGTATGTACTTGACCCGATGGTGCATGGTCCTTTTGGGTTGCCTTCACCATAGCAATTTGACAGGGTGATTTGTGAAGAGAGAAGAGATATTATTATATTAATATATTATGAGAATAATATATTAAAGGATAATAATATTGTTTGATTAATATTAGTCATAAATTAATTAGGAATTAATTTGGTGACTAAAAGAGGTTAATTGAATAAAGGGGCTTAAACTGTCAAATGTGTGATAGTTGAGTTTTTGGGCTATGAAATCTTATGGGATATAGGGTGACCGAAATTAAGGAGTATGGGCTCCTTGAATTCGTCCAAGCCTTACTCTAGAAGGATCATTGGATTGCTTAGGGCCTAAGTTATTCAATTAGGGTTAAGGATGTAACCCTAGTAGCTCATAGTATAAATAGACCCCATAGGTGAGGGAAATCGGCCACCTTGTTGCATTGGGAACCCTAGAGCCGATTTCTATACCTCTCCTCTCTCTCCAAATCAACCTCTTGCTAGTTGGTGTTTGTAAGCCATTAGAGGAGTGACAATTATGACTCTAAGCTTCAAGAACAAGAAGATTCAAGAAAGCAATCAAAAGGTATTCATCCAGATCTGATTTCATATATTATGTTTCTATTGTATTCACCAGATCTAGCATTGAAAGTCTTGGATACATTGCATGTTAAATTAGAGAAACCTAGATCCAAGCATTAGGGTTTGCATGTGCACATAGGATAGTTCTTATGGCTCAAACCTGACAAGTAACACTACTTATAAATAAAAAACACCTTTTATTTAATCATCAAATGTCAATTACATTTTAACTATTACAAGTTTCAAAACTATCTAATCATGAAAACTAATATCATCCTTCAGCCCTATGCGCCTTGCATGCTGTAAGTGCTTAACCCTACTCAGTCCCTTCGAGAGGGGATATGCTGGCTTCTCCTCTGACGATACCCTCTTTGCTACGAGGAGTCCTTCTTCTATCTGATGTCTTATGAAGTGATATTTTTTGTTGATGTGCCTGGATCTGCCATGATCCCTTGGTTACTTGGCTAAGGCAACTGCACTCTCGCTGTCACAGAAAATCTCCATAGGCTCCTTTATAGTTGGTACAACTCCAAGGTCTCCGATGAAGTTCTTCAGCCAAATCGCCTCCTTCGCCGCTTCGCTTGCTGCTATGTACTCTGATTCGCACGTTGAATCACCTACAGTCTCCTGCTTCGAACTTTTCCAAGTGATTGCTCCTCCATTAAGGGTAAATACCCAGCCCGACTGAGAGCATAAATTATCTCTGTCGGTCTGAAAGCTGGCGTCACTATACCCCGTTACTCTCAAGACATCACTCCCACCGAGGGTAAGGACCCAGTCCTTAGTCCTCCGCTGGTACTTGAGAATGTTCTTTACTGCAGTCCAGTGAGCCTTACTAGGATTCCCTTGATATCTGCTGACCATGCTCAAAGCAAAGGCCACATCAGGGCGAGTACAAGTCATAGCATACATGATCGAACCAACTGCGTAAGCATATGGTACTCGACTCATCTCGGCTATCTCAGCCTCTGTACTCGGACTCTGAGTTTTACTCAGTTTGGTATTGCCTTGGATGGGTAACTCACCTTTATTGGAATCCATCATGTTGAACCTTTTCAACACCTTATCCAAGTAGGTACGTTGACTAAGTCCAATTAGTCTTTTACTCCTGTCTCTCAATATCCTTATCCCCAGAATATAGGCAGCTTCTTCGAGGTCCTTCATAGCGAAACACTTCCCAAGCCAGGACTTAACCTCCTGCAAGGTTGGGATGTCATTTCCTACGAGAAGTATGTCATCCACATACAACACCAGAAAGCTAACTGTACTCCCACTAGCCTTGACATACACACATGACTCATCCTCGCTTCTCGAAAAGCCAAACTCTTTTACTTTCTCATCGAAACAAAGATTCCATCTACGAGATGCTTGTTTCAATCCATAAATGGATTTTTCAAGCTTACACACTCTATTAGGGTACTTTGCATTGACAAACCCTTCTGGCTAAACCATGTAAACATCCTCAACCAACTTTCCATTAAGGAAAGTGGTTTTGACATCCATTTTCCATATTTCATAGTCATGAAATGCAGCTATGGCTAGCATAACCCTAATGGACTTAATCTTCGCTACTGGCGAGAAGGTCTCATCATAGTTAACTCCTTGAGTTTGAGTAAAGCCCTTCGCAACCAGTCGCGCCTTATAAGTGTGTACCTTTCCATCCATATCGGTCTTCTTCTTGAAGATCCATTTGCACCCGACTGTCTTTCGACCCGATACATTGTCAACCAAGTTCCAAAGTTGATTGTCATACATGGACTGAATCTCGCTGTCTATCGCGTCTTTCCATTTAGCAGACTCGGGGCCTGCCATGGCTTCCTTTTAGTTTTTAGGTTCATCCAAATTTACCAGTGTGTTATCACTGATAAATGTATCAGCCTGAAATGTTATATGGAAACCATATAACACAGGTGGAACACTAACTCTAGTGGAACGCCTCAGAGGTACGGACTCGTCAACTGGATCAACAGGAGTTTCCTCCTCAGGTTGATTGCTAGTGTTTGAGGTTCCTTCACCAATTGAATCTTCAAGCTCTTCAAGGTCAATTTGCCTCCTACTGTCTCCTTGGCCTATGAGTTCTCTCTCGCGAAAGAATCCACTCCTCGTAACGAAGACAACATTGTCACTCGGTCTGTAGAAGAGATATCCAAAGGATTTATGTGGGTTGCCGATGAAAATACACCGCTCACTACGAGGTTCGAGCTTTTCGTGAGTCTCACGCCTCACGAAAGACTCGCAACCCCAAACCTTGATGTATGCTAACGAGGGAACCTTCCGTGTCCACATCTTGTGAGGTGTTTTGTCAACCTTCTTAGTTGGGACTAGATTAAGGATATGGGCGACAGTCTCTAAGGCATACCCCCAGAATGAGATAGGTAACGAACCTCAACTCATCATGGAACGAACCACGTCCAACAAGGTTCGTTCGCGCCTCTCAGCCACACCATTAAGCTGTGGTGTCCTAGGTGGCGTCAATTGTGAAACAATCCCACATTCCTTAAGATAGTCTAGGAACTCGATACTAAGATACTCACCACCCCGATCGGATCGGAGCATCATTATCTTCCTGCCCAGCTGATTCTCCACTTCTTGCTTAAACTCTTTGAATCTTTCAAAGGTTTCTGACTTATGTTTGATTAAGTAGATATAGCCATATCTGCTGTAATCATCAATAAAAGTCACATAGAAGCGGTTAGCATCCCTTGTGGCGGTTCAGAAAGGTCCACACACATCGGTGTGTATGAGATCTAACAAACCTTCACCCCTTTCACAAGTACCAATGAAGAGCGATTTAGTCATCTTTCCAAGCAAACAAGATTCGCAAGTGTCATCCGACCTTAAATCGAATGACTCCAAGACTCCAGCCTTTTGGAGTTGGCCTATGTGCTTCTTGTTGACATGTCTAAGACGACAATGCCACAAGCATGCATTATCCTAATCATTGGAAAAATCAATGTGCAACACATTATTTCCTAAGTTGTCTACAACCATCACAGTTTCATATACACCATTACAAGGCAATGCTTTAAAATAAAAAAAACCATTATAAAAAGCATTAATAGCACCAATTTCATTATCAAATGAAAAACTAAAACCTTGTTTGTACAAACCATGAAAGGAAATAACATTTCTCGCCATTTCAGACGAGTAGCAACAATTATTCAAATCTAATTCTAACCCACTACTAAGCAATAAAGAATAAACTCCAATATTGGTGACAGGTGAAACCTTCCTATTCCCCATGATCAAGTTCATCTTCCCGTGCTCCACATCCTTACTTCTTTTTAGTCTGTGCAAATTAGAACAAATGTGAATTCCACAACCTGTATCAAGGACCCAAGAACAAGAATGTGATGAGTTATTAGATAGAATAGTATAAATACCTGCATGGGTGGGTTTAACCTTCCCATCCTTTACATCCTGCAAGTTTTTGGGGCAGCTTTGCTTCCAGTGCCCTTTATCATGACAATAGAAACACTCTGTTTCCTTAGGAATGGAAGAGGGAGCAGCAGAACCAGCTTTGGTTCCACTAGAAGAGGATCCATCAAGATACTTTCCCTTGCGGCTCTTGGAGGGAGCCTTCCTCTTCTTCCCCTTCCCATGTACAATTCCCAAGACAGGGGCATTAGCAGTAGGAGTAGAAATAACAGATTTACCCGTGAGACTACTTTCAGCAGTCCTCAAAAGCCCTTGAATTTTGCTAAGTGTGACCTCCTCCTTGTTCATATGATAGGTCATGCGGAACTGATCATAACATGGAGTTAAGGAGTGTAGAATGATATCCATAGCCAGCTCCTCATCGAAGTTCACATTCAACTTTAGCAAAACGGTCCACAAACCTTTGCATTTTCTACAAGTGGGCCGTGATGGGTTCACCATCCTTCATCTTAGTTGTTATCATGGAAGAGATGATTTCATACCTCTCTTGACAAGTACTCTGATGGTATCTTTCCATCAGGTCTTGGTGCATCTCAAAAAGGTAGAAGTCCTTATAGGACTTTTGGAGTTCAGCTGTCATGGTGGCCAACATGATACAAGACACCTTGGTGGCATCCTTCTCATGAGTGCTAAACTCAGCGATGTCCTCAGGTGTAGCAGAAGACTCATCGATTTCCTTAAATCCTTGTCAAGGACATATTCCTTGTCCTCATAGCGAGTGAACATCCTGATGTTCCTAATCCAGTCATTGAAATTAGTGTCATCAAAGATGACTCTCCCACATAAGTTCATTAGAGAGAAGGAGCTAGTAGGGTTTGAGCCAGAAGCAGTGTTGGAAGACATCTGAAAAGAAAGAAAGACAAAGTTTAGATTAGATAAGAGTCCTTAATATAACACCCAAATGAAATATTAAGGCTAGGACCCAACACAATATTTTACAATTTGGAAGAGGGATGTCGTAATCCAACTTGCAAAATATTTGAAGGTAGGTAAATGACGATTTACCAATTTGCACCATGAAAAACAAAATTGATTATTAAGTTTTAATTGGATTGAAATTCCTAGATTCCTTTGAGATTCATTGAACTTTTCAATGGCATGTTTAAATCTCGATTATGCCCTTCAAGTTTGGGACTGGGATACCGAGGATCACAAACAATGTGTGAATAACCATGCAAATTAACTTGGTACACTTGATGTCATTTATCACCTAATCAATGTGTCGGTTAACCAGGCATGCTCCACCGATCTATGACAAACATCAAGCTACCCTTTTCCATGCTTACCAGTACAAGTTAATGTGTCGGTTAACCACACACGCTCCATTAATGACTTGGCAAGGTGCAAAGTGAAATTTCATGGATTAGCATCAATTTCACATTTTCCTAAAGTAACTAAGATTGGGAATTTAATAAAACATTTAGTTACTTTATAATTTTCATTATACTTTTAATGAGAATTAGTGTCTTATCCTACCCGTTCAGCTAACGACCCTCCACCAGTCAAGGAAGCGGTGGGTGAAAGTGTACACCCATTAAACCACAATTTTATAGGCAGTAACCTTATACCCCCCTTATAGACCGACTTCGCGAATGAGCCCTACTAACGGTAAGACTGACTTGTCTTATACATATATATGATTATTAAACTTTTAATATTATAATAGTATAAGGGTTGAATTTTAAACTTTTAAAATTATAGGTTTTGGAATTAAAGTATTCATAAGTGTGACTTTACAAATTCCAAAACTTGAGGGCAAGTTTTGAAACTTATTCAAAAATTTTTATTTCCATAACTTATGAGTTTAATGACTTTTAAAGAAAAGACTTTTGGTTTTCCATAACTTGCGGACAAGTTATGGAGTCCATTAAAAACATTTAGGTCATTATTTTAATTAACACAATAATCAAATAATACATACATGATCTAATTAAACTCATAAGAACAAGATAATTCATATCATCAATCTTCAAGAAATTAGCCTAATCATATAAACTAATACAAATCTTGAAATTATGACTATTATCTTTTAATTGGACAAGCATGATCATTACCTTATGAAAAAACAGATTTCATGGTTTAAAAAACAGTTTGGGGTAATGATCCTAATCCAATTTCTGGCCAAAACTCGAAATTCTGCACACTAGAGAACCAACTCGGCGAGTACATGAACTGGACTCGTCGATTTTGTCTATTTCTGAGTGGAATCGTCGAGTGACCCAGTGAACTCGGCGAGTTCACCAGTCAGAATGTAGAAATTCGATTTTTCCAACTTTGAAAACCAATTAACATCAAGTATAATAGAAAACAATCCTAGGCTCTGATACCACTGATGGGTTTTGAGCACTCTAACAACCTTAAGGTGCACATACAACTCTAAATGCTTTGGATCTATGTTTTCTCTAATTATACATGCAATTTTATTTTCCAAAGCATTATCCTAACTAGCAAACAAAAGATGGGTACTTGTATAACAAAAAACTAGTTAGATGACATACCTTTTCTTGTAGCTTGTTAACTTGGACCTTTAAGAGCCTAGCACCCCAAATGTGATGCCTCAAATGCTTTATAAAACACCACCAACAATGGAGAACTTGAGAGAAGATTACTTGCACACAAAATCGGCTATGCTCTTCCAAAGATCACTAGTGGCCGATTTCATGAGCTAAGGGACCCCTTTTTATAGTGTGGCAAGGATTAGGGTTACATCCATGTAAAGCCTAATGTGCATGAACTTTCATCTTATTTAGGTTCCATAGGTTAAACCTCCATGGACTATCCATAGACTACCATGTTGGTTTAGCCCAACCTAAATAACCATTGGCCCACACTATAAGAATCATTGATTTACCAAATCAACCCCTTACATTTAATTAGTCTCTTTTGATCACTAAATTAATTCCAAATTAATTCTTGATCAATACTAATTAAATAATATGATTTCATATTAATATATTAGAACTTATAATATATTAATAAATCATAAATAACCTCTTCTCAAAAGTCCATCCTTACAAATTGTTCCGGTGAAATGCAACCCAAATGGAGCATGCTACTTTCGGGTCAAGTACATACCAAATATAGTTATGGGCTTAGACACCTTATCCAACAGTTAATCCATTAAGTCCAAAGTCCATATCTTCCAGAAAGCTTCTTAACATCCCACAGAGTCATAAAAATCCTAACTTTATAGACATGCATGTCTAACGCATGTCTTTCCAAGACTAGGTTGAAATGGTAAGAAAAATGGCATAAATCTCATGCATGGCTTCAAAACACTCCCATGTTATAGATCCAAAAGATATAACACTCTAAGGACCTCATAGAGTAATAAAGTTGATAACTTTATTACAACCATTCATTCAAACTCAACCTATAGACCAATATATACTAGCTTTCTAGATCTACAAGAAATAAACCATAAAGATGGAGCCTTGAAAACTTACAATGGTCCAAAACATGCTCAAAAGTAAATGCTTGTGCTAGCTAGATGGCCCTTTCCACTACAAATGGTTCCCTTCTTCCTTCAATGAACACCAAAGGCAAAATGAGTTCAAGAACACCAATATGAGGCTAGGGTTTTGATTTTAGAGTGATGGAGGCTGAGGGTGGGAGAATCCCTAACCATCACAACCTTTAAATATGGTCTACATCCCAAAATATAGGGTTTTGAGTCCCATTCGTCACCACATCATGGCCAATACATAACAACATCGTGGTCACTAGAAAATACGCGAACAGTATCGGACGACGCCACGTCGTGGTGATCCTCCACCACCACACTGTGGCCAACCAAAAATCCTTCAAATTTAATAGTTAATCAATATAACTTTAAAAGAAGCATACCTGAAAAAGCCAGTGTTACAATTCTCCCCCACTTGAATCAAATTTCTTCCTCAAAATTTGTGGTAGAAAAAAAATCTCGGTAGTGGGTGTGCATCTCCTCCTCGGGCTCCCAAGTCCACTTAGAACTCTTCTAGTGCTGCCACTGCACCTTCACCAAGGCTACCACCTTCTTAGGAATGGCATTCCTCTTCCTATCTAGGATAGTTACCGGTCTCCCCACATAATTTAGGCGCTCATCAATTTGAATATCATATAACAGCACCACTAATGTATCGTCTGCTAGATACTTCCGAAGCTGAGAGACATGGAAAGTGTTATGAATTTGGCTGAGCTCCTTAGGTAAATCCAATCGTTAGGCCACCTTTCCCACCCTGGCAATCATTACAAAAGGCTCAGTAAAGCTGGGGCCTAGCTTGTCTCGCTTCCTAAATCGAATAACATCCTTCCAAGGTGATACCTTCAGCAACACCATATTCCTGAACTGAAACTCTAACTCAGATTGAAGCTTGTCTGCATAAATTTTATGTCGGCTCTATGATGTCTGCAGTCTCTGCCTGACATGCTGAAAAACTCCTCAGGGTACTTCTTCCAAAACCTGGAAGTAAACCGAACGTCTTGATCTGAAACTATAAAAAGGCACCCTGTGATGAACCACAACCTCTTGAATATATATGTCGACCAATTTCTCGAGGGAAGAGCTCTCCTGAATAGCAAGGAAGTGGACACTCTTGGTCAGACAGTTAACGATCGCCCAAATATCATCAAACCCATTGGTCATACTTGGCAATTTTGTAATACAATTCATGGCGATCTGCTCCCATTTCCACACAAGTATCTATAAAGGCTGCAACTTTTCGTATGGTGTCTAATGTTCGACCTTGAACTTCCGGCAGGTCAATCACCTCTCAGCGCACCTGTCTATCTTCCTCTTCATATAGGGCCACCAATAGTTGAGTCTCAAGCCCCGATACACATTTTTCGTGCCATGATGAATCAAGAACTTAGACTTGTGCGCTTCCTCTAATAATTTTTGTCGGACCCCACTAGAAACTGGAACTCAAACTGTAACACTCACAAATTCAGGCTAGACAAATAACTTATTATAAGCCATAATAATAACATTTAAAGAAGAGATTATTTAGGATAAATAATATTTACCAACTTATAGTATACGTTATAAGGACTCCGTACATATAAAAAACGCTGAAATCCGACTTCGTATGAAGAAGTTAAGCTTCTTCGAAGTTTCGCGATTAAACCAACACAACTCTATGTAT
The DNA here is from genome assembly GCF_052849685.1 of Lactuca virosa. Classification (NCBI taxonomy): domain Eukaryota; kingdom Viridiplantae; phylum Streptophyta; class Magnoliopsida; order Asterales; family Asteraceae; genus Lactuca; species Lactuca virosa. The sequence continues at coordinate 26,104,474 of NC_136433.1, forward strand.
CGTAAAAAGTGATTTTTTTATAAATTGATTTTTAGCCGAAAATGTCTAAACGAAAGTCATAGTAGTCGTTAAACCAAGAGTGTGCATATAGACAACGTCCAAATCTGGCTTCGTGATAGGAAGTTATGATTTTTCGAAGTTTCAGCACAACAATATAGGGCTCAGAAACCGAAGTAGAGATCGGTTGATTGTTAGTAAAAACAATCTAAACGAGAGTTGAAGATATCGTCCATATGATTCTGTCAATACAAAGACAGTCAAAAACAGATATTGTATGAGAAAGTTTTGAATTTTTAATGGATTTTAATAGTCTAAGACTATTAAAAATATAGCTTTAAAAATAAGTCAAAATAGTCGACGGAGTCTAAATGAAAGTAGTAGATCTCGTCGAGATCTTTTATGATATATAAAGAATGTTGAAAATGGAGCTTGTATGAAGAAGTTACGACATTTTTAAAATCTAAATATTCGCGTATGCGCGAAGCGCGCGGCGCGCACAATGACGTGGCACATTCTGGAGACGACACATGGCATGGTCAGCCGCCCAATCTTAGAAGAGGCAAGGTGACGTGGCACCATGAGATTTGGACACATGGAACCACGAAGATACGTTACGTGGCACCTTCTAAAAGAAAGGGATGTGGACAAACCAGATGACGACACGTGGCGAGCAACCTGAGGAGCCAGCGAACCCCAGCTGCACGGCGCGCTTCTCTGTGATTTATATATATGGGACAAATTTCTCACTTGTTCTTCACCACAATCTTCCATCTTCTCTCAAGATTGATTTCTAGGATATAGGACTGACTTTTTTGGAGTTTATCAGTATTTTAGCAATACTCTGCGAGATTTAGAAGTCCGACTAATAAAAGCTTTCGGTTTCGATATTCTGTCTGTGCGTTTTACCGGTTTTTGCTAAAACCCCTATAAATTAAGCTACATTCTTCTACTTTCAGTGTAACTTGTATTTATAGTCATAAGTTGTATTATGAACCTATAAATCAAATTTATCAGTAATTCTATGTTGTTATACTGATTGATCTACTTACGGGGATGATGTCTAGGTTGGATTTAGTGAGGTGTTTAAAGTGGGATTTCCAAACAGTATACTCTAAATATCAATCGGACCCTACCTCCGATATGATCCTACCTGGTTGTCCCTTGTCAGCTATAGATCATTAGACATTAGGATGAGTGAGGATCTTGACTATTATTAGTCACCATGATCATTAGAGTAAGACTCTGTATTAATCATACTTAGGTCACGTCAAACGAATATCTAGGTGTTAAGGCGGAGCGCTGCCCTATCTTTGAGTCACCTTGCCTCTGTCAGGTGAGTGCATAGTTACCTTCAACTTACACATAGATTTCAAGTATTTAATTTACCTAAATGATTTATGTGCTTATTATCCGAGTTTCTGATATATGTGTTACATGTGATAATATTTTTTCTAAAATTATCATATATGTATTTTACCGTACTCATAATGTATTGAGTAGGAGGGGTAGAAAGAGATAAGATAAATGAGATAACAATTAGGGACCATAAGATTAGAGATAACAGTGAGAGACCATAAGAGAAAAGAGATAATGGTGAGAACCCATATCAGAGATAAATTAATGGTGAGAGACCATGCCAGAGATAGGGCAAAGAGACCATGCTCACCGGAGACCAGTCATCCATCAAAGTATTGATGACGACCATGGACTATTCTAGACAGTCCAGTGGAACACTATCAGACTTGCAATCTGTAGGTGTTAATGAATCACACAAACCGAGAGTATGGACTGTGGATTCATTCGAGTACTCTATTTTCCCATGGAAATTCCTTAAGCAGTATTTTCATACTCGTTTCTTATAGTGATCCTTAGGATAGAACCCTCGAGATAGATCCTATTGAATAATAGAAATGAGAGATGGGGAGAGATAGAGGGAGAGAGAGAGTGTGTGTGAGAGAGAGAAAGAGGGGGAGAGAAAGAGAGTAACGGGAATGGGTAATCGGGTTAACTATTTGGTGTGAATTATATATATATATATATATATATATATATATATATATATATATATATATATATATATATATATAAGAGATAAATTATATTATTATGGGTTAAAAACCCTATCTACTCACCAGATTTCCTAACCTGACACACTCAGCTTCTTTGTATCATAGGTAATGATACAAAAGTACATGTACAATGTGAGATTGAAGGAGATATAGACTGTTGGTATGTTGAAACACTGTAAGTCTCCATTTATAAGTCGTAATCCTTCACCGTGTCAAGCCACCTATGCTGCCTCATATTCAGATTCGGCTGATCTGTAAGGTTACTCAGACTCTTGTGATCCGTATAGATGGTACAACGGACCCCATATAAATAATGTTGTGAAATGTTGAGGGAAAATACCATAGCCCCTAGTTCCAGATCATTTGTAGGATAATTAGCCTTGTGAGGATTCATCTGTCTGGATCCATAAGTAATTACTCTGCCATGCTGCATAAGTACCGCTCCCAATCTCGTGACTGAAGCATCACAGTATACTACAAAATCCTCGATACCCACTGGAAGGGTCTGTACTGGGGACTCACATAACTTCTACTTTAAGGTCCTAAATGTTACTTGTTGCACAGGCCCCTAATGTCAATCAACACTCTTGTTTTTCAAGAGAGTGAGAGGAAAAACAATCTTGGAGAAATCCAGAATCAATCTCTTGTAGTAACCTGCCAACCTAAGGAAAGTCTGGATCTCAAATGGAGACTTCGGGACCTCTCACTACATCACCACCTCTACTTAGGCTGGATCGACCAAAAATTTGTTTTGATTAACGAGGCGTCCCAAAAATTGAACCTCGCACAACCAAAACTCGCATTTGGAGAACTTAGCATACAACCTTTACCTCCTCATAACTCCAAGAATCTCTTGTTCGTGCTCCTCATGTTGTTCAATGGTCTTCGAATAGACCAAACTATCATCAATTAACATAATAATTGATCGGTCGAGCATCGACCTTCACACCCGATTCATCAAATCCATCAATGTTTCCGGTGCATTGGTGAGACCAAATGGAATCACTACAAACTCATAACGGCCATATCGAGTCTGCAAGGCCATATTCTCAATGTCCACCTCTCTAACCCTCATTTGGTGATACCCTTGATGAGTTTCGAGCCTAGTCACAAACCAAATCGGTACAGCGGAAGCAATAACAAATGATGATCTATAAACTCGAAACAAGCGGATCAAACTCAAACTATCTATGTAAATAAATGAGTAAAAAGAACGAATCATACCTTTGCCTTATTTTTTAGTTTTATTTTGACGATCTAGTTTATCAGAATTGAGAACCAAACGTAGAGTTCCTCTCTTATAATCGCACCTAAGACACAAATATACAACATATCTGAAAGTACCACCATGAACCAACACGCAACTGACTCAAATTAATGAATATGATCATTTCCACGACATCACAGAAGAGGTGCCATGACATGAAATCGATAGTTTGGGTTTTTTATGGTTTTCTCAAGGGTTCCGAACTTTTGTAGTAGAGAGGTATTTTTCTCACACACCAAAACCGGATTTTAGCCCTCTTTATATAGGAGGTGATTTGAAACCCTAAACTTAATTACTAAATATAAAAATAATTATCAATGGAATTCAAATCTTACTGAAATATTCCTAATTCCATTATTTACTATTAATTAATTAACAAATAGGTCCCTCGTATAAATATCTTTTCATTTCTGCTTTTTTTTGTTCTTGTGTGTAACCCAAAGGGACATTGCTATTTATAGTAACATTACCGGTTTGTTATGGTTATGAGCACTATTCTCCATCAGCTCCCACTTCCACTTAGGCATCAACAATCTACCGCTCGAATATTTACTAGGAAAAACAATGAGCGGCACTCCAATGCAACTACTATACTTATTGCAACAACGCTGTAAACAGTCCTAAGGCTAGTGATTTCAAATTCCTTTGATCTTCATGATATCTGTATGAATTCGAAAAATTGGATAATAGTCAATCTCATAATTCAAGATTATGCTTCCCGACATAGATTTGTAACAACTACATCTAACTGCTAAATTAAACACATAAAGTTCAATCATGGCTCGACCAAGCAACTTAGACGAAATCACCAAATCATCGAGGGCCCCAAAGATATCTACTTCTCCATTTATGGTAGAAGGACCAAATAAATTTTGACGACATAGGCCAGTACTATTCCTCATGAAATATCTAGTCAAACCATGTATAACTGCCAGTTACGAACCACGTTGAGGAAAAACCAAGATACAACAAAATTGTAGAACAAAACCTCATTCATCTCCATTTGAAGAATAAGAAATACATTCATTTTAATTTACTCATGACATGATCCATGAAGTAATCTTTAACCATGGTTAGTCAAATACTTAAAATCTCCATTTTCAAGTACTCATCAATATTGGTCACAAGACTTATTTATGTCCATCTCTATGAATAATCTACCAATACTATTACAACCTTAAGTCACTACTATCTTCCAAGATTATGATTGATTGTGTAAGTTTGAATAATATATTATTCTAAAAGTGGTTCTAAACAGAAAAAAGTGGAACATAGTGATATTGTAAATGAAATGATCGATCTCCATCAAATAGTAAGTTCTCCACTTAATAATCGACAAATCAAATAAATACCACAAATGCATCAGTTACTGAATTAAAACAAGTTAAAAATAAAGTTCTCAAGTTAATACACATGCAACTCTAATAACATTAGATCTTTATGTGACTATTAACCTTGATTAGAGATTTAGTTGAAAGGAATGACTCAAAAAGATTCTCTTTAGTTGACAATGATGTCCTCACAATCGTGCCGATACTTACTGAGTATTTACCATGTGATCATATGTGACTTGGGATCTATACTAGAGGTTAATTCACCTTACAGTCACAAGAAATTTCAAAAGAATAATCAATTATTGAATATAACACTAGGATTAGTGACAAATTTCTTTTAGTCACATAGTTTGTCTTTGCATTCCAACTAACTGCAATATACTCTAAGCTTATTATCAAATCCACTTAGATGCATTACTTGTTACTCTTCCAAGATAATACTTATTATTTATTAAGAGCACGAACTTCGTTTGCTAAAAGAAAACGTCTCTAATAGTGAGGAACTGACCATCAATGTAACTGTTTCATTGATTCTTCCATACTAAAAAGATTATCTCTTTCCTCCTTTTAGGATTCAAAGAATATTCTTTACTCTTGATTCTTTGATTTGTTGATTATAGCTAACACGGTCTTATATGACTTATAATGCACAAGGCATATGAGTCATTACTTTTACTAGCACAAACTCTTTAAGAATTCTGCATCTCAAGTTTCTTCAAGAATCCAAGTACTTTGGCTTAATTCAATGAATAACTTAGATCTACCTCTGTAGATTATAAGCATGCTTTCTTGTTCCTACCATGTGTTTCAAATTGATACAATTCCTAATCTATGCAGAGCTTTTACACTTAGAAAATTTAGGACACCGTTTCCTATTTCAATTCAAGGGATAGCACCGCTCCCACTAGATTTGACCTTTATATGGACTATCTTTTGTTTCTTGTAATTCAACTTTTGAATTTCTCATATAAGCAAATGACCCAAACATGAGATGCTTGCCAGATTCCAGCAATGGACTTCTCAAGCCTACATATCTATCACAACCCATCTTGGTTTTAGTATATGTGTGTTCCTATCCATGCTTGTAATCTTTTGTAGATCTACAAACTCTATATGATTTTAACACCAAGTGTTGTATTAATTCAAATTTACAACATTAATGGATCGAGTCTCAATTCTCATAACTTCTTCCAGTTATGGCTTATAGGGCTTTCTATAGTATCTGATAGTTGATATACTCTGATCGAAATTTGTCATCAACTCATTTCCGATATGACATAGAGTCAAAAAGTTACATGTCGTCTTCTATTAGATCTATGTGCAAGCGGTAGAGGAATGTCATTTTTCTTAATAAGTTTTAACATCGAATTAAGTGCTAGTGTTTTCATTTAGGCTCTTTGTTAATTGATTCTTGAGTCTTGTCAAGATCAATGCGGATCCCACTATTTCTTTTAGATATTAGCTATCTCTTTCAAAAGACTGCCCTTAGAGCAAAAAATACCTTGTTCTCAGAGGGATTCCAAAAACATAGTTGGAATGTACACATAAATAGCCCAACCGAAAAAGCGATGGATAAAACCTAGTTTATACAAGACCAAGGAATCTTGTAACTCTCATTCATAGTACAATCCATGAATTGTTTATAAGCACAATATGAATCATAAATTACAAATCAAATAAGGATTTTGTTTCTTCATCCAACTATATTGCTTATGGAAATACTTTTGTTTGAGACGAGTTGTAAAACCGCTTGACAATTCCATTAGATGATCATTAACCATTTGATCATGATTCTCACTATCCTTTTGGATATGATTTTCTAATAATTTTGCCTAGCTGATTATGAACTTCATTTTGTGAACAATCTGAATGGATAATTAAAATGAACTAATTCCAACAGATACTTCGCAACATGATGGTGTCATTCTAAACAATATTTGCATTTATCATAAAAATTAGGTTCAAATGAATTCCAAAACCAGATCCAACAGGATACTTGGCAACACAACTCTTATTCTAGAAAATGATTCCATAATTGCTTTTAATCCAATCAGTGAATCATCCAATCAATGAATCTTCATTGAACTATTTTTATTATACTAGTTTCAAAGGTTTCTGTACTTACTTTTAAGTAGAAAGCATACGAAGTGTTCTTTATTTAAGTGACTTATAACTATCTTTCAAAACATTGTATAAACATTTTCAATCATAGGACCATAGACTTAAAATTTAGGAGAACACGTCATCTTATGGTCTTAAGGAAAATAAAGGGACTCGATTCGATATCCTTGATCATAACGCCTTAAGAATATGGTTCGCGAAGCATCTATCACTTCTCTATGTTATAGTCTATTACTTCCTGGTCACTACACATTCTTGAAAATGTTAGTACTCATCCTTTGTCTATGGATTGATGAATCTAAACGACTAATGGAACAACCCGAAGCAATCTTGGAGCGAGAAACCAAGCAGTTGTGAAAGAAGCGGGTGAAACTTGTGAAGATATTATGGAAGAATAAGTGTGGAGGTGACATGACTTAGGAGCTCTAGGATGATATGAGGGCTCGTTACCCTCTCCTGTTCGTTCGGGTTCTTGATTCCATGACGGAGTCCTCTTCAGGGGGGAGGATTTTAACGACCCGAATTTTTCCACTTTGCCATTGAGGTTAGTCTCGTTATATTCTCACATTAAATGACTTTGAAATTGATCAAAGTTAAATTTTGGGGGCTTAAGTGTAAGAAATGGTTACTTGATCATGCATATGGGTCATATAGTCATTTTTACACACTTTGAGGGGATAACATGTAAAATTGGCTTATATTTATACACCACTTAATTGTAATCTAGGATAAATCATCCATATGCAGCCAAAAAAACTCTAATATATGCCTCCATCTTATTGAGAGAGTGTTCTAGGATTCTTGCCTTTGGTAGTGGGTTGAAGTGAAGAAGGAAGGTGAAATCATTGGCACATTTGGTGGACTCGTGGTGGGATTCTTGAAGCTTCTTCCTTAGCATTCTCTTGTGGTTAATTTGTAGATTTCCAGAAGGTGGGCATTTATCTATGATCCATTTCATTGTCCTACAAATCACACACAAGAAGAAAGCATGAATGATGCAAAATTGTTGGTTTTGGTTTGTTTGTTAGTCCCATGCTAGTCCCTATCGTTGTAGTCACTTAGAAAGGGTATTGAGGGGTTAGGATCATCCCAATAGAGGTTTTGACCAGACCCAAACTGAGTAGATTAAGGTCATCACTCGATGATCAAAAATATGTAACTGCCAGTTCTCACGACGTCAGCATCCCCTTCCCACGTCGTGACGTCAAGACTTTGAATGATTAGAGTCGTGTCTGTTTAATGGCCACAACATGAGCATCTATTTTCCACGTCGCGGTGATATGATACTGACCGGTCAAACCTAAAAGGTTATTTTATATTACGACGTGGACATCCTAGTTCCACGACGTGACAACGTAAACTGATCTGACCAGAATCGAAATAGACTCTGAGCTCACGACGTGACACCTCTTTGGCCATGATATGAGACCTGTCTGAACATAATTATTCTATTTAATGGTGTGTTTTTATCAGTTCTTTGGTTATTCTTTTAGGGGTGTTAGAGTACCTATGAGAATGTGATTATCTTATGTTCATAGCTCCACATAAGTTGGACTAGGGGTGAGTCATTTCTTGTGGTGGTTTAAGCACTTGTTTGGAAAGATAGCATGCACATATACTTGTGTTCTTGTCTAATTTATGTTATGTGATGTTATAAACTGAATGTCCATAGTTATTTATAACCTAGACATGTAATGTTATTGATGATGCAAATGAATTTAGGAATCCTTTGTATACTATAACTCTTAAATTAACCATATGGTGCAAATTAAGAGAATTAAGACCATGTTAGAAGTGAGGGTTATTTATGTGGTTAAATTGTGATGATATGTATGTTATATTCCTATTTTGTAAATCTTGAATTAAATGATGATATGCATGCTAGAGGTTGTTTTTTTTGAAAGGTTTATCTCTTTACATGTCACTAATTGATGATATGTATACTTATGTGGATATACCTTGATGTGTGATTGGAAGATGTAGCAGGCCATGAATTAACTATAATAATAATTCACTAGCATGATTACGTAATCGTATTGGTGAGGTGTGTTTTTGCCCATGTGAGAGGATTAATTAATTAATTAATTAATTAAAATAAAAGGGGAAAACACATAGCGGGGTTTAACTTAGGTATGTGCCCTTACGGGATATTGTGATGGAAGGATATCAATGGAGGAGAAAGAGCTTAAGCCAAGTCGACGTCAAATGGTTTTCTAGTTGACCATTTTGAGACATTGTTTAGGTGCGCGTTGGTGTACTGGGACTGTAGTGATGTCGGTGATCTTGAATGCCGTCTATAAACATCACGTTTGGGTGTATGTATGCTCTTGGAGGTACCAAATACCACCCTAAAACGACAACGCATCGTACTCATACATGCAAAGTCATAGTAGCGAAGGCGGACAACCAATGACAATGTTACGGGTGGGAGTCGTGCCCCATTTGGTGCACTGGGTCGCCAGGTCACGTTAGTAGTGAACGAGGTCTTTATTTGGGGAGTGTTAGCGACGCAGTAGACCCTAGTTAGTGAGGGACATTAAAAGTAATTAAAGAGATGTAAATAAATTAATAATTAATGCGATGAAAGAAGGTCTGGATGAATGTATATACATATACGTTAATATTTATCGATGTATGATGCATGGATTGATGTGAATAAATGACTTGACATTGTGTATGTGTATATTTTGTTTCCATGCTTATGTGCTTGAGATTGACTCACTGTGCTGATTGTGACACCAGTCAAATTTAAGTCAAAAATAAATTGATCAATAATCGTAATTGGGATGAACAAATTGGTAGAAATTGTAACAAGGTTTCCAAAAATATAAAGAACACTGAAATCCGAGTTCTAACAAAGAAGTTATGACCTAGACAGTGACCAACATGTGATTGGGAGTGATTGGACATTACAGTTAAACCTAGAGAGTGACGTAATCATATCTGGGATCAAGAAGAACAAAACAAAAGTATTTGGATGTTGGACATTATAGTTAAACCTAGACAGTGACGTAATCATATCTGGGATCAATATAGCCTGATCAACTATATTCATTTGAGATATAACCAACATGTGTTTGGGAGTGATTATAGTGTTGCAACAAGTCAAAAACTTACCTAAGTACCAGAAGAATTCTAGAACCAAACATAAAGGTTAAAATACTATAGGAGTATTTTAGGATGCTATAACAAGAAAACTGAAAACTTATCAACTTCCTATATCTAGAAGTCCAAGAATCAAATTTATAATTAAAATACTATGGAAGTATTTTAGATACCATAAATAACTTTGGGGAAATGTTAAAAAGATCTTTTTTGATAAGTCTATAATTACTAAATGGATATGGTAAGGTTATATATAGTAGAGATTTTATAGACTTAGAATATGTGATTTTCACTCTACTTCCTTTTCCTTGTTTGGATGTGGTTTTAGAGTAGGATTACTTATTCGAAGGTCTATTTGATCTGGATTATATATAATCGGTACATACCATATAGATTCTTTAGACATTCCCATTCTCGTGTAAACCCCTTAGATAGATGTAGTTACTCCGGCAATCAATAGAAGAGTCAAGGAGGATCCAACATAATTTCATTAGGAGAATTCCGCGAAAGAAACAAATGATAAGTAAATAAACTATAGAAATCATTTAGTGCCCTTACCCTATTAAGGACACCAATGAGAGATTTGCATGAACTTCCGAGATTCAAAATCTTCATTACGAAGTAATGGGGATCAGTGTCAGAATTGGAAGTGAGACAGCTCAGAAATTCAATATACCTACGGAGGAAAAGGACACCCTATAGATACCAGGAGAGAACAAATCATTACCACCCAGAATAGAACTGAGAACAGAGGAAAACTACGCATGATTCATGTGAAGTGTTTGAGCGCCTTTTCATCTAAGTAATAACTAATAAATGATACAACCTAGTGAGTTAGTATTTATACCACTCACATTAGGTTTTGAGTTTATCTTCTTTTCCTGTCACGGCTAATAACAATAAATCAGATCACGAAATCTTAATTGATAGTGATTACTTCTCAAATTCATAAGTCAATTTTATGTAGACTTTATTATGAATTGTTTTCAAATCATTTCGAAAGTTGGAAAACGATGTCCACCAATCGAAGGTAACTTAGTTCAGATGATACTCGGTTCATAACCATTCTAGAAACTTATTTTTGTTCCTTACCAGGACTGCATCATAGGGATGCAGGTCGAATCATTAAGAACAATATAACAAAACGAAAGAATTATACATAGATACAAATGGTTAGAATACATCTAGAGCCACCGATAGTCGCTCACGAGCTCATTTTCTTATCATGAAACAGAATCATGCCTCCGAAGGAACGTAACCAACCCACCAGCAAAACACCAATCCTTCAAATAGATGCGGCTATGTTTCAAGTTGCGGTCACAACAGCTGTAGCAGCTGTCATGGCACACATTAATGCTAACAATGCAAATGTTAGTGGTAATGCTATCGGTAACCCCGATCGTGGTGATGGCCAAGTACAGCAACGAGCACCTACTTGTAAGGACACTTCGAACCTTAAGCCTAATATCCTGAAACGAAAGTTCGAGAACAGGAAAGGGAGTTGTTCAGCTCAAGAACCTAACAGAGGGCAACAAACTGGGGAAGTCAATACCCCCATCAGCCCTGTTATTCCAGCACCGACCACGCCGTACTTAGGAAACCTCCCACACTACAACAAGTGCAACTACCATCATCATGGAGTTTGCCGAGATCTGCATTGCAATAGATGCAACATGAAGGGGCATACCGCCCACATCTGTAGAACTCCGGTTGAGTTCATCACTTCAGCTACCAACGTTGGAACCATTCCCATATGTCACCTTTGTGGTGAAATAGGACATTACAAGAGGGACTGTCCAACAGAGAAGAACGACGGGGGATCAGGAGGAGTTTGACCCCAATACATGGGAAAGCATCAAAGAACCATGCTATATTTTGGTACGCTTCCAAACCCCGATAATTATCTATAATTATTAGTACTCTCCCGTTCAAATTAAATCACAGCATCTATATAAAATTTGAAACCCTAACAGATAATCTATGATTACTTAGTGTATACATAAGGGTCAGTTATAATTAAGATTTGTAAACTTAGAGTGAGTAATCCCGCCTCATTACCTGTTCCTTGTTTGGTTGTGGATTTAGGGCAGGGTTGCTCAGTCAAAGGTCTTACCAATCTTAATTATACATGACTTGTATACCCCAAGCGATTATAGAGAGACCTAGTAAGGATCATTTCATGAAAGTTCATAATTTCAAATTATCAGAACCCTCGTAGTGGTAGTACCCGCCAATTTCAAATCAAAAGGGGATTCGTAACCAGAAGCGCTGAAAACTTAGGTACATAGGATAGTTCATTATCCTAAGTAATCATTTCCCCCAGAACGACTTAATATCTATTTCGTCGAGAAAATTCCGACATCCTCATTCGACATGGTTTGGCCTGGCCCTTACCATATGAAAATTCTTATGCTGTGTAAGAGAACTTTTCCTTAATCAGTAGTAAGATGAAATTCTTCCAATCCATAATGCAAACCCTTAGGTTGTCTCTCATTTCAAAACTTCAGAAGTACCCATGAGAAGGGTACCACGCCCTTTTGGCCTACTCAGTAGACAGGAAACTTCAAACGAAAAGCACCGAAGGAGTCTTAGAAGTCAGTAACCACCGAAGTACACCAATAGATCTCATAGGAAAATCATTATACCGCAGGTCAAGTTCAAGAATAGAGACTAAGAACTCATCAGGTTAATCTGTCGCTGCTAAGTGTATACACGAGAGTGGTATATAATTTAGACTTAACAAGATTAAGGATGTGTAATTCTGCCCTATCTCCTGTTCCTTGTTTGGTTGTGGACCTGGGGCAGAGTCACCCATCCGAACGTTTTGTGAAATCTAAATTATATACAACTTGTATACACGACATGATGGTGAATGAGCCAAGTATGAGGCTTATCATGAACTTCGGAGCAAAATCCTTCATCATATATTCTACCAGGAGGAATTCAACGTAAGACCACGACAGTGGGTCGAGCTACTAAATGACTACGGATTCGAAATTCGTTATCATCCCGACAAATCCAATATAGTAGTTGACACCCTAAGTCGGAAAGAGTATTCAGGTCGTAGAGCCAATCATTGACTATGATAACCCATTCAAATCTGTCCACACAAAGTAAGGAGGTTCAACAGGAAGCCTTGAAACTTGAAAATGTGGCAGGTGATACCTTGGGAAGAATGGATAAGAGCCTATGTGATCGACTATGGTAAAGTATGGGATACCCATCCACCAATTAGTCGAGTCCTTTATCACGCTAGCATTCAAGTTGCTCCATTCAAAACCTTCTGTGGTCGCAAGTGCAGATCCTATATGCACTAGACTAAGTTAGGTAATACGCAACTAGCTAGAGATCCAATTTCCACACAGCACCTTCGCTGATCTGGAATTCATCCGAGAAACTACCAAAAAGAAAATACGAATCAGGAAGCGACATAAAGCTTCCAGAGTTAATCAGAGAAGCTACGGCTTCGATAAAAGAAAACCCTTGGAATTTCAGGTTGATGACCTTGTTATATGAAAGTCTCACCCTGGAAGGACAAGATACGCTTGAGAAAGCGTGGAATACTAAAATCCAAGGTACATAGGACCATTTGAGATTCTTACAAGAATCGGTCTTGTAGCTTATAAACTTAAAACTACCACAAAAACTTAAAAACATTCATCCCACCTTTCACATATCCAATATAAAGAGGTGTCTATCCGATGAAACACTTGTTATTTCACTCGATGAAATCAAGTTAAATAAAAGTCTACACTTTGTTGAAGAACCAATAGAAACCATGGATAGGGAAATCAAAAGAACCTAGCAAAATCTTACCCCGTTAGTGAAGGTTCGCTGGATTACAAACCAGGGACCTGAATTCACTTGGGAAAGGGAAGATTAGATCTAGTCCATGAGTATCACTTTAGACTTAATTTCGGGACGAAATTCCCTCTAACGGGGGGATAATGTGACACCAGTCAAATTTAGGTCAAAAACAAATTGATTTATAATCGTAATTGGGATGAACAAAGTGGTAGAAATTGTAACAAGGTTTCCAAAAATATAAAGAACACTGAAATCCAAGTTATAACAAAGAAGTTATGACCAATCGAAAATTCGCGATAAAACCGGCAAAACACTGTTCAGTGTAAAAAGTGAATTTTCGATAAAAGGCTTTTTTAGCCTTAACAATATAAATGAAAGTTGTAGAATATGTTAAACCGAGAACGTTCATAAAAAGAACGTAAAAATCTGACTTCGTATGAGGAAGTTATGATTTTTCTAAGTTTCGGTTTAGTAGTAGACAGCTAAAAATTCGAAATATAAATCGATCGATATTTAGCCGACACAACTTAAACGAGAATCGAAGGTCTCGTCAAAATTAGTACAATGGTAAAAAGACAGACGAAAACGGACGTCGGATGAAGAAGTTATGAATTTTTAACGGATTTCCTGTCTTGGTCTGTTAAAAATAATAATATTAAAAATAAATTCAAAATTAGCCGACAAAGTCTAACGAAAGTCGTAGAGTATAAGTTTACCTACGCGTGCATATAAAGAACGCCAAAAACGGAGCTCGTATGCGAAAGTTATGAATTTCGCAAGTTTTTGGCACGAAAATCAAGAAATGTTGAAAACCGGGAATTTTCGCATGGACCCTCTTCGGCCACGTCACCCTCGCATGCGAGGCTTCCACGTGTCTGCTACATGGCGTCTTCTGATTGGACCGCAGTCTCGCGTGGCGCCTTCTGATTCGACCAAAGCCGCGGTCCACTTACCTTCGGACACCCTCGCAGGAGACACCCCTCGAACACCCCTCGGACCCTCGTGGCACCTCCCTATTGGACCGAAGTTCGGTCCACTCAGAAGCCAACACGACCGAGCCTCGGACCCGTGTCCCCTTCGTATGACCGACGCGTGCCTAGCTGACTCGCCTTCGTATTCGCCACCTGTCCGATGACTCACCCTTCGGCCGAACCCTCGCACCCCTATATAAAGGGTGCGAGACTTTTCGGATTTGAGAGGTTTTTCACCCCATTTTTCACCATTTTTCACCCTTTTTCACCTTTTCACCCCCTAAACTTTCTTACGACCCCCAAGGCCCCGGTATCGTATCTAAAACCCGAAGCAAGCCCCGAAGCCCCAGAATTCTCGAGAAGATAACCTCTTTCCAGTTGAAGTGCTGCCCGCATAAAGCCCAGTTTTTACTCAAAACTCGCGGTTTCTTCGAGATAGATCATCTATAGAAACGAAACGCTGCCCAAATCACCACTTATCAAGTGAGTTCATACCCCTATAATATACCTTTTTAATGGTTTTTAAATGCTTTTTAGGGGGGGGGGAATATAAGTTTAACACAATATAAATTGTGTTAATAATTGTATGTGATAATAATCACACAAAGGGTTTCCTTATGCTTTTAAGGATTACCAAATACTTCTAAAATACTTAAACCCATGTTAAATCTTTAAAGTCATGTAAACTCCGTTAAATTCTTTGAAAAAGGTTTTATAAACTATTTCAAATTATAATTGCCAAAATCATGTTTATATATGTATAAATATATAAATAATATTTTGAAGGGCTTAGGACTAATGAATTATCCTATTTCCTTTTCCTTGTTTGGATGTGGAATTAAGGTGGTGTTATTTGTCCGAAAGTCGTTTCCTTCTTAATTATATATATATATATATATATATATATATATATATATATATATATATATATATATATATATATATATATATATATATATATATATATATATATATAAAAGGTTACTTCATTCGGTATCATTACCTTTGTATCATGCTGAGCAAAGGTGTTCATCCATGAGAAATCATGCTAATCAGATAGAACATATAAATTATAATAGGTATAATTTATGATTCAAAACTAAATATACGAGTATGATTCACATTCCAAGGAAAGTACCAACAATTAATTTACCTATACCAGAATATGTATAATACTTTTAGTATATGGATAATATATTAAAGAAGTAATAATGCATCATACCGGGTTTGCATTAACAAGGGTACAATACAGAGTACCAGGGTTAGCAATCACGGGGTAATAATACATCATACCGGGTTTGCATTAACAAGGGTACAATACAGAGTACCAGGGTTAGCAATCTCGGGGTAATAATACATCGTAAATATCGTTGAAACAATAAATTTGTGAGACTCTTCATGGTGTACTTATCTAAGTACGGCCTTAAGTCCTGACTTATTAACCAGAATCTCCTGTAGGGAGGGCGTGAATTTGTGTATAGATCTATATGGGACTGACAATCCTGCACCTTCACTGTTCGCTACAGTTTGGCCGGCAGGCCTAGGGTGTCAAATATCATATCGTTTCCGACGCCTGAAGAACGTCGCATCAGGCACATCAGTCATATTAGTATGGTTAATAGAACTCACATGGATAAAACAACGAGTAAATTACTTCGTAATATACTTCTCTTAAAACAGTAAGAAAAGATAATTACATCCTGACCAAATATACCTTCTGTTAGTTTTTACTTACAGTAAAAACTGCGTATCATGAAATCAAGTATGGTAAATATACTTGTACTTCTGGTTTTGGAACATTTAAAACCACAAGGCAGTATTATGGATAATATAATATTTTCCAGGATTAATACTAATGCTTTACTATAGAACGGATATAACTAAGAATACTTTTACAAATGAAACAGTTTATGGGATTAAACTACTTTTACAAAAGAAACGGTTTATGGGATTAAGCCATTTTTACAAATGAAACGGTTTATGGGATTAAACCACTTTTACAAATGAAACGGTTTATGGAATTAAACTACTTATCAAATGGAACTTAGTTATTCAATCTCTTTAAACTAGTATAACACAAAGGACCTTTAGTGGTTAATTCTATAATTCCTTAGTTTCTACATCATAGTTATACATAAGTAATATCCGATTGACAGTGAAATGTGTGACTTCCGCCTTACTTCCTGTTCCTTGTTTGGTTGTGGGCTTAGGGCAGATACACCCATTTAACTGTCCATTCGATATTAGGTTATATATAATTAGTATAAACTAAGTATTTACAGAGGGAAACTATTGAGGTTATCAGTTAATCACCTCAGGAAATATAGGATTTTCTGGAGGAACCAGTGAACTTTTCCAAAGAACTTAGAGTATATTTAACAGAACTAAAATACTTATGAACTCACCAGCCTAAATGATGATCTACTCTTTCCAAATAACTTGTATTCTTAGGAATCCAGTAGACAGGTACACTCCCGAAGCGTTTGAGAAGACTATCTAGTACTGTATTGCGACTCTTGTCTTCTACTGTACCTACTTTGGTGTTTGAATATGTAATGTTTAAACACTTATGTAAAAATTATACTTATTAATGCAATGGTTGTTTGTACTTTGATTACTATATTGCATGTGTTGTGATACTTACCTGAAGTCCTCCGCCCCCGAACGTTTCCGTCGTTCTAGTTTAGGGGTGTGACACTGATGCTAACACTTGTTTCTTGCTTTTTGTTGTGGATTTTGTATTGGTACAAGTAGCTTGATATTTATGGCCTGGTGAGGTTGGGATCATTGGGATAGTTATAGTATATGATTATTAGTGATGATACTAGTTTGAGACTTCATGTGATGTTTCATTTACACTTGGTTTTGATACTCGCTTTGGTTGGATTTTACAAATTTGGATTTTGTTGACTTTTTTTGAAAGGTTTCCTAAGTAATATTGGTGATAGTTTATTAATAAGACTTCTACTAACATTTTCTGATATAACTAGATAAAATTAAAAGAAAATTTTTGGGTGTAAATTTACGGTGTTACAAGTTGGTCGTCGGCCACAAGTCCAACCAACATGTAGCAAGCGCATCACATTGAGTGCTTCTATCATCGGAGACCTCCAGGAGAAGCTCTAGCACGGGATGTTGAGTTATTGAGGCATGATCAAGCCATGAAGCGTATATACTAGGCCATGCGCGCCACTAGTCTTCTACCCACAAAGGATGAGGACGAGGAGGATGAGGAGCTACGTGAGGTAGTAGCTGAGAGTCGCTCGGTTACTCGAGAACGGAGCACGGAGCCCAGTAAAGATCATGACGAGGGACGAGGTTGCTCATTCAGGTCATTCACAGACCGCAAACCCCCTGTCTTTCGAAGAGGAGAGGACCCAACAATACACATGCATTGGTTGCACAATATGAGTCATATTTTCTATTCAGGTGACTTCACTGAGTCATATAAGGTCAGTTATGCGGTGTTGAAGCTAGGTGGTGAAGCACTTCATCGGTGGGAGGCATTGGATTCTGTTATCACTATGATTGCACATCATGTCATGACGTGGGAGACCTTCAGCCACAAATTTTAGGAGCATTTTTCTCCACCGGGTTAGATGCGAAGGATCCAACAGGAGTTCCTTGCTCTTGAAAAATGAAATATGTCAGTTACAAATTACAACACCCTATTATCAGAGAAGCTACAATTTTCAAAGAGTTACTGTCTCATCGAGGGAAAACAGGTGGAAAATTATGTTGAGGGGTAACTAGTAGAATATCAGGCTACAGTGAGGCAACACATCACTTTGGCGGCTATTCAGATTGAGGTGAATCTGGCTACACTGGGACACATCGTTGTCAAGAGTTGAGAAAAGATCAGGTCGGAGGGTCAGCCTGTAACGTCCCAAAAATAATGACATAAAATTTTCGTTTTTAGATTAATAAATCGTTAATACAGATCAATTCCATAAAACCCAGGGTAAACAAGATTTAGCAAAACATCATCATATCAGAGTAATTCACAGAATGCGGAAACATGTGGTGTGTGCTCTGCAATCATCCATAGCTCATCCATTTAAAAACCGAAGTACCTGAAACATAAACTGAACTCGTAAGCACAAAGCTTAGTGAGTTCCCGAAGATACCACATACCACACATACATAAATCACATACTGGGCCCCCGCCCTCCATCGGGCCTTGCCTAGTATCGAGTCCCACTCGGCCTTAGGCCCCGTCCGAGATCGAGCCCCGCTCGGCTTCGGGCCCTGTCTGGCATCGAGCCCCGCTCGGATTATAGATTTGTCAATCACCAGGCCCTGCCTAACATTGGGCCCCACCCGATATACACATATCATATAACCATATAATCATATAAACATATAACCTTACTAGCTCATGCAATAATCACAAAGACTATAGCATACCTTACAGTCATCGAGCCCCGCCCGGCATCGGGCCTCGCCTGGTAAGCATAAAAAAGATACTAATAATTAGCAAACAGTATATTCATCAGGCCCCGACTGGCATCGGGCCTTGCCCAGTAAGCATACCATCTCATAACGCATGCAAGAGTTATGCAAACATCTAGCATTCTAACATAAAAACCATGGGCCGGTATTGGTGCCTTCGACCCGCTAACCCAGTAAGGAAACTTACCTCGCATTGTTGAATCCCGCAAATTAATCTCTGGCTGCTGCCTGACCAATTCCCGAACTATCAAAAATCAAACAACGCCCAAACAACATTAGGGTCCCAATCCATATTCATAAATCCATTACTAGGGTAAATGACCAATGTAGCCCTCACCTAGTATGGACCAAGACTTAGGCCCAAACCATATAATCCACAAGGCCCAAAACCAAAACCACCCAAGGCCCAATCCATGGCCCAATTTTCCAAATTGGGCCCAAACCGATTGTAGGCCTTCTCAAAACAATTATCAGCCCAAAACTTGATGGCCCAGCAGAGCCCAAGACAACTAAGTCCAAAAGATGGCCCAAACCGAAGCCCAACATGCAACATCCCTCCTAACTAAGTACGCTTCGTGTACTCAGTGGGTACGCTAAGCGTACGGCCAAGAAGCCCAGTACGCCCCGTGTACGAGGAGGTACACCCCGCGTACTGACCTTGCCCACGTTCAATCTAGAAACCTCTTAATCCCTTAAGCCAAGACGTCCAAAACCTCATAATAGATAAATATAACTGACTTGATCCATAAAGTCAAAGGCTTTAAACCTTTGCACGACTTAATGAAGCCCAACACCAAACATGAACTCTGAAAGTCAAAATCACTCCAAAATGTCTTAAAAACTCCTTAATACCTTAATACCTTAGTCCAAACCTCCAAATCTGATTCAAAGGGACTTCTTAAGTCATAAAGTTCCTGACTTTATGACTTAACATGACTTAATGGGACCCAAATCAAAACCCCATGTCCCAAGCTTCACAAAAAGACTACCAAATCATGCATGAAAGGTTTATACTCATCAATATCCAAACTTTATGACTCCATAACCCCAACAAAGACCAAATATGAAGCTCAAAGGTTCTGGAGTAACTTCTACTCACAAGAACCACCACAAAGGGACCAAAGTCAAGCAAAGTGCCACCTAGCTAGATCTACAAGAAAGAATTGTTAAGGTTGAGACTTTATACCTCCAGAAGTTACATCTAGGTGAGCAAAGCTTGGATCCAAAAGCTCCAAGTCAAGCAATGACTCTTCAAGAAGTCCCTTCTTCCTCCTCAAGCACCAAAAACACACATAAATCACTTTGAAGCTCAAGAATCACTCAAATAGGGGCTAAGGGTCGATTTATAGGGTTTAGAGGGATGGAGGATGAAGATATTAGGGTTAGGTTATGAGATAAGGAGCTTAAATAGGATCCAAGACTCTAAAATAGGGTTTTGGTCTGACTGGAGTACACCCAACGTAATTATGGTACGCCCAACATACTCCGTACAACACCCGCGACCATCCTGATCAGTAAGCCCAGCGTACGCCGAGGTACGCCCCGCGTACTACCCTTTTCACTAGTACGCTACGCGTACACCTGTGTATGCCCCATGTACCTGGCTAAACCCTAAAGCCACCATACTTCCGAATGCCATAACTTCTCCGTTATAAGTCTGTTTCCAACGAACTGTATACCCACGGAAAGGTGACAAGAAGCCCTACACTTCTATCAACTCACCTCTGCCTAAGAACTTCCCAAACATAAACCCCAAAATTCATAAAGGACCGAGTTATCAAATTACGATTGTACTCTTGGGCTCCGAAACCCAAACGAACACCCGGATCACTTAGACTAGAACACCTACATCCAAAAAGGGCCAAATCCTTTCTCCCCCAAGGCCCAAAGCCTTAAGATGACTGACGATCGGGCCACGACCCGGAATGATGAAATGATTTGAAACCGAGTGTTACACAGCCTGACTCCTCAAATAAGAAAAATGGTTTTACATGGAAGAACGGAGACAAGTCGAGCTAGTATGGGAAGTGCCAGTCATCCCATAAGGGTCCTTGCAGCAGCAACACTAATAGTTGCAGACGTTATGGAAAATTGGGCCGCAAGATATCTGAGTGTGTGAGTACCGAGCCTCTCTGCTATAATTTCAAGCAGCTGGGACAAATGAGCAAGCAGTTCCCTAATCCGAAAGTTACTACATGTAATTCAGATCAGAATACAGAGAAAACAAAAGCTGAAACACGTACATTTCAGATGACAGCAGAGGAGGTAAGACATGATGATGAATTGTTTCTTGGAACCTTTCTGGTTAATGGTTTTTTCTGCTATGGTTTTATTTGATGTTGGTGCTAGTAATAATTTCTATCCCTTGCATTTTGTGCTCACATTGTGATACCTCATAGTCCTTTGAGTCTTATTGTAACGCACGTAGTTTCGGGCTAGACAAATAAGCGATAAAATGACTTTTTGATAGAATATTATTTAGGATAAATAGTCTTAACCAAAGTTATGGTATATTCAACAAGGATTTCGTACATATAAAGAACTCTGAAATCCGAATTCGCATGAAGAAATTATGCTTCTTCGAGTTTTATGATTAAACAGACGTGAATATGCGTATCTTAAAAAGTGAATTTTAGATAGATTACTTATTATCCTAAGTTATCTAAACAAAAGTCGTAGTAATCATAAAACAAAGAGCGTGCATATAGAAAATATCCAAATATGAATTCCTGAGAGGAAGTTATGATTTTTAGAAGTTTCGGCGCAGTAGTATGCTACACAGAAACCGAATTGAAATCGGTCGATTGTTAGGAAAAACAATCTAAACAAGAATCGAAGATCTCGTTAATAAGAGTCCGTTAATATCAAGACAGCCGAGAACGGACATCAGACGAAAGAGTTATAAATTTTTAACAGACTTTAACAATCTAAGCCCGCTAAAAATATAACTTTAGAAATAGAGTCAAAATTAGTCGTCAAAGTCAAAATGAAAGTTGTAGATCTCGTCGATAGCTACGCGTGGATATAAACTACGTCGTAAATGGAGCACGTATGAAGAAGATATGAATTTTTAAAGAAAATAGATTTTTTCACGTGTAGTCGCGCGCACAGTAAAGATGTGTGACGCGCATTTGACAGCCCACCCAAATTGTGACATGTGTCACCGTTACTGATCCGGGAGTACAGATTAAGTGCAATCATTCATCACAAATCTGGGAGTATGGATTACGTATGATAATTTCAGTATTCCATTCTTTTCTCTGTTGTCTCCATTGATCCTCGTAAACTGCTAAGGAATTCCCAAAGCAGCGTAGTCAATTCATTGTTCACATTAATCCCTCTGGATAAATGCCGAAAAGTCGTATAGGGTCAATATGTGAGGATCGAAGAGATAAGGGTAGATTGCAGATATGAGATATACTTGCGTAATGATAAGAAATAATCTTACAAGTTTATATATATATATATATATATATATATATATATATATATATATATATATATATATATATATATATATATATATATATATATATAGACACACACACACACGCACACGTTATAACATTGTAGGATCGAAATCCCTATGTACTCACCAGGTTTCCCAACCTGACCCACTCAGCTTCTTTGTATCACACACACGCACACGTTATAACATTGTGGGATCGAAATCCCTATGTACTCACCAGGTTTCCCAACCTGACCCACTCAGCTTCTTTGTATCACAGGTAACAGTACAAAGTTACATGAATAATGAGAGATTCAAGGAGATGTAGACCGATAGTCTAAGATACTATAAGGCCTGTTTATGCTTATGTTTCGTATCAATTATGAGATCCCAAACTTTTATAAATCAATGAAAAACATTTCTTCAGAAATACTTTACGGGGCCAAATTCTGCATTTATAAATAACCTATGTTTTAAAATAAGCATAAATAAAAGTTTTAGAGTGGCCGAAGTATTGGGGATGCCACAGTTGGTATCAGAGGATTAGTTTAAGCGAATTAGGAATTTAGAGGATTTCTAGACTTAAACTTATAACGCTAAGCGATAATCGTGAGATGTGTGTCTATTATATTTTAGGTAGTACACATGAATTTACACAAGCACTATAATAATTTAGGGAACGTGTCTTAATTGTTTTATGTGCTAAAAGACTTATAGCATGCTTTAGATTATTAACCTAGAATTGTAATTACTTGAATTAAGGTCTGTTGTCGACCTGGATTAAGAACTTTTATGTGTTCAGATTTCTAAACGTTTAATTACGGTATTACAACTGGCATATAACGTTTTCAAAGTAATAAAGAGAATTATGTGTCTAAACCTTCCCTATCTATATTCTCGTCTCGATACACTAAATGGCGCTTGGGTGTACAAAATTTCATGGTGAGAACTTATAGCTGATTAGGAAATGGTAATGGGAATCAGCAGCTGAAGCGTGAAGGTGAAGAGGAACAACACCGAAGAAGTGACTAGGAAAATCCGTACGTGCGCCTAGTAGAGTCTAATAGAACATGCGCTTATTTGGACACATTTGTATGTGTTAAATTGTTTTGTGATTTTAGTAATAGTAACTTGGGGGCTGCAAGGCATTTCTTGGGACGAGTATGAGTAGGTGTGAAAGGTAGTAGAGGCCTATACTATTAGTAGCAGAAGACTCGCACGTGGATCAGGAAAATTCACAAGGTTACTAAGGCACTAGTAATTGAATTTGTTTTGTTCATATTTGTCATTACCATCGTTTTTGTAAAGGAAAAGAAGATGAATGTTATTCCAACCCTAGTGGTCATAACAAATCGAGTCTGACTATGATAAATGTTACAATGTAAGTTACTTGATTCAGAGAACCATGTGTAGTATAGTATCTAACTTAAGTCATAAGATTGAAGGAAAATACAACTAAAGTAATCAACAGAAGTATCGCGGTCGTCACTAATGACTAAGTGGCCTATAGTTAGAAATGCTACTTGCTATAATGTAATAACATCACATTATAACATGAAGGAAGGTATCATCCATGCTGGAGTCTGACTCAAGGAGACCTGAGTGTATCCATTATGCGATGGAAGGTCATTAGTGTAACATCATGTTTTGAGGTACTTTCATCTTTGATCCTTATATTGAGATTTATTGCATTTTGGTCCTTGTAATGTAAGACTTGCGAATGGGAGGGGTTGTTGTGGCACTTTTGGATTTTTGGGGAAGAGCTACGTATGTTGGGCATATGCTTTGTGTATGCAGGGCGTACGTAGTGAAGTACCAAACCCTAAATTTAGGGTTTGGACCCTATTTATTCATAATTAGCTCCCAACCTTGGCTCCTTCCATCAGCCTCTATCCTTTCAAATGACCTTGCAACCCTAATCCACCTTGTGAAGCATTTCTAAGCTTGTGTGTGAGTGTTTTGTGCCTTTAAAGAAGAAGGAAGGAAGTAGATACCATCTTGAAGGAGTGAAGCAATTTAGATGTAGAAACACACCCTCATTTGGTATCACTTGGAAGTATAAAGTTCTGAACTTGGTGAAGTTTCATTAGATCTTGTTTTGGGCTTGATTTTAGGTCCTTTTTGTCCCAAATGTGGTGTTTCATGAGCATAGCATGTTCTTGACCCAATAAGTCGTCCTTTCAAACCTTTGGAAGGGTCTTGAGTCATAAAAATGGGGTCTTAATGGTTGGTTTTGCTCCATGCATTCTTTAGAAGGACTTAATGTATTAAGATGTTGATTTAAGTACTTAATGGACATGCAAAGTCATAAAGTTGGAAACTTTATGACTCTTGAGGATGATTTGGCCTTGGATCTGGAAGTTGGACGTAAGAGCTTAAGGCATTAAGCTCTTAATGAATTTTAGGAAGACTGGGCGTACGCCCTGTGTAATCTGAGTACGCAGCACGTACTGGTCCACCACCCCAATGGTGGTCAATGCTCGAGTATGCCCCGCATACGCACTCTATGTTGACTCGGCTGGGTTGACTCAGTTGACTTTGACCAGTTTGACTATTACTTTGATCAAGTTGACCAAGGGGTATTTTAGGTATTTTGAATGGTGTTTGAGAATTGGTCATTTGGATGAATAGTTGTCGGTTAGAGAGGTGAGTTTTCCTCATTGTACTTTCGGATCGAAGGAACCAATGCTGACCCATAGGATTGATATCCTTGTTTACCATATGTTGCTATGATGTAGTGATACGTTAGATCTGTATCCTAGTTCTAAGGTGTTGCTATGTGGTAGTGATCTATAGACCTGCTTGTTTGTCTATTGGATGATTATAAGTTTATCTGTTACGTATATGTCAACATATTTTGAGTTGTTGTTGAAGCTTTACTGCTTTGGGCGTCAGCCAACATACCAGGGGCATTCCAACCTGATGGTTGATTGCGCCCAAGGGTATTCCATCTCGAGGATGACTGGACCCGTTGTATATTGGCATTCCATCCTGGGGTATTTCATCTCAAGGATGACTGGACCCGGAGGTTGACTAGGCCTTGGGTATTCCAACCCGACGGTTGATTGGACGCGACATGTTGTTGTATATGTTATTTGGTTGTGTATTGTTACTTTGGGGGAACTCACTTAACTTTGGCTTACAGTTTTTAGTTGTTGTTTCAGGTACTTCTGATGATCGTGGGAAGGCGAATGCATGAACATGCACATCCTCTATTTATGGCTTTATGATTTTGGGATACTCTGATATGGATAAACAATTTGGAAACAATGATTTTATAAACGTTTTATGACCATGGGTTGTTTTTAAAAGTTTAAATTTGTTGTGATTTTTGGGATGTTACAAGTTGGTATCAGAGCCTTGGTTTGAGTGAATTGGAGGAACACCCATGTGAATCCAGTCTCAAACTAAGGAAATAAAAAGGGTTTTAAAAAAATGATTTTCAATTTATTTTCAAAACAATCAAGAGAGAATGTGATGTGTACGATCAGTCGAGGCCAGTAAGTAGACCCCAAGTTACCACACTGTTATTTGATGTTATGTTATGTTATGTTAGAACAACATGCTAGTTGTAGGATAGGGATCTTTAGGAATTGCATGATAGAATTGCCTGATATATGATGCCTTATTTCCTATAGAGTTTTCTTGCTGATTATTGTATGACTCTTTCGGGTGTGAACTAACTACTAACTGAATATGTTAACTCACGTGTTGCATGGGTTAAATAATTTTAGGGTAAAGGATTTGGTCCTACTGCGTAGCTCTTGTCTAAGTCCAATCGTGGTAGGGTTGAATCTTTTAATATAAGATTATTTAAGTTATGTTGCATGTGATTGTATTCATGCAGTAGTTAACTGGCACCAATAGGGGTCATTTGGAAATTGATGGCAGGGGGAGGTATGGAACCTAGGATAGCCTAGGGGGTATGTAGTACTCATGATGTGATTTTAGCAAGTGTTGGGAGTATCATTATGGATGAGTTATGTGGGGTCAGCCGACCAGTCGAGGAATGTCTAGCCTTTCTCTAGGAAGTGTTGTTAGGGTGGTTGTGATGATCTTTTGAGACAAATACGGGTAGGTGTAGAAGGTAGTATGGGCCCGTACTAATGGAAGCATAGGACCCATACGCGTAGCAGGGAAGTCACAACCCCTAGGGTTTTGTTGGGAGTTGGTTCCCACGATATGATATGCATTTATCTGATATCTCCCTGGTTTTTTTCAGTATAATGGTTGCGAGGCGATTTGAGTCGGGATCCGGATCAGGAGTTGGGACAGGTGTCCATGATGGGCCAGGATTGATTGAGGATCAGGTTAAGGAGATCATTCGGGAGGAGGTTGTTTTTATTGTCCGGGAGCAGATACCAGAGTTGTTTGGGTCTATTAAGACCGCTATGATGGACTTCTTTGACGACCGATATGTTGAACTTTCTGAGTTTGCTGCTCCTGCAGCCACCACAAATATTGTTGATGCGGGGATTAGCGTTGAGAGGGCTTTCCAGTATCGGTACTTCGATAATACGAAGCTCCCGGTGTTTGACGGAGTTCAGGATCTGATCATAGAAATGAGGTGGTGGTCTGACATCGAGGGATGTTTCTTTACGTGCTCTTGCCCAGCTGACCAGAAGGTCAAGTGTGCTCTGAACCTTATTCAGTCTAGATCGAAGGATGGGTGGAGGCTGGTTAGTAGTTCGTATTCTCCAGAGCAGAGGGCTGTCGTGACTTGGGAGCAGTTCTCTGAGATGTTTCGTGCTAGATATGTTCCACTGGTGGAGCGAGAGAGGTTAGCCCAGGAGCACTTCGATTTGAGGCAGGGGACCGAGTTGGTGACGGAGAACACCACGATGTTTACAAAGACATCTATGTTTTTCCCTGAGTTTGCTGCTTCTGAGCAAGCTCGGATGCCCCAGTACCTGAGCATGCTCAAGACGGACATTCAAAAGTTATTTTCTACGTAGCGTTATGGTTCATTGGTATATTTGTAGGAGGCCGCTAGCCGGTGTGAGATTGACATGGAGCTCCAAGCGAAGGAGCAGAGGCAGGTCCCGGTGCAGTCGCTGCCTGCGCCAAAGCGGTTCAAGGCTGATGATGTTATATCTGAGAATCATAGGGTCCGCACTAGTGGAAAGTGCAGGAAGGTTCATGATGGAGCTTGTCGATCTTCTTTGGGATGCCAAAAATATGGCAAGCAGAGCCACATTGTGAGGGACTGTCGACAACAAGCTCCAGTATCCAGCATCAGGATTTGCTATCACTGTGATCAGGTGGGACACATAAAGGCCCAATGCCCCTTGCTTGCTTCTAGACTTGTGTATTCTCCAACACCGACTACTCTGAGGATCTCTGATGGGAGCCAGGGTAGGGTGCAGCCCCGGAGGGCTCGCGGTCGCGCGTTTCAACTTATTGCCGAGGAGGCCAGAGCAGCACCAGACGTTGTGACCGATATGTTTCTATTTATTGTTCTTTCAATTATTTTATGGAATGCTTGTATTTATGTTTATGATAGGTACATTCTTAGTTAACTCTTTGCCTTCTCTTGTGTTACTTGACTCGGGCGCGAGTCGGTCATTTGTGTCTCGATCTTTTAGTAGGGATGTTGGTATGCCCCTTCGTGAGTTGGAGTGTCCGTTGCGGGTTTCTATCGCCAACGAACACGGGGTTTCTGCGTCCAGAGTGTATTATGGATGTGTGTTGGAGATCTCTGGGGTTACTTATCCGATTGATCTGATTCTTATTCCCATGGGGGATGTATGCGTGATAGTGGGTATGGACTGCCTGAGCAAGTTTGGTGCCTTGATCGATTGTGAGGGTCAACGAATGGTAGTTCGAAGCCCAAGTGGTGGAGAACTGGTCATCTATGGAGAGGGAACGAGGGTTGGTTCAGGTTTTTGTTCAACAGCCAAGGCTCGACAGTATATTTAACATGGGTGTGCGGGTTATCTGGCTTTTGTCGTTGATACTCGGGTTGGAAAGAAAACTCCAGTTTCAGAGGTGTCAGTTGTTAGGGAGTTTGTCGATGTATTCTTGGAGGAGTTACCCGGTGTGCCTCCCGAGAGGTAGGTTGAGTTCAGAATTGATCTGGTGCCAGGTGTGGCTCCGATTGCCAAGGCGTCGTACCACTTGGTACCGCCTGAGATACAGGAGTTTTCCTCTCAGCTTGAGCTGATAGGCAAGCAGTTCATCAAACCAAGCAGTTCTCTGTGGGGAGCGCCGATACTGTTCGTCAAGAAGAAGGATGATTCACACCGGATGTGCATCGATTACCTGGAGTTGAACAAGTTAACGTTGAAGAACCGTTATCCCCTTTCGCGGATTGATGACCGCTTCAATCAGTTGCAGGGTGCATCTTGGTTCTCCAAAATCGATCTGAGGTCCTGGTATCATCTGGTAAGAATGAGAGAGGAGGACGTGGAGAAGACCGTGTTCCAGACTCGTTATGGGCGTTACGAGTTCGTGGTGATGCCATTTGAGCTCACCAATGCGCCTGCTATGTTTATGGATTTGATGAATCAGGTGTGCAGGCCGCTACTAGACCGATCTATGAATGTGTTTATTGATGATATCTTGGTATATTCCAAGACCAGAGAGAAGCATGAGGATCACCTTCGAGAGCTTCTGGGAGTATTGAGGCGGTAACGGCTTTATGCCAAGTTCTCGAAGAGTGAGTTTTGGTTACGAGAGGTCCAGTTCCTGGGGCACCTCGTTAACCAGGATGGGATTCTAGTCGATCCATCCAAGATCGAGGTGGTGATGCAGTGGGAGGCTCCGAAATCTTCCTCAGAGATCAGGAGTTTCTTGGGTTTGGCGAGATACTATCGGAGATTTATTCAGGATTTCACCAAGATTGCGGTACCCCTCACTCTTCTGACGAGGAAGGGAGTGGATTTCTAATGGGGCCCTGAGTATTAGTCGGCATTTGAGCCTCTTCGGCGGAGGTTATGTGAGGCCCCTGATATATACATATTTATTCATATAATTCATGCATTATCTTAATCTTTTATGTTGGATTTGTGTCAATTGTTGAACAAAAGATGCTTAATTGGTTGAAAATTTATTTTGCAGCAGCCAAGACATGGTCGAAAATAATAGGAAGCGGAATTGGTGAATGGAAGCTAGGATCTTGGATTTTTAAAGAAGAAAAAACTTTTCAAGACCACGTCGTGGTGGATTGAAGATTCGTGATGGATTATTGCCTTGTCGGATACACTTTTTTAATGAAGACCACGATGTGTTGGTTATTAACCACGCCGTGGTGTGCCGTTTTTCATTTTCTATTTATAGATCGTTTTCTTTCTCAAGCCTAACTTATGCTGGAAGTTTTTATCGACTTTTGGAGGCTAGAGACATCCTTTGGAAGCTGTGGAGTGTAGAATTCGGTTCTAAGCTTGATTTTGAAAAGATCTAAGGGAAATTATCTCTATTTTACTTAATTCCTTTGTTTTCATTATGTTTGCAAGAGTGAATTTTGTTTCTATGCTTTTATTTGCTGAAGTTATGGGCCAAAAAACCCTAACTTTCTTTTAGAGTAGAGGATCTTACAACTATATGTTGATTTTTTGGTTTTGGATTATGTTAATTTGATTATTTGTCATGTTAGCTTGTTAAACGAACCTTTACATGTTAATGATAATTATTTTTCTGTTAATTACTGAGTTTAATTGAGATTGTATGACTATCTTTCTTGAGTTGCTTGAATCTTATAGTTTTGTAATCATCAAGATTGTAAGACTAGTGTTTTGAAAAAAACATAAGATTAGTTAGAAAAGTAAGTAAATTGATGTGTGAGTTATATATGATGACCAACCATATATGAAATTAATTTAATCAACCAATTTAATTAATCACCATTATAAGTCTATCATGATTCGAACTTGATACTAGTGAACTTGTTTGCTAAAGGATTAGTTTAGTGAACATTAATCTACTCACATTAGAAGTCGGTAATTGATGAGACATTAATCCATTGCACTTTCCACAAAATCAACCATAGGAGTAAGTGAATCGTATCTAAACGGAAGTATCTTTTATATTCTTGATTCAAATCGTCTTTTGTTCCTTGATTAGTTGTTAATTGATTCCTTGCTAAGTGTTTGAGTGAATATTTAAGTTTCTAGTCTTGTAAAACTAGTGAACCCCCCCCCCCCCCCTTTAATCATTGTTTAAATTAGTTAACATTAGTAATAATTTTAATTATCATTTCTGTTTCATGTGTTCGATACCCTACTTACCTGCATTAAACTGCTATTCGATTAGGTAGACTTCCTATCGTGTGTTAGTTTTTGACTGGATTAGATGGATTAAAACTAGTATATATTTCACATATAGAGTGTTTGGCGCCGTTGCCGTGGAACGATTCAATAATAGTTAATTTTATTTGCTGATTGTTTTCGATCCTTTGTGTAAGATTTTTCTCATATAAAGTTACAAGTTTTCTTTTTAAAAGTTTTATTATCGTTTTTAGTTATGTTTTGCATTAACCACGCCGTGGTCAGTAATAACCACGTCGTGCTGAGCGTACTTCCAGTTTTTGTTTTCTTCTTTTTTGTTTGTTTTACGCGTAATTTTCTGTTTTGTTTAAGTTAGTTTATGACCTGAAGATCCAAATCTCCAGTAATACCACCATTATATGATCTGGAACCAGCTTTTCATAAAAAGAAGGACAAAAAAATCAGGGACTCAGGCGACAATTCGCAATCAAGCAATTTTGAAAGATTCGAGAAAACTCACGATAAGAAGGCAGCGGATCACAAGCCCGAGACACCTATATCTGAAACAAAGAGTGAACACAAACCAGAAGTAGTGATGGCAGACATTGCAGACATGACGATAGAGGAATATAAGAAGCGGAAGCATGACGATACTGGGCCATGTCTTGTGCAACTCGCAATTCCAACAGTAGCAAATTTCGAGCTGAAAGGTCACATACTTGCCCAACTGAAGGAAATTCCATTCTACGGGAAATACCATGAGGATGCCTACAAGCACATTGATGAGGTCAATGATATCTCCGACTATTTCAACATTCCAAATGTGCCACGCGATACATTGCTACTAAGGATGCTACCGGTTACATTTAAAGGAGTCGGAAAATATTGAATAAAGGCACTCCCTCCAGGATCGATAGCAACATGGCCAAAGATGCGTGAAGAGTTCATACAACAATTACACCATCGAAAGTCGCGAAGTTGAGGAAAGCAATTGCCAATTTTGAACAGCTGGGAGGCAAATCACTTTATAAGGCGTGGGAAAGAAACAAGGGCTTACTGAGAAATTGCCCCCATAATGATATCAATGTACAACAAGAAGTCTCCATTTTCTATGACGGGGTAAATGTAACAACCAGGAAGCTCCTTGATTCCCAAGGACAACTCACGAAGAAACCACCACCTACAATAAGGGGATTGATCGAAGACTTCTCTAAACATTCAAGAGAATATCATAATCCTCGTAATGACACAACTAGAGGGACGGTGAACGCAACTTCTGATGATATGGAAACAGTAATGGCCAAGTTGGATAGCATGGAGCATGATGAAAAAGGCTGATTGGTCAGCAAAGGAGATTTGCTCAGATGAACCTACCATTGAAGCTTTGAATAAGACGATGAATAAAAGAGGGAGAGTAGTTTTTGTTGTAAGGGTTTTGTGAATAGTGTTTGCGGTGAGAGAAAGTGAACTGTCCAAAACCATTGTATATGGTATGTTATGAGTGGTGAGAGAAATCCATCGTTCCACATTCCTGTACGCCGTAAAATCAGCCTGTAATATCGTCCCAGCTCATCAACAGGTGTCAGATGTCGTTGTAACAGACACGCATGTTGTCAGGGAATTCAAAAGTCGCGCCTGAATTTAGTTTTCATCTTTTGAAATACCGTCGTTTCGGAATTGACACATTCGGAATCCACCAGCTTTGTAACATTGATATGTTCTCATAATTAAAGTAACATATCGGAATTAGAACCAGACTTTGAAAAATCACAAGGATTTGTGTGCAAGAGTGTGCCAAAGATAAAGAAATAAAGAAAATCTAATTTTAAGGTTTTTATGATGTCAAACAAATTGACATGAGTATCAGATGGATCCTGGGCAACGATATTGTCACTCCCCTAAACCGGAACGGCGGAAACGTTCGGGAGCGGATGACGTCATGTACAGTATCACAACAATTGCATAATAGTAATCAAAGTACACAACCATTACATTGAATAAGTATAGTTTTACATTCGTGTTCAAATCAATGTATACTTGACACCAAAATGTATATCAAAAACTAAAAGACATGAGTCTATGAAGCTCCGTCTTCTCAAAACCTGTGGATACATGTTTACTGATTTCCTAAGAATACAAGTAGTTTTGAAAATAGTGTCAACAATTAAGTTGGTGAGTTCATAAGCATGTTTGTAACTGAAATCTGTTATTTGTTCCTTGAAAATGAAAGTACGTTTTCCTAGAAAATCCTATATTTTCTGTTGTAAATGAGTTGTAGTCTTAATACCCTAAGACCAAAATGTGTAAATGTTATTGTACTCTGAGATAGTATAATGTAGTTTTAATTCACATAAAACCATGAAGAGTATATTTTATCTGCACCGGATTAGTATTTCGTATTTGTATTTGTATAAAAACTGTGTAATTGTAGGTGCCTGGATTCACCAGCTGTACTTGTAAAATATTTCATTATAGTTTTATTATTTAATAAAACTATGTGAAGTTGTTTACTTATTCATAAACTAATCGTATTGTTCAATACCAAATTGGGAGTTATCATAACCATGCTTGATGACCTAAGATGGCCTGAACACGACGTTCTTCAGGCGTCACAATCGATACAACATTTGTCACCCCAGGCCTGCCGGCCTAACTGTAGCGAACAGTTAAGGTGTGGGATTGTCAGTCCCGTATAGATATATACACAAGTGTCACGCTCTCCCTCCAGGAGACTCTGCTTATAATTTCAGGACTAGGTTGGTATTTCGATAAGTACGTGAGGTGTGTCTCACAAATGCTATATTGACGTTTACGTGTAGAATAATAAAAAGTCATTTTTATGATAAATAACTTTACGTATGTTCCATAAACTATATCTATTATAGTTTATATCTTTGTTTTCTGTAATGTATTCTGAACTTGGTAATATAGTACATATGATCCATAAACTATACCTATTATAGTTTATATGTTTGTTTTCCGTATTGTATCTCGACTGTGTTAAATGATATGTAAGTTCCATAAACTATACCTATTATAGTTTATATGTATGTGTTCTACTAAAATGGAAAACCTTTGTATTGTTACGTAACATTTGTGATAAAGTTGTTCCGTGAAATTTAACATTTATGTCCAAATGGTACTAAAATAGATTGCAAAAATAATATTTTTGTTTACAAGTTTTAAATGATTTTATCCTTATATAAATAAAATATTTATATAATTATGATTAAAAAGGCAGTCGAATAAATAATTCCACCCTAATCCCACAACCAAACAAGGAACAGGAAATAGAGTAACATTATCAATTCTAAGCCTATTGAACATTGATTATATATATATATATATATATATATATATATATATATATATATATATATATATATATATATATGGGTGTATGTGTTTAATAACGACAACGATTGATAAAATATTGAAATCATTTAGATATTAACACAAAATTTCTTGTGTTACTCTTGTATTCCCCCCCCCCCCCTAAAACAGTGAAAAATCATGAAAACATAGGGGTATGAACTCACCTCGAGTGTGATAGCGGTTTTGATAACGGGATAGAAACGGTGACTTCTAGCTAGAATACGGGGAGCTAATCGTGTCCTAATTGTTTTAAACACATAATAATATGTAAATATTATGATCTAACATAATAATGATTGTAATAATACTAGTTTATAAAGACTTACAATGATTTCTTAAGGAGAAGTGGTTGGAAGAATCAAACTCTTGGAAATGTTAGCCTTTAATCGTAGAAAGACAAGAGGTTTGAATTTGAGAGAGAAATGAGGTGAAAATGTCTACTGGAAATGTAAAATGAATCAAATTCATATTTTAAATAGGGAGTAACTATGAGGCGGTGAGGTATTGCAAGTGGGGTTATCGAATTGGTTAGTGTGCAAAAAGGGATAAAACGGGTTCTTCGGTCTACTGTTCATCCGAGATCACCTTGATTTCGGTCAAGATTTTCAGTTTGAAGTGATGTTTGCGGTCAAGCTGTTTGCGGTCCGAAGAAGTCTCTTCGCAGGTTTGCGGTCTTGACCGAAAACCCGATTTCGATCTTCGCATTTGATTCACATTTGGTGTTTTTGTCCAAGTGTTATAAATTTCTAAATTCTAAAACACTTATATAATAAAGTTATTTCTACTATTTAAGCCTTATAAATTTACAAAATTAAAAAATTGACTTTTATTTAGTAAGTTTGACTATTATTGACTTTTGTTGACTCTAAATAACGGGTTGTTACAATATCCCCCTGTTAGAGGGAATTTCGTCCCGAAATTGTTTGTAAAGTGGTATTCATGAACTAGGGAAAAGATGTGGGTACTTTTGTTTCATTTGATCTTCCCGTTCCCAAGTGAATTCAGGTCCCCGCTTGGCATTCAGGCGAACCTTCACTATTGGTATATGGCTTTGTTTTGTTCTCTTGACTTCCTTGTCCATGACCTCCACTGGTTCTTCTACAAAGTGTAGACTCTCGTTTAAATCGATTTCTTCGAGTGGGATTACAAGAGTCTCGTCAGACAGACACTTCTTGAGATTAGATATGTGAAAAGTGGGATGAATGTTACTGAGTTCATGCGGTAGATTGAGTTTATATGCAACCAGACCGATTCATCTCAAATGGTCTGATGTACCTTGGATTAAGTTTTCCATGTTTTCCGAAACGTATCATTCCTTTCCAGGGTGAGACCTTTAATAGAACGCGGTCACCAACCTGAAATTCCAAACGTTTTCGTCATTTGTCCGCATAACTCTTTTGTCTGTCTCTAGAGGCTTTCAAACGTTCTCGTATTTGGACGATTTTCTCTGTTGTTTCTTGAATGATCTCAGGACCGGTTAAAGTACTGTCGGGTACTTGGTTCTTGGCTAGTTGTGTATCACCCACTTCAGCCCAACATAGAGGAGATCTGCACTTAAGGCCATAGAGGGCTTCAAAGGGAGCAACTTTGATGCTAGTGTGATAGCTATTGTTGTACGAGAATTCGATGAGTGGTAAATGGGTATCCCAAGCTTTACCAAAATCTATCACACAAGTTCTCAACATGTCTTCTAGTGGTTGTATGGTTCTCTCGCTTTGCCCATCAGTCTGAGGATGGTACGCTGTACTCATGTCAAGATTTGTTCCCAAGGACTTTTTTACAGTGATTGCCAAAACCGCAAGGTAAATCTACTATCTCGGTCAGAGATAATGGATATTGGCACACCATGCAATCGTACTATCTCTTTAATGTACGTCCTTGTTAACTTCTCTATTTTGTCAGTTTCTTTTATTGGCAGGAAGTGTTCGGATTTGGTTAATCTGTCGACGATTACCCAAATGGTGTCATGACCACCCGTTGTCTTGGGTAACTTGGTTATGAAATCCATAGTTATCCGCTCCCACTTCCATTCGGGTATTTCTGGTTGTAGTAGTAAACCCGAAGGCTTCTGATATTCTAGCTAGACTTTGGCGCAAGTCAGACACTTGCCCACATAGGTAGCAATTTCAGCTTTCATGTTCGGCCACCAATAGATTTTCTTGAGGTCCAGATACATCTTGTCTAAACCTGGATAAACGGAGTATTGAGTTTTATAGGCTTCGTTCATGACAACATATCTATAGCCACCAAACTTCGGTGTACAAATCTGATTCATGAGATAACGAACTCTGTCACCCTTGATTTCCAAGTTCTTTTCCATTCCTCTTAAGGCTTCACCTGTCACATTCTCGGGTTTTAAGGCTTCCAGCTGAGCCTATTTGATTTGAGCGGACAGGTGCAAATGGATTGTCATAGTTAGATACTTTACTCGGCGACCCCAGTACTCTTTCCGACTAAGGGCATCTGCTACTACATTGGCTTTGTCGGGATGATAGCGAATCTCGCATTCGTAATCATTGAGTAGTTCCACCCATCATCGCTGAATCATGTTCAGTTCTTTTTGATTGAATATGTGTTGGAGGCTTTTGTGGTCTGTAAAGACTGTGCATTTTGTACCATAAAGGTAATGCCTCCAGATCTTCAGAGCAAAAACCATTGCTCCCAGTTCAAGGTCGTGTGTGGTATAGTTGACCTCGTGGTTCTTAAGCTGTCTCGAGGCATAGGATATGACCTTTCCTCGCTGCATAAGAACGCATCCTAGCCCTTGCTTGGACGCATCGTAGTAAACTACAAAATCTTCCGTCCCTTCTGGGAGGGAGAAAATCGGTGCGCTGCATATGGCTCGCTTTAGTGTCTGGAAAGCAGTTTCTTGTTTCTCCTCCCAGCTGAAGGTTACACCCTTCTGAGTCAGTGTGGTGAGGGGTTTTGCGATTTTGGAGAAGTTTTGGATGAACCTAATATAATTGCCAGCAAGACCTAGAAATTGACGAATCTCTGTTGGGGTTCGTGGGGTCGCCCATTTTTCGATAGCATTGATCTTGGAGGGATCCACATGTATCCCTTCTTCGCTGACTACATGACCCAATAAATCTACCTTCCGGATCAGGAATTCACACTTTGAGAACTTCGCATACAACTTCTCTGCCCTTAATGTTTCCAATACTTGACGTAACTGTTGGTTGTGCTCTTCCTTACTTCAGGAATAGACTAGAATGTCGTCGATGAAAACTATTACGAACTTATCTAAATAAGGTCGACACACGCGGTTCATCAGGTCCACGAACACTGCGGGCGCATTCGTTAGACCGAAAGGCATCACTACGAATTCATAGTGACCGTAATGAGTTCTAAAGGCGGTCTTTGGAATATGATCCTCCTGGACTCGTAGCTGATGGTATCCTAATCTTAGGTCAATATTGGAGAAGAAACTGGCTCCTTGAAGTTGATCGCAGAGGTCGTCTATTCGCGGTAGAGGGTATCGGTTCTTAATGGTAAGCTTGGTTAGTTCATGGTAACCTATTCACATTCGGAACGATCCATCCTTCTTTTTCACGAACAGGACCGGTGTTCCCCAGTGTGAGAATCTTGGTCTTATGAACCCTTTCTTAGAAGTTTGTTTAATTGGCTGGATAGTTCCTGCATCTCTGACAGTGCTAAACGATACGGGGATTTGGCTACAGGGGTAGCTCCGGGAATCAAGTCGATTCGAAATTCGACTTGGCGTTCAGGAGGAACTCCCGGGAGATCTTCGGGAAAAACATCAGGGAAATCACAAACTTCAGGGATATCCTTGATGTTTTCCACTTCTTGTGTCTTATCTACCACGTGAGCTAAGAAGGCACAATAATCTTTGCGAAGATACTTCTGGGCCTTGACGCAAGAAATGATTTGAAGGTTCGTATCGGGTTTGTCGCCATAGATAAGGAGGGACTCGCTACTTTGCAGATTAAGATGAATGGCTTTTCATAACATAGGATATCAGAACGGTGAAGACTTAACCAATCCATGCTGATGATAATGTCGAAGCTTTTTATTGAGACCGACATAAGGTCAATTTGGAAAGAATAGTTGTATAGAGTAAGGGTACATCCTATGTATATGTCGTTAGTACTCTCGGTCTTTCCGTTTGGGGATTTTGTTTTAGTAGGTGTTTGAATTTATGGCTCACGAAGCTTTTCTCCGCACCACTATCAAAAAGACTGCATACGTAAGAATTGTTGAGAAGAAACGTACTGGTGATCACAGTAGGATCTGCTATCGCTTCTTCGTGACCAATTGCCAATACTCTTCCCACACCACCAGCATTCCTTGTCTTTGGGCAGTCTCTCCTGAAGTGTCCGGTTTCACCACACCCATAACAAGCCTGGCTTACTCCCACACCAAGGACTTGGGAGATGGGTGGTGCTGGTGCTTTACAGAAACAGGCGGTGTGCCCCTTCCTGTTGCAGTTTTTGCAGTGCATTTCCCTACAAACTCCCGTGTGATGGAAGTTGCACTTATTACACTTTGGCAAATTTCCAGCATATCGACTCGAGGTTGTTGGAGTAGTAGAAACAGTGGTAGGAATAGAAGCAAGAACAACAACGGGAACAGTAGCAGCGTGTACTGCCAAAGTTTGTTGTTTCTTTGAAGGCTCTTTTGACGATTGCCCCTTTCGTTTGTTCCAGAACTTCTTTTTGCTGCCTCCTTCTGTGGATTGTTCAGGAGTGGTTGTCATGGAGCCTTGGCGAAATCCATGATCTACGAGTGTTTGTGCCAGTCGTTTGGCGCTTTCAAAAGTAAGTGGATTGGCAGCTATAACGTTTCCTTGGGTCGGGGTAGTTAACCCCCAGATGTACCTTTCCACTTTCTTACTCTCCGGGGTGACCATCCCGGGACACAAAAGAGCCAGGTCACTGAATCTAGCAGTATAAGAAGCAATGTCGGAGTCCTTCATCGTTAGACCCCACAGTTCTTGTTATAGCTTTTGCACCTCGCCCCTCGGGCATTACTCCACTAACATTAGGACTTTTAAATCTTCCCATGTCGTAGAATTGGCTACTGGGAGAGATAATGACTTGGCAAAGCCATTCCACCAAGAGAGGGCTCTGTCCAAGAAGGTACATGCTACAAATTTTACTTTGCTAACACCGATTCGGTTTTCTAGAACCAGTGTGTTAGAGCAATGACACCTCCAGTGCCATCGAAGGATTTGGGTCTGGCGTTCGTGAAGTCTTTATAAGAACATTCCCTTGGGTGTCCGAGACTTTCCCCGTGATTAAAGTTGTGGGAACCACTACCGGCCCCACTAGCACCACTGGAAGTGGTGGAGTTGGTGGCGGTGGTTGAGGTGGTGGCGGTGGTGGAGTTGGTGGAGTATTGTTGAAACGCCTATTTGATTTATGTGGCGGCATCTTTTTCTATAAGATTTAGAGAGGAAATGATTATAAGTCCTCTATAGTAGTTACGAGTCAGGTGATATTGAACAAGATATATCTTAGTTCTAAACGTATCATATCCTGACTTTCATAGTGTTCTGCGATTTACAATAGAAGTTTACTAATATAAGTAAACAATCGCAATTTCAATTCATGAAATTTATAGCAACACTTCTAAGGAATTTGTATAGTATGACTCATACTAGGTCCCCCTATAATCACATAGTGTATACAAATTATATATAATCAAAACTAAATAGACCTTCGAATAAGTGATCCTACTCTAAATCCACAACCAAACAAGGAACAAGAAATAAAGCTAAATCACAAATTCTAAGTCTATAAAATCTTAATTATATATAACTCTTACGTATACACTTAGTAATTATAGATCTACCAGTAAAAGTCCTTTGTTTTCACATGATTGATTCTAGTAAGAAAGACCTTCTTGAATATTGTTGTTTCAGTGTTATAGTGCCATAAAATACTCCTATAGTATTTTAACTTTATGTTTGGTTATAGAATTCTTCTGGTATACTGATTTGGTAATTTTTAGACTTGTTGCAACACCATGGTCACTGCCAAACACATGTTGGTCGTATCTCAAATATATATAGTTGATCAGACTATATTTATTCCAGATAGGATTGCATAACTGTCTAGGTTTAACTATAGTGTTCAACATCTAAATACTTTTGTGTAGTTCTCACTTTGATATTGTTTCTTATATGTATGCATGTTAGTATACTTCTTATAACATACTTAGATTTTAAAAGTATACTTTTAGTCAGATCGTTTCAACCCCATTATATTTATAGTTGTATATCTTTTGTGGTTTGATATACTTAGTTCACTATAAACAAATCTTTGATACCAATCTGTCACACCCCCAAACCGGAACGGCGGAAACGTTCAGGAGCGGATGACGTCATGTACAGTATCACAACAATTGCATAATAGTAATCAAAGTACACAACCATTACATTGAATAAGTATAGTTTTACATTCGTGTTCAAATCAATGTATACTTGACACCAAAATGTATAGCAAAAACTAAAAGACATGAGTCTATGAAGCTCCGTCTTCTCAAAACCTGTGGATACATGTTTACTGATTTCCTGAGAATACAGTAGTTTTGAAAAGAGTGTCAACAATTAATTTGGTGAGTTCATAAGCATGTTTGTAACTGAAATCTGTTATTTGTTCCTTGAAAATGGAAGTATGTTTTCCCAGAAAATCCTATATTTTCAGTTGTAAATGTGTTGTAGTCTTAATACCCTAAGACCAAAACGTGTAACTTTTATTATACTCTAAGATAGTATAATGTAGTTTTAATTCACATAATCCCATGAAGAGTATATTTTCTCTGTATTGGATTAGTATTTTGTATTTGTACTTGTATAAAAACTGTGTAATTGTAAGTGCCTAGATTCACCAGTTGTACTTGTAATATACTGCATTATAGTTTTATTATTTAATAAAACTATGTGAAGTTCTTCAGGCGTCGCAATCGGTACAACATTTGTAACCCAAGACCTACCGGCCTAACTGTAGCGAACAGTTAAGGTGCGAGATTTTCAGTCCCGTATAGATCTATACACAAGTGTCTCGCTCTCCCTCCAGGAGACTCTACATATAATTTCAGGACTTGGTTGGT
The DNA here is from genome assembly GCF_052849685.1 of Lactuca virosa. Lineage (NCBI taxonomy): Eukaryota > Viridiplantae > Streptophyta > Magnoliopsida > Asterales > Asteraceae > Lactuca > Lactuca virosa. The sequence goes on from NC_136433.1 coordinate 26,145,701, forward strand.
ACTTAGATAAGTACGTGAAGTGTGTCTCACAAATGTTATATTGACGGTTACGTGTAGAATAATGAAAAGTCCTTTTATGATAAATAACTTTACGTATGTTCCATAAACTATATCTATTATAGTTTATATCTTTCTTTTCTATAATGTATTCTGAACTTGGTAATATAGTACATATGATCCATAAACTATACCTATTATAGTTTATATGTTTGTTTTCCATATTGTATCTTAACTGTGTTAAATGATATGTAAGTTCCATAAACTATACCTATTATAGTTTATATGTATGTGTTCTACTGAAATGGAAAACCTTTGTATTGTTAATGATTTGGTAGGTTTAAAACGTAACATTTGTGATAAAGTTGTTCCGTGAAATTTAACATTTATGTCTAAATGGTACTAAAATAGATTGCAAAAATAATATTTTTGTTTACAAGTTTTAAATGATTTTATACTTATATAAATATAATATTTATATAATTATTATTAAAAAGGCAGTCAAATAAATAATTCCACCCTAAGCCCATATGTAACATCCAAAAATTTTACGCAAAATTTAAACTTTTTCAACCATAAATAAAAGTCAAGTAGTACTGTTTACAAAAATGTTTTCAAATCAATATCCATAAGAGTGTCCCATAAACAGATCATAAGGATGAGGAGCGGTACGGTCACGCCTTCGCCTTGCCACGATCTCCTGAAGTACCTGAAACAATAAACTGAAAACTGTAAGCCCGAGGGCTTAGTGAGCTACCCCCAGAATACCAATACCACACTGACAACACCATGTCAGTAACAATCAGTCAATCAATCAATCAATCAATCAATATGCATACTGGGCCATCGGCCTGACTGGACCGTCCTACTGGGCCTACAGTCTATCTGAATCTATCCCGAGCCTTCGGCATGACTGGTCTGCCTCGTGGGCCTGCAGTCTCCCCGGACCGCTCATAGGGTATGTTGGCCTTCAGCACAAAGCAGGACCACCTCAACCCAACCAACAAGTAAATAACCATGTTCGCATAGCTATCATATACTGGCATATACAAACATCAAACATATATGTCACACTGATCATAAACCATAGAATCCTCTCGTAACTAGAGTACCGACCTAGCAGGTCACTAACATACCAATCCTTACGGATCATAAAAGCATAACATACTGTCTACCCTGATTCCGATCTAGCAGATCAAATCCATATGTAGCATACCATAACAATAACAACTAAAAGGGTCGGCCTTGGTGTCGTAGAGCCTGTCGATATAGTGAGGATAAATCACCTCGCAGATGTCGACTCGAAAGGTAAACTCCAACTCTCGGATCACTTGACACAGGCTCCACCACCTATGACCATAGTACAATATACTCATAAGTCCTTAACTTTATAAGGTACTCCATAACCCACCAGTCAACCCCTGGTCAAAGTCAAAGTCCTCAGTCAAGGTCAACAGTCCATATTGACCCCAACTCGCCGAGTACCCTCGGCTACTCGCCGAGTTCCTTGAAGCACAATCCAACTCGCCGAGTCATCGGGGTGACTCGTCGAGTTGCTTCGATTCTCGTTCAAACTTTAAGGCCACCCGTCGAGTTCCCTCCTTGCAACTCGACGGATACACACGCATACATATCCTAGGGAAAACTCATCCGACTCGCCGAGTTGTTCTTCAACTCGTCGAGTCTTATGGTAATCTTCATCGGACACGCCGAGTTGTTCATCCAACTCGTCGTGTCCACGACCATCTTCATGTGACTCGTCGAGTCAACCTTGCGACTCGCCGAGTCCATTCAGTCCCTTTTCCATACAGACTTGTTTTGAGCCATGCAGCGGCTCCAAATCACAGATCCAAGCTTCTAGGGCATGCTTATCACGTAAAGTTGCAAACTTTACTTGCATGCATGGCTATAAAGGCTCTAAATGCCTATTTTAAGTTCTTAATGGAACTTCATGCTCAAAAGGGACCTCAATCATGACCAAGACTGTAACTTTATGCTTATAGAATCCAAGGAGGGTCCAGATCTGAAGTTACAATCTCAGATCTAGCCCATAGCTCATCTTTCCAACTAAATGTCTCACCAAAAACCCTAAAACTCAACCAATAGAAGAGATTCACAAGGAAAAAGGTGATTTGGTTACCTCTAGAAGATGATAACCGAGATAAGAGTTGATTCCCACACTCTACTTGCTCCAATCTCCTTCTCCTCTAAGCCTTCTCCCTCCAAAGATCCTCTCTTCAAGCTTCAAACACACAATGGGCACACACACACGTATTAGGGTTTTAAGGGGCTCTCAAAGACTGTAAAGAGGCCAAAGGAGGCTGAGGTTCCTTTAAATAGGGGTGCAAACCCCGAGATTTAGGGTTTCATCTGCCAGCTCCTACTCGTCAAGTCCCAATATGGACTCGTCGAGTAGGTCACTTAACACGCGATCCCACCCCGCTGCTACTCGACGAGTAGGTCAACCAACTCGTCGAGTAGAGCTTAACCCAAAAATCTTATTTAGACAATACCTGAAAATCGGGGCGTTACAACTCTCCCCCACTTGAACTAGACTTCGTCCTCGAAGTCCATTGGAATAAACAATGCCGGGTAATGCTCGCGCATCTCCGCCTCCGGCTCCCATGTCCACTCGGATCCCCTCTGATGTTCCTACTGTACCTTTACTAAAGGTATTTCCTTGTTCCGTAGAATTTTCTTCTTCCTTTCCAGAATAGCCACAGGCCTCTCCACATAGTTCAGGCGCTCATCGACTTGAATGTCATCCAATGACACCACTGCCTCCTGGTCCATAATGCATTTACGCAATTGCGAAACATGAAATGTGTTGTGGATCCGGCTAAGCTCCTCCAGAAGCTCTAGCCTATATGCCACCCTGCCAACCCTGGTCACAACCCTGAATGACCCAATGTAACGGGGACCCAATTTTCCCCTCTTCCTGAAGCAGATCACTCCCTCCCAGGGTGAGACCTTCAGGAGAACCATGTCACCCACCTGAAATTCGAGCTCAGATCGACGTCGGCCGGCATAACTTTTCTGCCGACTCTGAGCGGTCTGCAGTCGCTGTCTAATCTGCTGTATCATCTCGGTAGTTTGCAGAACTACCTATGTCCGACCCATCACCCTGTGCCCAACCTCGCCGCAGCAGACTGGGGTCCTACACTTCCGCCCATACAACAGCTCGAAAGGCGGGGCGGCAATACTGGAATGATAGTTGTTGTAGGCAAACTCTACGAGCGGTAGGTGGGAATCCCAACTCCCACCGAAATCAATGACGCACGCCCTCAACATATCCTCGAGGGTCTGGATGGTCCGCTCACTCTGCCCATCAGTCTGCGGATGGAACGATGTACTAAAATGCAGCCTCGTACCCAGTTCCTCGTGGAACTTCTGCCAAAAACGGGAAGTAAATCGGACATCCCGATCGGAAACAATGGAAACTGGAACCCCATGGCGAGAGACAATCTCGCGGACGTACATGTCGGCCAACTTCTCTGCCGACGAACTCTCCCGTATGGCTAGGAAATGGGCACTCTTGGTCAATCGATCCACGATGACCCATATAGCATCGGACCCCTTTGCCGTCCTTGGCAACTTCGTGATGAAATCCATCGCGATCCGTTCCCATTTCCACATGGGAATCTCCAGAGGCTGCAGCTTACCATGCGGCCTCTGGTGCTCGGCCTTGACCATCCTACAGGTCAAGCACCTCTCAACAAACCAAGTGATATCTCGCTTCATGCCAGGCCACCAATAACTCGAACTCAAATCACGGTACATCTTGGTGGCTCCCGGGTGAATAGAAAAACGAGACTTATGAGCCTCCTCCATCACTGTCTGCCGGACCCCTCCGGACATTGGAACCCAAACCCGACCATAACGGGTCAACAATCCGCGACTATCCTGAACAAACTGGGCGCTATCGCCCTTAATCTTCTCCAACTTCCAGTTTTCCGATCTCATACCCTCGATCTGAGCATCCCTGACCAAACCCACCAGCGGGGAATCCACCGTTATCCTCATACACTTGGCTGGGGTCGAGGACCCAGCTGACTTGCGGCTCAGAGCATACGCAACCATGTTCGCTTTACCAGGATGGTAAAGGATCTCACAATCATAGTCCTTGACTACATCCAACCACCTGCGCTGCCTCATATTCAGGTTTGGCCGATCCATAATGTGTCTCAAACTCTTGTGATCCGTGTATATGGTACAACGGACCCCGTACAGATAGTGCCTCCAAATCTTGAGAGCGAAGACCACCGCTCCCAACTCAAGATCGTGCGTGGGGCTCGTCTCATGAGGCTTTAGCTGCCGCGATGCATAAGCTATCACTCTTCCCCTCTGCATAAGGACTCCCCCTAAGCCTGTGATGGACGCATCACAAAATACCACAAAATCCTCCACTCCCTCGAGGAGTGTCAACACCGGCGCCTCGCATAAACACTGCCGGAGGGTCTCAAACGCCCTCTGCTGCTCCGGGCACCACCGAAAATCCACCCCCTTCCTCGTTAGACGAGTGAGGGGTACGACAGTCTTGGAGAAATCACGAATGAATCTCTGATAATACCCTGCTAAACCCAAGAAACTCCTGATGTCTGAGGGAGATCTCGGAGTCTCCCACTGCATAACCGCCTCGACCTTGGCCGGATCGACCAAAATCCCCTCCTGTTTAACGAGATGTCCGAGGAACTGAACCTCTCGCAACCAAAACTCACACTTCGAGAACTTGGCATACAGCCGTTCTCGCCGCAGAACCTCCAGCAGCTCCCTGAGATGCTCCTCATGCTGCTCTCGGGTCTTGGAATATACCAAGATATCATCTATGAACACAATGACCGAGCGATCGAGCATCGGTCTGCAGACTCGGTTCATCAGATCCATGAACACTGTGTTGGATTAATGTCTAAGTCCATAACTATAATTGGTAAGACTTGACCCGACCCGGCATGGTCCATTTGGGTTGCATGGTATCATGCATTTGGATAGACTATAATGAGAAAATAACACTTAAGGTTGGTTAATATATTATAAGTTCTAATATATTAATAAGGTTATTTAATTAGTATTGATCAATAATTAATTTGGAATTAATTAAGTGATCAAAAGGAGACTAATTAAATATATGGGTTGATTGTGTAAATCATTCATTCTTATATATGTGGGCTTGTGATCCAAGATTCCTTATGTTGGACTAAGTCCATGGGGTGACCCATGGATACTCCATGGAGGTTAAAATCCATGGAGCATAAGGAATGGGTAAAGTTATGAGTTACATGGTGTAACCCTAATAGCCACCATATAAAAGAATCCCATGGCTCAAGAAATCGTGCACTAATGTGTGAGTGTGAGAGCTAGACGATTTCAAGGAGTGTTCAAGTTTCTCTCAAGTTATTCCAAGTGTATTTGGTGTTGTATGAACCATTTGAGGTATCACACTTGGGGCACTAGGCACTCAAGCTTCATGAAGACATTCTACATCAAAGAGATATGTATTCTATCTTGTTATATTTATTATTTTGTATGCTAGATTAGGATAATACCTTGGATGTTCATAATTGTATGTATAATAGAGAAAACATAGATCCAAGGTATTTAGGGTTGCATGTACACTTAGGAGTGTAAGAATGCTCATAACCCAACAGTGGTATCAGAGCCAGGTTTGTTTTCTTGTTATACTTGCAAAAGTAGCTGAAAAATCGAGTTGGATGCATATATTCGATTGTTTTGGCTGGAATTGGACTAGGAACATTACCCTAAGATGTTTTTGGACTTATAAACTTGTTTTTGATGTGGTAATGTTCATGCTAATCCAATTTCTAAGATAATTGTCATAATTTCAAGATTTGTATTAGTTTGTATATTCATGCTAATTTCTTGAAGATTGATGATTTGAATTATCTTGTTCTTATGAGGTTCTTAGATTAATAGAAAAGTTGTGTGAAATAGTTGTTTTCAATCCATTTTAATCTAAGAGTTGATTCCAAAGTGTGTTTTTGTAACTTGTCCTCAAGTTATATGAAAAGTCACATTTAAGAATCATAAAACTCATAAAAGTTGGCAAAGGTTACAAAATGAAGAGTCTAGTTCTAATTAAATGGTTTTATAACTCCATAACTTGTCCTCAAGTTATGGAGGTTCAAGAGTCTCTTCATTAAATTAAAAAAAAAAAGTGTAACCTTAATTAGTTCCATAAGTTACAATAAAAAAAGTTATTTTTTTTATTAATTAGTTTAAAGTCTTCCATAACTTGTCCTCAAGTTATGGAACTTGAAGAGTTTTTTTTTTTTTTTTAATTAAAACTACTTTAAACTCATAAGTTATGGAATTAATTAGTTTTGAATAGTTTCAAAACTTGCCCTCAAGTTTTGGAATTTGAAAAGTTTTCACTTATGAATACTTTAATTCCAAGTTAGCCCTTAGAATTTTTAAAAGTTAAAATTCAACCCTTATACTTTATAATATTATAAGTTAATAATATTTATATATATGTATAAGAGTAAAGTCAGTCTTACCGTTAGTAGGCCTCATTCACGAAGCCGATCTATAAGGGGGTATAAGGTTACTGCTTATAAAATGGCAGTTTAATGGGTGTCCACTCTCACCCACCGCTTCCTTGACTGGTGGAGGGTCGTTAGCCGAACGGGTAGGACAAGGACTATAATTCTCCTTTCATTAAAAGTATTAATGATAAATACTAAGTAACTAAACTCTTATTAATACCCAATCTTAGTTACTTAGGAAAATGTGAATTTGGTGCTAACCCATGAAATTACACTTTGCACTTTGCTTAAGTCGTTAGTGGAGCGTGTGTGGTTAACCGGCACACTAACCTGGACTTAACAAGGTAGGCAAAGGGTAACTTAATATTTATCATAGTATCGGTGGAGCGTGTGTGGTTAACCAGCACACTGATTAAGGGGTAAATATTAAGGGTACCAAGTATATTTGCATGGTTATTCACACCTTGTTTTGTGATCCTCGGCATCCCAGTCACAAAACCTGAAGGGCACACTCGAGATTGAAACATGCCTTTGAACAGTTCAATGAATCTCAAAGATCTAGGACTTTCAAATCCAATTAAAACCTAATAAATTATTTCATTTTTCATGGTGGAAATTGGTGAATCGTCATTCACCTACCTTCAAATATTTTATAGCTTGGATTACGGCATCCCTCTTCTAAGTTATAAAATAGTTTGTTGGGTCCTAGCCTTAATATTTCATATTGGGTGTCATATTAAGGACTTTAAATCAACTATATTGAATATCTCCCAAAAAGATGTCTGGTCTAGACATTTATGATCTTCCCAAATCTCTTGAAACAAGCTTTCCTAAATGAAGATGATGTCCCATGGATATCATACTTCTTTCACCTCCTCCAATTATTCTCCCTAACCCATAAGTTCCTAAAAAGTTTAAGGTCACTCAAGCCCTATTGGCAAGGCAAGGTCTAGGTGTGATCACATCTTGGAGATGTAGTCACATATTGACAAGCCGGGAGAGTTGGGTGTCAAAGTCTTGAGAAAGTTGGTGGCTCAACTACTTTCTAAGTCACATAGTGAGTTCTTTTGGGAATCCTATGAAACAAACTAAGACAAGACCCTTAATGATCTTATATATTTGCTAAGATCAACTTCCTAAAACGCTATGGACATTGACAATAATGACATTGGATATCCAGTAAAGCTCTCTCTTCCCAATGGAAAGGGATCGGCCATAGTCAACTCGGTTGACCCAATGGTAAAGAGAGAGGCGAAGTTTGAGATAGTCCCATTATCAAGGGTCCATAGGTAACTATTGCCAAAGGAAGGGACATTAGTTACGAAGCTGCCAAATTTACCTAAGGATGTTAAAGTCAATAAGTTTGGCTCTACTTCAGGTAAAGTCCATTGTCTAACTCTATTAAGTACATGCTGATTCTGATCGCGAAGATGGATTTCAATCGCATGGTTCGGTGATCAGAATTTTGGGCTATTACTTAAGAGTTATGATATTTATATTGCTTAGGAATAGATAACAACAAGGTTTTCATATGGATTGTAAGGATAAGTTTTTCCGCAAAGTTTTAAAATAAAAGAAAAAGGTTTTGATTTTATTTATTTTAAGTATCCTTACAATGGCATTTGTGAAAAGTTGTTGCTTATAAGATTCCATTGATAGCAATATTGGAAAAATGGATTTGATTCTTTCGGTTGTGGTAGTGTCTAATATTACCAAATAGGGAAAGATTCTCATCACCCAAGGTTCAATTGGACCGAAACTTGGAATTATGCAAGTTGTATAGTATGATGAATGAGAACTTTCAGCTTGGAAAATTAAGACTAATTCCTTATGTGAATAAGGAAAGGACTAAGGGATCGAGTACACATTCTTGTGCACTGGTCAAGTCCACCACAAAAGATCAAGAAGACTATTCGTCATGATTTACTTAAGTTCAGTAAATATGGTTATACTTATAAGTTTAAGTATAAGTCTGTAGCATTGGAGAAGTTTCAATGTGAGACAGAACGAATAAGAAGAATCAAAGTATGGCAGAAAGATAAAAGTTTCTCAAATCTGAAAAGATGGGAGAGTACTTTAGTATCATGTTTATGATCATCTTAATGATTAAGATACCATATCACAATTGGTCCTCTAAAGTCATCTTAGTGCATTCTTATGACTAAGAAGAGGAGTCATGAATTGTTGAAATGGTTAAATCAAAAAGATGAGTCATACTTCGTTCCAAAACAATTCTTAGAGTCATACTCCAAGATTGTAACTTGAGTGACATATCTTAAAGAGGGTTTGTTAACACTAGTCAAATGTAAGAGTAAAAGGTTATCTACTCTTGTACATTTGAAATTGGTAAGTTGTGATGTTTTGGATAAAACAGAGACCAACTTAGGCCAATTGTGTAAAGTGTTAGTCTTGATAAAGAATCCGCACTATCTCTTGAATATTTGACAAGGGAGTCTTATATGTCAAGAGGACAGTGGGAGTCTTAAAGCTCTTGAAAGTTTCAAGACTTAATCAAGAATAAAACCTAAAGTCCTTCACTAGCACACGACTTGAGGTTTATAACCTATCGTGTTGAAATTTTTGTGCCTATTCAAGTTGGCTTTGCATAGGAGTTCTGAGAGTTCTCAATTGGTTGCACAACTACTTGGAAGCAATGGCAGGCACCTGAGCTGCCAAATGGCAAGAATTTAAGATTGCACAAGTTTAATCAATATGAGTTTGGATTTGTCACTAACCTTGTCTTGTGATTATGGTTTTGACAAATTCACATGGATAAGAACACATACACTATTAAATCTAAGTGTCATAAGGTTTCTCTCCGATTCATGAAAATGATGGTGAGGAAACACTTTCACTAAGTAGATTTTAGCTAGATAGCAATTGTGATATTTGCATTCTCAAAGTCGTTAGTGGAGCGTGTGTGGTTTACCGGCACACTAACATGGACTTGTGAGAAGTGGCAAAGGTCTAAACAATTGAGACTATGATTACGGCATCCCTTTTCATAGTTCTAAAATTGTTGAGACACACATGTGAGCTATCTAAGAGAGGTGTATGATTTTGATAAAGTTTTATCAAAACAATCTAGTATCAGAAATCTGAACTTTGGTAAGAAAGTCAGCTGATTTCTGAGTACATGTCAAAGCTAGTGGGAGCATAAGTGTTATGCTAATAATCATCATGTTAGTGGGAGCATGATAATTATGACAAAGGTTGCAAGTTAGCAATGTTAATTATAGAAAACAAAAGTTTCAATTCGTGAGGTTGCAGGGGTTGAAAAAGTTGTTTTGCTATAATTAAGGGAGAGGAAATTATACTTCATTTCAATTCTAAAAGCTTAGATTGAGATTTTAATCGTATTTAATCAAGGATATATATATGAATTTCATGTTGGAATGGCTCAACATAAGGAAATTCTATATATGGGTCCATTATTTGCGTTCTAAAATTCGATTATGATTACGGCATCCATTTTCATAATCTGAATTTTGAGAACTTGGAAAATTGAAATGGAAATATTATAGCAAAAGACTGGTTTAGTCTTTATGTGAGACATCATGAATTGTGTCCCATATGCTTCGGATATAGGATCGATTACATGTGCTATATTCATCATTTCTAAAATTTTCCAAATGCCTGGGGCATTATGAAGGGAAAAGGTCTAGAATTGGATATGACTAAAATGATTAAGCAATTGTCGAGGACAATCTAAGGTTTACCAAAGATTGGTTGCTCAAGGACAGTTGGAAGTATAATGTTAATTATGGAAGGACCATATTGACATAATCTGTAAGGAGGCAACTCTTGTTCAGAAGTGATAGTCAAAATGGAATATGGAAATGTTTCAAAGTTAGAAATTATTCAATCTGTGTAAGATTAGGAAACTTAATGAAAGAAGGATGTTTCCAAGGAGCTGATCTCCTTTGGAATGCTCTGTAATGATTGTTGTCAAGTCTTTCTGACTTCGTGCATAATCATTAAGAGGATCAATGCATATAAGTTTAGAATCTAACAGATTTCAGTAAATAGCATGAATTTAGAATTCTTGCATTTGCAGTAAGGATTTGGGACTGTGAAAAGAGGATCATTGGAGTGATGTTCAATTGATCTATTTTACAAAGTAAAGATCATAGACAAACATAGTATGCATACTTCGTGTATGGCATGACTAGTGTTTAGAAAACATAGTGTACATGCTTGGAGCATGGGACAACTATTGTTTTAAATTCAAGTATAAAGTTGATAAAACCGAAACAATGAATAATGAGTAATCAGTATGGTGATAAATAAAAGTGTTTATTTATATTCATAGGGTTTGATACCATATTTGATTCATTTATTCTTGTGTTTCACTTTGCATGTTTTGACTTCCAGAATAACTAAGTCGCTCTTCCTGAATGATTAAGTTATTCAAACCATCCACAGTCGGTCATATGTTGGAAGTAGATATGAATCAAGACTGTCATGGGTTGGTTTGTAGAGGTCCAAGTTGGTGGACAAAGTGGTGCTACAACACTCATGAGTGCTCATAAGTTCTGAGTATTGGATTCAACCCGCGCTCATTTGAATCACTTCATGGATTTTATCACGAGTGATCATGAGACGATAATATCTTATATTCTTCAAACCTAGAGATATGAGTTGTTACTATGAGTTGGTTATACATTGATTGCACGAAAACGCATTGGTAACTCGATGTTATAAAACGTGCCTTTGTGTATGATTTAACAAGTAGTAGAACAAGCCATATGAGTCGAAGTTTATCCATTCCTTTTACCTTCGGGATAAAAGCGATATCTGTGGGCCCCTCGATGATTTAAAGATGATACATGTGAGTGCTTGGCCAAGCCAGGACTGATTTGATTTGTTCAATCAGTTAGTCATCATGAATCGGAAATCGAGAAACAACAAATGGACAGAGAGAATGATTGATAATCCATGTCTCAGTCCATATGATATCTAGAATGGAGGAATATATGATCCCTTATCTAATGGACAAGTCATTGATAAAGGTCAGAGTTCATCGACAAGGTCAGAGTTCGACAGAAGCTTTTGAGAGCTACGATTGCTGATCGGTTCCTAAAGTCATACGCAATAATAGTTTTAGACTTATCCAAGTGGGAGACTGTTGGATTAATGTCTAAGTCCATAACTATAATTGGTAAGACTTGACCCGACCCGGCATGGTCCATTTGGGTTGCATGGCATCATGCATTTGGATAGACTATAATGAGAGAAATAACACTTAAGGTTGGTTAATATATTATAAGTTCTAATATATTAATAAGGTTATTTAATTAGTATTGATCAATAATTAATTTGGAATTAATTAAGTGATCAAAAGGAGACTAATTAAATATATGGGTTGATTGTGTAAATCATTCATTCTTATATATGTGGGCTTGTGATCCAAGATTCCTTATGTTGGACTAAGTCCATGGGGTGACCCATGGATACTCCATGGAGGTTAAAATCCATGGAGCATAAGGAATGGGTAAAGTTATGAGTTACATAGTGTAACCCTAATAGCCACCATATAAAAGCATCACATGGCTCAAGAAATCGTGCACTAATGTGTGAGTGTGAGGGCTAGACGATTTCAAGGAGTGTTCAAGTTTCTCTCAAGTTATTCCAAGTGTATTTGGTGTTGTGTGAACCATTTGAGGTGTCACACTTGGGGCACTAGGCACTCAAGCTTCATGAAGACATTCTACATCAAAGAGGTATGTATTCTATCTTGTTATATTTATTATTTTGTATGCTAGATTATGATAATACCTTGGATGTTCATAATTGTATGTATAATAGAGAAAACATAGATCCAAGGTATTTAGGGTTGCATGTACACTTAGGAGTGTTAGAATGCTCATAACCCAACACATTGTTGGCGCGTTGGTGAGCCCAAACGGCATCACCACGAACTCGTAATGACCATAACGAGTCCGAAACGCGGTCTTCTCCACGTCTTCCTCCCTCACCCTGACCTGGTGGTATCCTGATCTCAAATCAATCTTGGAAAACCAAGATGCACCCTGCAGCTGATCAAAAAGATCGTCTATCCTTGGAAGCGGATAACGGTTCTTCACCGTTAACTTGTTCAGCTCCCTATAGTCAATGCACATTCTGTGCGAACCGTCCTTCTTCCTGACGAAAAGGATCGGTGCTCCCCAGGGTGAACTACTCGGACGAATAAACTGCTTACCCAGCAGCTCCTGCAACTGAGATAACAACTCCTGCATCTCTGGCGGTGCCAGTCGGTACGGCGCCTTAGCGATAGGGGCCGCACCCGGCACTAGATCAATCCTAAACTCGACCTGCCTCTCCAGAGGAACTTCGGGCAACTCCTCCGGAAACACGTCAGCAAACTCTCTAACTACTGGGACCTCCGGAACCGAGGGTTGATCCCTAGTCCGCGTATCTACCACATACGCCAAATAACCGGCACACCCGTGCCGTATATACTGTCGAGCCCTGGCTGCCGAACAAAACCCTGATCCCAACCTGGTGCCCTCACCATATACTACCAGTTCTCCCCCACTTGGGGTTCGAACCACCACCCGCTGTCCCTCACAGTACATCATGGCGCCGAAACGGCTAAGCCAATCCATCCCTACAATCACGCATACATCCCCCATGGGGATAGGAATCAAATCTATCGGGAAGGACACCCCGAAAATCTCCAACTCGCATCCCCGGTAGACCGAGGAAGCAGAAACCCCGTGCTCGTTGGCGATCGAAACTCGCAACGGACACTCAAGATCATCTATCGACACACTGAACCCTCCAGAGAAGGTCCGAGATACAAACGACCGACTCGCCCCCGAGTCAAATAATACCAAAGCAGGCAAAGAATTCACTAAAAACGTACCTAACCACAGGTACAATCAATAAGCATAACACCAATTCAATAACTGAGACAGAGAATAGAAACGTACCAACAACCACATCCGGTGCTGCCTTGGCCTCCTCGGCCGTGAGCTGGAAGGCGCGGCCCTGAGCCTTCGGAGGCTCCACCCTGACTGGTCTCCCATCTCCAAAACCCACAGTAGCTAGCGCGGGACCCTGCGCCATCTTGGCGGCGAGCTGTGGACAGTTGGTCTTCACATGACCAACCTGATGACAATGGTAACAAATCCTCATCTCTGCGGGAGGGGCGGACTGACGGCAGTTCCTGGCATAGTGCCCCTCCTTGCCACATTTGTGGCACCCACCTCCTGCTCTACAAGCTCCCGAATGAACCCTGCCACACTTTCCACAAGTGCGACTCTGCTGACCCCCAGATCGTGTATCAGCGGTCTTAGACCGCTGAGGCGCCGGCTGAGGCTGTACCGGTGCCTGACGCTGCTCCTTCAGCTACAGCTCTATCTCCAACTCACGTCGCCTCGCGGCTTCCTGTAGATCCAGGAGGGTCTCACAACGCTATGTAGCCACAAACTGTCGTATATCCGTCTTGAGCATACTCAGATAACGAGTCATCTGAGACTGCTCCGACGCAAACTCCAGGCAAAACATAGCCCTCTCAGTGAACATCCGGGTAATCTCCATCACAGACTCCCCATCCTGTCTCAATGTCAAAAACTCCTGAGCCAGCCGCTCCCGTTCCACGTGCGGAACGTAGCGGGTGCGGAACATATCCCGGAACTGCTCCCAAGTAACAGAAGCCTGCTGATCATCAGAATATGAACCTGTCGTCAATCTCCACTAGTCCTTTGCCTCGAGCCTAAGCAGGTTCAGAGCACACCTGACCTTCTGGTCAGCAAGACATGAGCACGTGAAGAAACAACCCTCCACGTCAGACAACCAACGTATAGCTCTGATCGCATCCTGAGTACCATCAAATGTCGGGGGCTTCGTATTATCGAAGTCCCGGTACTGGAAGGCCCTGTCGGCTCCTCCTCCAACCCCTGCCGCAGTTACAGCCGAAGTGGCTGCAGCGGCTGCTATCTCTGCCAGAGCTGCATATCGCTCATCAAAATACTCGACCATCGTGGTCTTGATCGACCCAAACATCTCTGGTAGCTGCGCTCGGAAAGCCGGAGCGACCTCATCGTGCAGAATCTCCCGGATCCTGGCATCCAGCTCCTCAGTCCCCATCTGCACCACGGGCTCAGGTGCTACCGGCACCTCTGGCCCTCCGTCCCCCGACCCTGACCCTGATCCGGATCCCGATCCATACCCAGCAGCAAAACGTCTCGTCACCACCATACTGAAAGGTACATTCAAGACATCAGATAAACAACATAATATCGGGAGACCAAAACCCACAAATCCTAGGGGTTGTGACTTCCTTGCTACGCGTACGGGTCCTGTGCTTCCAGTAGTACGGGCCCATACTACCTTCCACACCTACCCATATTTGTCTCAAGTATCACCACAACGCCCTAATACTATACTCAACATAATGTGCGCTCAACCCTCACTACTAGGGGACATCGCCTATCTCACAACTGATCCCACAGCTCTGCACTACTCACTCCTCCATGGAACTTCCATCAGCCCCTGCAGCGCTAGTGTATGCTAGCCGCACATAACGCTGGACCCGATAGACTTTCGAATCTCCAATCCTACCCTAAGGTCGAATCAGACATTCTCAGGCTATAAGATCTTAGCTATACACAGCCGTGATGCGTATACTAAACATCTACAGTTATGATGTCATTTCCATATACAAGAAACCCTAGGCTAATAGGTATCATATAATCAGGCAAATCTATCATGCGATTCCTGAAGATCCCTAGCCTAGCACTAGCATGCTGTTCTAACATATCAGAATATCAATAACTGTATGGTATTTTGGGGTTTACTTACAGGCTCCGGCTGATCGTGCCCTCTGCATCCTCCATCCTTTATTTTGAAAACCATTTTTAAAACTTTCCTTCCGAAAATCCCCTTGATTTGAGACTGGATTCACACGAGTGTTCCTCCAATTCACTCAAACCAAGGCTCTGATACCAACTTGTAACATCCAAAAATTTTACGCTAAATTTAAACTTTTTCAACCATAAATAAAAGTCAAGTAGTATTGTTTACAAAAATGTTTTCAAATCAATATCCATCAGAGTGTCCCATAAACAGATCATAAGGATGAGGAGCGGTACGGTCACGCCTTCGCCTTGCCACGATCTCCTGAAGTACCTGAAACAATAAACTGAAAACTGTAAGCCCAAGGGCTTAGTGAGCTACCCCCAAAATACCAATACCACACTGACAACACAATGTCAGTAACAATCAGTCAATCAATCAATCAATATGCATACTGGGCCATCGGCCTGACTGGACCGTCCTACTGGGCCTACAGTCTATCCGAATCTATCCCGAGCCTTCGGCATGACTGGTCCGCCTCGTGGGCCTGCAGTCTCCCCGTACCGCTCATAGGGTATGTTGACCTTCAGCACAAAGCAGGACCACCTCAACCCAACCAACAAGTAAATAACCATGTTCGCATAGCTATCATATACTGGCATATACAAACATCAAACATATCTGTCACACTGATCATAAACTATAGAATCCTCTCGTAACTAGAGTACCGACCTAGCAGGTCACTAACATACCAATCCTTACGGATCATAAAAGCATAACATACTGTCTACCCTGATTCCGATCTAGCAGATCAAATCTATTTGTAGCATACCATAACAATAACAACTAAAAGGGTCGGCCTTGGTGTCGTAGACCCTGTCGATATAGTGAGGATAACTCACCTCGCAGATGTCGACTCGAAAGGTAAACTCCAACTCTCGGATCACTTGACACAGGCTCCACCACCTATGACCATAGTACAATATACTCATAAGTCCTTAACTTTATAAGGTACTCCATAACCCACCAGTCAACCCCTGGTCAAAGTCAAAGTCCTCAGTCAAGGTCAACAGTCCATGTTGACCCCAACTCGCCGAGTTCCTTGAAGCACAATCCAACTCGCCGAGTCATCGGGCTGACTCGTCGAGTTGCTTCGATTCTCGTTCAAACTTTAAGGCCACCCGTCGAGTTCCCTCCTTGCAACTCGACGGATACACACGCATACATATCCTAGGGAAAACTCATTCGACTCGCCGAGTTGTTCTTCAACTCGTCGAGTCTTATGGTAATCTTCATCGGACTCGCCGAGTTGTTCATCCAACTCGTCGAGTCCACGGCCAACTTCATGTGACTCGCCGAGTCAACCTTGCGACTCGCCGAGTCCATTCAGTCCCTTTTCCATACAGACTTGTTTTGAGCCATGCAGCGGCTCCAAATCACAGATCCAAGCTTCTAGGGCATGCTTATCACGTAAAGTTGCAAACTTTAAGTGCATGCATGGCTATAAAGGCTCTAAATGCCTATTTTAAGTTCTTAATGGAACTTCATGCTCAAAAGGGACCTCAATCATGACCAAGACTGTGACTTTATGCTTATAGAATCCAAGGAGGGTCCAGATCTGAAGTTACAATCTCAGATCTAGCCCATAGCTCATCTTTCCAACTAAATGTCTCACCAAAAACCCTAAAACTCAACCAATAGAAGAGATTCACAAGGAAAAAGGTGATTTGGTTACCTCCAGAAGATGATAACTGAGATAAGAGTTGATTCTCACACTCTACTTGCTCCAATCTCCTTCTCCTCTAAGCCTTCTCCCTCCAAAGATCCTCTCTTCAAGCTTCAAACACACAATGGGCACACACACACACGTATTAGGGTTTTAAGGGGCTCTCAAAGACTGTAAAGAGGCCAAATGAGGCTGAGGTTCTTTTAAATAGGGGTGCAAACCCCGGGAT
The DNA here is from genome assembly GCF_052849685.1 of Lactuca virosa. Classification (NCBI taxonomy): domain Eukaryota; kingdom Viridiplantae; phylum Streptophyta; class Magnoliopsida; order Asterales; family Asteraceae; genus Lactuca; species Lactuca virosa. The sequence continues at coordinate 26,162,958 of NC_136433.1, forward strand.
TTAGGGTTTCATCTGCCAGCTCCTACTCGCCGAGTCCCAATATGGACTCGTCGAGTAGGTCACTTAACACGCGATCCCACCCCGCTGCTACTCGACGAGTAGGTCAACCAACTCGTCGAGTAGAGCTTAACCCAAAAATCTTATTTAGACAATACCTGAAAATCGGGGCGTTACACCATAACCAAACAAGGAACAGGAAATAAAGTAAGATTATCGATTATAAGCCTGTTGAACCTTAATTATATAATTTATATATATATATATATATATATATATATATATATATATATATATATATATATGTTTTTAATAACGACAACGATTGATAAAATATTGAAATCATTTAGATATTAACACAAAATGTCTTGTGTTACACTTGTATTCCCCCCTAAAACAGTGAAAAATCATGAAAACGTAGGGGTATGAACTCAACTCGAGTGTGATAACGGTTTTGATAACGGGATAGAAACGGTGACTTCTAGCTAGAATACGAGGAGCTAATCGTGTCCTAATTGTTTTAAACACATAATAATGTGTAAATATTATGATCTAACATAAATATGATTGTAATAATACTAGTTTATAAAGACTTACAATGATTTCTTAAGGAGAAGTGGTTGGAAGAATCAAACTCTTGGAAATGTTAGTCTTTAATCTTGGAAAGAAAAGAGGTTCGAATTTGAGAGAGAAATGAGGTGAAAATGTCTACTGGAAGTGTAAAATGAATCAAATTCATATTTTAAATAGGTAGTAACTATGAGGCGGTGAGATATTGCAAGTGGGGTTATCGAATTGGTTAGTGTGCAAAAAGGGATAAAATGGGGTCTTCGGTCTACTGTTCAGCCGAGATCACCTTGATTTCGGTCAATGTTTTCGTTCCGAAGTGATGTTTGCGGTCAAGCTGTTTGCGGTCCGAAGAAGTCTCTTCGCAGGTTTGCGGTCTTGACCGAAAACCCGATTTCGGTCCGAGGGGGTGGCGCCATGCGAGGGTTCTCGGTGGTTATCTCGGTTTTCGCATTTAATTCACATTTGGTGTTCTCAGCCAAGTGTTAGAAATTTCTAAATTCTAAAACAATTATATAATAAAGTTATTTCTATTATTTAAGCCTTATAAATTTAACAAATTGACTTTTATTTAGTAAGTTTGACTTTTATTGACTCTAAATAACGGGTTGTTACAAATCTCTTCCTTCTGAATCAAGAGAGACTCCGAAGTGCTTGTGTGGTATCCCGTTGAATTACTATCATCAGTTTATTGAGAAACTGTGAAATGCTTCTTTTAATAGGCTTCAAGGGTGGCTAAAGCTTTAATCAGATTCTGAAACTCAACATAAGTTCGAAGATATGAATAAAGTACTTGTTTGATCGATGTAGCCATAATATCAAGTAAGCTTTGGATTTTCTTTAATGTGACTGGATATAATGGAAATCTCAAAAAAAATAAAAAAATAAAAATTAATAAATAAAAATAAAAAAATTGGATCTTGTTGGGAAGAAATGTCTTAGGTCGAGAGCATTTAATTAAGATCACTCAAAAAGAAAAATGAGATTTCAAACTTGGAACGCTACTCACCAAAAAGGTTTTATGTGTCAATTCTTTGGTGAAAATATCTAGAACATTTAGTTGTTCACCGTCAATTCATAAGTAGGTTTCAGATTTTGGGTTTCACTCAAAATCGTGGTGATAACAATTTTAGGATCATGAACACAAATGTTGTGTAACCATAAACCTCAGTGGTAATATCTAAGAGTCTGAAGGGTTACTTTTATGGATAATAAATTGATGGAGAAATTGTATAGATTGGTTACGAAGAAGATATTGTACCTCTGCTATAAACGAATGACCAAGAAGAAAACTCTTAACTCAATGTGAGAAGAGTAAGGTAGCTCGATGACTTATGTGATTTGTTAGCCTGATTGGGAAGAAACGATCAGAATGAAAGTTTCATTAAGGCTTCAAACATAGAGTCTTAGAGGCTTGGGACAACATGCATCAGCATGCTTCTAGGGATGCTTAGCTAGTATACAATATGGAAATCATACTTCCCTGTCGTTCTGAATTAGGGTAATTGAGAAAATTAACCTGAGAAAAGAATATCAAATCCTTCAAAATAACATGTTTTTATTGTTTTTGCTTTTTGAAAAGAAAATACAGAAACAAGTAAAATATTTTTGAATTTTTGAATTTTAAAAAAAATTGAAAATAGAAATAAAAGAAAAATATTTTTGATGTTCTAAAAGAAATGAAAAATTAAAATAACAGAAAAAATATTAAAGATAAATGAATTCAGAAACACAAATGAACAGTGACTTCCGAACCATTTAGAAACTCGAAATCAGTCGAAAGAGATTTAATTTATAAAGGATATACATCGTTCCGAAACAAGGATGAACAGTAGCTTACGAAGCATTCCGAAGCTCGGAACCAATCGGAACATGAACAGTGAGTTCCGAAACATTCTGAAGCTCGGAACCATTCGAAACATGAAAAAGTAATTTCCAATTATGAAGTAGATTTCAGAACTGAATCAACTTAAATCATTCCTAGCCCTTGTAAAATCCGATTGAACGTAGCTTCAGGTAAAGCCTTTATGAAGATATCAGCCACCTGGAGGACTTGCCGAAAGAAGGCCGAAGGTTGTTTCAAGTGTGGCAAAAATGGACATTTTATCAGGGATTGTCCCCATGGAACGGGTTTGATTTGCTTTCATTACAATTAAATGAGCCACAAGAAGGCCGATTTTCCGAGTTTTCCTAGTGGGGCGGTGAGGGCACCCGCCTCGTCTACGTTGAGGATCACATATAGGCATTAGGTCCAAGCAGAGGCTCCAGTGGTGAGGAGTCGGGCGTTTTAGCTGAAAGCCGAGGACGCACATGTGACACTTGATGTGGTCAGAGGTATGTTCCATTTATAATTTTTCACTTTTCTTATTGATTATGCTTATGTCATATGTTAAGATTTTTAGGGAGGTTTATGGTAAACGGGTTACCTGCTCTTGTTCTTTTTTATTCGGGTGCTACTCGACCTTTCGTGTCTCTTGTGCTTAGCAAGAAGTTTGGTGATGCTCTAGGAGCGTTGGATTTTCCTTTGGATGTGAAGATCGCTGATGATCAGACGGTAAGTGCTTTGAGAGTTCACCGGGATTGCGTTCTTGAGATGTCTGGCGAGAGATACCCGGTTGACCTAGTTCCTAATTCTTTGAGAGAATCGAAAGTTATCGTGGGTATGGATTGGCTGGGTCGGAATGATGAGATGATTGATTGTGAACTCCAGTTGGTACGAGTTCGTACCCCAAGTATTGGAGAGTTGGTTATTCATGGCAAGCACGTACAACGAGGGTCGGCTATCTGCTCTGCTGCGAGGGCAATGAGGTATCTACATCAAGGATGTTATAGATTTCTAGCTTACGTAGTGGATACGGAGAGCGAGGGGAGGAGGACGATGGAGGATGTGCCTATCATTTGGGAGTTTTCTGATGTTTTTCCTGAGGACTTTCTGGGAGTGCCACAATTCATCTAGCCCCACCAGAGATGCATTTTGTCTACATAGCTACAAGAATTTTTAGACAAGGGATTCATCAGGGCCAAGTAGATTGCCGAGAGGAGCACCAATTATGTTTGTAAAAAAGAAGGGTGACTCACACAGGATGTGAATTGACTATGGGGAGTTGAATAAGTTAACAGTAAAGAACCGTTACCTACTCCCGAGGATTGATGATTTGATTCACAAACTTCAGGGTGCGTCTTCGTTCTCCAAGATCGACTTGTTTTTGGGTTATCATCAGATGATGGTTCAGGATGAGGATGTATAGAAGACAACCTTCATGACTTGTTATTTTTATTATGAGTTCATGGTGATGCCTTTTAGGGTCACCAATGAACCAAAAACGTTCATGGATCTCATGAACCGGGTTTGTAGGCCGATGCTAGATCGGCCGGTGATTGTCCTCATTGATGATATCTTGGTCTATTCAAAGACCAGGGAACAGCATGAGGAGCATTTGAGGGAGGTTTTGGAGACTTTGATTAGGGCATAAAAACAAATATAGTGAATGTTAATTGTATACAATATTAGGGAATAAAATCGAATATTAGATTTAAAAGTTGTAACATTAAACACCTTGAAATGGGCATTCAGACATAAACAGAGAGAATTCTTTGAAAAAAAAACCTTCAAAATTTGAAGACCAAATCCGAAATGGGACGTTCGGGAGTTAGTGGTTATTTTTTCAAAAACCAATAAAATGGTTATTTTCTTTTAAAAAAACTCATTTATAATGGTTGGTTTACTCAATATCCCTTTTTAGATACAACAAATGGGACCTTAAGGTTTTTAAAACGACATTTAGCCTTTTTCCGTTTCATGTATATCTAAAGCTAATAGTTTTTGTTCATTTGAAGCAATGAAGGTAGTATAAAAGTAAAACAAATTAAAAATCTGTTAATATTAAGTCATTAAGATAGTTTACAATTCTTAAAATATTAAAAAAGTTACATGTTATAACTCAATATAATTTATAGTAAAATATGTTATTAAACTAATTGTTTAGGAACTTGTTTGTACATAACATAAAATAAAAGTCAAAATTAAAATTTACCATGTCATAGATACTACTAGTGAGTTTAGCAAATTATGTCATTAAACTAATTTATGAATTTTGAAATTAAAATGAAAACATTAATAAAATTGAGGTCTATATATTATGATGTTTATTACAATTATTACATATCATTATTACGTGGGATTTAATAAAATATAAAATATAATAAAATACCATGTAGAAAAAAAAATTAAAATAATCTAAATGAATGAAATTGTAACATGTAAAAAATATCTTTACTTATTAGAATAAATATCCCAACATAATTGACACAAATTTGAATCTAACTGATTCCAAACTTATATTTACATTTCAATTAGGGAAATTATTTAGAATGAAAAAGTAATATAATCTAAAAACGAATCACATAAAATTTCATAATATTGCAATAACATTATGAGTGTATTATTGAGCAAATGAATAAAACCAAAAAACGAGCGAGAGTGATGATGATGGTTGGGCGACTTGTACTTCTTCGTAACAAACACTAAATCTCATGACATCATACAAAACACCAAAAAGCAATGAAAAACAAACCCAAAGATTAGTTTCAAATCACCTCAAACAAATGATGATAACAAATATATAATGTCACTTTATTTTTAATATTGGGTTGTTTGTGAGAAACCGTATGTTCTTTTATCTTTGGATCATAATTTATTCTAATGTTCATGAGTTGAAAGTAGGCCTAATTACTAATCTAGCCAAATTAAGGGGGTAATTATCAATTTTTAGCCAAAAATTAACAAATGGCCAAAAATACCCCACGAAACCGTAGGTTTCGAGATTCGCCTATTGTTTCGCCATTTCGTCTACTGTTTCGCGTTTTGTATAATTTTTTTTTTCATTTTTGAAATTCAAAACCGTAGGTTTTTTAAAACCTACGGTTTCCTCTCGAAACCTACGGTTTTCGCAAAAAAAGCTATGGTTTTTTTTTTGGGGGGTTTTATCTACTATTTTGGGGGGTTTATCTACTATTTTGTCCAAAAAAAAACTACGGTTTTAATTTTTTTTTTTTTATATTTATTTATTATTATTATTTTTTTTTGTAATATAGAGTATAAAAAAAATCATAAGATACATACAGGGGGATACAAATGTTTATTCGCTATTAAACTTTTTTTAATTAAAAAAAAACGGTTTTTTTGTGAAACCTACGGTGTACAAGTGTTTACTGCACAAACTGTGCAGTAAATACTTGTACACCGTAGGTTTCTAAAAAACCTACGGTTTCCCTTTTTTTTTTTAAAAAAAAAAAATTATACCACAACAAAATACATCCAATTCCTATTCTATTGATACCATTTTAAAAAAAAAAAACCAAAAAAATAAACGTCCGTACGGTTTCATATAAAACCTACGGTGTACAAGTCGACACTGCACAAACAGTGCATTAGGCACTTGTACACCGTAGGTTTCATATGAAACCTACGGTTTTATATTTTTTTTTTTCAATTTTTTTTTAAAAAAATTTATCCCCATAGACAAAACCTACTCCTAATTACAAATACGATAAAATTTTTAAGAAAAGTTGACAAATCTGGTTGTTCTTCGGGTGTTCCATTGAGAGAAAAACGTAGCCAAACAAAAGAAAACAATAGGAAAATGACCTAATCTGAAAAAAAAATTATTATATACTTTGGGCTAATGGGCCACGAGTAAGTAAACGGCCCCTTGAAACAGTAGCCCATTAGGGGAAAAGAGTAGTCAACGGGCATTGACCGTAGTCATCCTCTGTTGATCATAGTCAACCAAAAGTTGACTACTCTTTTGTGGGCTATTTTTGTCTAAGTGTGTTTTTTTGGCTATTTTTTTATAAGTAATTAGAAAAATGGCTAGTTTTGTATTTTTCCCTTGAAAGTATTACTTCTAATTAACAAATAGTTGGCTAACATAAAATTAGGGTGTTGGAGTAGTCTTGGTCATTGTTTTCCTTTCCATACAACATTTACATCTTTAATATTTTTCTTAATTCTTGTTAGGATGGACAAAGCCGATATAGTTTGGAGGTTTTGGGTTGGTGGTACTGCCGAAAAATCAAATTCGAGTACAGACCGGTTCCGGTGGAATGGTCTTCGGCGGGTTCTTCAGGTCGTTGCCTCTCTCTCTCTCTCTCTCTCTCTCTCTCTCTCTCTCTCTCTCTCTCTATGTGTGTGTGTGTGTGTGTTTACTTGTATCATATGTTGTTTTGTATGTTTTTAATTGAGTAAGTTGAAAAAGATTGAATTTCTATTTGTTGTAAGTTGAGAAAAATTTAAAAAAAAAAGAAAAAAAACAATTGATTTGACAAATAGGTTGAGAGTGGTACACTCCCTCCACCCTTATTGCATGCATTTTCTTTGAGATCTATTGTCCGACTTTCTGCAGGATTTAGTATATGCATTTATTATATGTGTATGTTTATTGCTTGCATTTGTCGTCTGTTTGGTGTTATTCGGTCATTTTAATCAGTTTTCGTTTAGTGTTATTCGGTCCTTGTTAGCAACATGTAGCAAAACAAACAACAAAAGTTAGCACTATCAATGTTCTTTGAAATACCAATGATAGAAAGTTATCTTAAAAAAATATTCATTTATGGTATTTTTTTTAAACCATTTTTGGTATTTTGGAGGCTAGATCTGTAAAAATGCATAAATATGTATTTATATATATGTCATACATGCAAAAATACCTAAAGGTACCTGTAAAAAATACTTGGTAGGCATGTGTTTTATGGTATTTTGCGCAGTACAACCTACAAAATACCAAAAGTTATCTAAATATAGCCAACAATCATTTTTCAATAAATATAGAAGAAATAATAACAAAAATCCCAAAAACCCATTTAGACACTACAAAATTACGTAAAAACTCATTTCGCAGAGGGCCAACAAAATGGATTTTTTTTTTTTTTTGTCAATTGTTCAAGTTTAACACCCAGTTCCCGAGTTCAATTTAACGAGAAAAAAAAAAGAAATGAGTGGAAGTGAGAAAAGAGTATAAGAAATTTATGTTTCCGAGTTCATCAAAGGAAGAAAGTGAATGAATTGAATGATCGCTTTCTTTTCTAACTTTTCTTCAAATTTAGAAGGATTTGAAGAGAAATAACAAAATTTTTAATTTTCTTTCCATTTCTCTAACTCGAAAACACAAAAGACAAATTTCTTTTATTTTCCTTTCTCTTTTTTTCTCTCTTTACTTTTTTTTTCCTCTTCCTCTTTTCTCTGCTAAAACTTTGGAACAATAGCAAAAGCAAATAATCTATATGAGTATAATTTAATGACATTATAAAAACAAACTAGATTTTGCAAAAATATAAAAAAGAAATTTTTTTTTGCATATTATATGAGTATAATTTAATAACATTATAAAAACAAACTAAATTTTGTAAAAAAAAATAAAAAAATCTGCATATTATCCTCCTCTTTCGGCAATGTTGTTTAGAATGTTTTCTGATTGCGAAAGTATGGCCGACCACTTTCGACTCATTTGGGGCCTGTTACATAAGTGATGCACATTGGCTTTTTACGAACTGGTCTTAAAAGTTGAAACAGTCCGATCTTTTAAGGACATGTCTTGAAATTATATGATCCCGGACGGTCACATTCCGGGTCTTTTTGGGACCGGTCTCGAACTTTTTCGTCCGGTCTCGTGGTCTTTGTGACTTTGCGTGTTTTTTTCGGTTTGGTTTTAGTGTTTTTTCTTTTCTATTTCAGTATTTTTCAGTGTTTTTGGGACTGGTCTCTATACAGTCTATTTTTTTGGTCCGGTCTCGGTCTGACTTTTTTTCAGTCCGGTCTTGTTTTAGACCGGTTCAGTCTCAATCTTTTTTCAAAACCCATTCGTGACTGTTCTATTTTCCGATCCGATCTCGTTTTACACCAATTTGACGCTAGTTTGGAAAATGCCTTAGGTTTTGTCTAAATCTTAAAAATTGTTGTATATCTTTGGTTATATTTCGCTTTTTCTCTACTTTGAAAAGATAGGTAGACATGACAAAGCCATATGGGATTAGGGATGTTATTCGGGTTGGAACCGAACTGAACCGACCCGAACTCAAATAAACCGAAAACCGAATAAGGGTAATTGTATGAACCGAAAACCGAACCAAATAAGCAATACGGGTTCGGTTCGGTCCGGGTATTATTCGGTTCGGTTCGGTTCCGGCCCGAATAACCCAAATAACATGTACAAGATGATTAAGGAGCCGAATAACACGAATAACCCAAATAACATTTACAATGTGATTATAAATATTGTATTTTGTATGAATTTTGTAGCTTATAATTTCATAACAAATCTTTTAAAGAAACAAATTAAACATTAAAAATTAAACATCCAAAACACCCAAAAATCTATCTATAAGTATATAAGTTAAACATTAAACATTCCACACCCAAATTAGAATATGAATCTTAAGTTTTTATCCATATCCAAAATAACATTTTTCAAACACGAATTAATTATTCAGGAATATTAATTGGTTGTTTTCCCTTTCCATCTCCGTTCTTTATCGGCTCTTCTAAAGCTTTGGTGTAATACGCTACTGTCGATTTGGTGTAATACGAATGATCGAATTCGATTTCGTTGATTTTTTTTGGTCTATTACGTGGGTTTTGTTGGGTAACGATCGATAGAAAAGAAGACCGAATAAGCAATCGTGTTAGGAAAAAAATGTAACTTTTCATATTCGGGTCGGTCCTTTTGGACCGAATAAGCCCTTATTCGGGTAACCCGGACCGAATAACCCGAAAACCGAATAAGCCTTATATAGATACCCGAAAACCGAATCGAATTGCTTATTCAGGTCTAATTCGGTTCGGTTCGGTTCGGTTTTCGGTTCGGTTCGGGTTTTCGGGCCAAATTCGCATCCCTATATGGGATGGTTTCATTTTTTGCAAATAATATTTTTTTTAACCTTTGAGCTTATTAATTAGTCCATACCGTTTGCGCATTTTTAGGGATATTCATCAAAATAACAAAATGATTAACGTCATTAGCCTAATGTTTTTGAAAAAAAAAATGTACCATTTGAAAGGCTCATATCTAATTGTCACATTCACATAGTTCAAATAAAATATCAATCGCGGAACAATAATCTACTCTACTAAATGAAATTTTTTTTGTCACATGTCATATTCTTATTGATTTGGCCACATGTCATTTTGTGGTTATTTTCAATTAAATTTTTTCTACATGGCATTTTGTGGTTTTTTTTATTTATCAAATTTCACATAGTATTTAAATGTAATTATAATAAATGTAATAATAAATGCATATCAATTTCATTAATTGACTTTCTTTTTAATTTTAAAATTTCTAAATTAAATCTCATTAGTTTCTTTTATTTATTTATCTAAATTATTTGTTTAAATTTAAAAAATAAAAAAACAAACTAATTTTACTAATTCAATATTTTTCTAATTTTCTTATAAATTCAAACTTTTAAATGTTTAGAATTTCATATTTAATTTTTCTTTTAAATGAACCCATGTAATATATTAGTTTACACCTGATACTCCAATAATTTAAACGTATCAATATTTGAACAATTGACTATTTGTATAAAAGTTTGTAAATCAGACACCACGCTCCCATCACGGACAAAATGATCATTTATTCCCAAATAAGGTCATTTGAGAGTTTTGTTTATTTCTTTCAGACTAGTTTTATGTAATATTTAAAATATATTATACACATTATGGACAAATGCTACATTTTAACTAAAATTTCATAATCCTAATATGTTCTTCAAATTTCTAAGTTACTTTTCGTTTTTCGAATCTCAAAATTTATGGCTCAAATGCTCAAATGCTGTTGCAAAAGAGTCTGTGCTTCTAAAATCCGATAAAGTAATATTTTAAAGTCCATGAAGAATAGGTTTTGGGTTACAAGTTTCGGTACAAATAAGAGAAAATTTTAAACTAAATATTTATATAATGAGTTTGAAATCCAAAATGATTGTTTTTTGGACTCGGTAATTAATTTGATACTACATTTTAAAAGATAGATCGTTTCTTTAATTCTCAATAATCGCGTGGTCAATTCTATGAATATATTTTCTATCAATATTTATCTACCCTTTTTGATTCGGTTGAGATCCTGTTTCCTAAAAAGAATGAAAAGACTATGTTTTTTTCCTTTTCATTTATGAAGTCAGTTTTCACTTAAATTAAAATAAATTATAACAAAAGTATATGGCCATGTTCAAGTGTCGTGCGGTATGTTTTATCATGTCTATAAAGAAAAGTGAAAAAACGCCATATGTAGTAAAACGTTGATTACATCCACATTTTTTGTATAAGTGTAAGCTATTTCTTTTTCGAGGAAAAATAATAAATATGTCTAATTTTTTTTAGTCGGAATTAAAGAGGTTACCAAAATAGGCATACATTTTGTAGACGGTATCTACAAAACTACATTATTTTTGTCATTTTCACCGATAACATCGTTATTTTTATAGATGTCATCTATAAAAAAAGATGGGCCCAGCATACAAATTTTTTTTGTGATTGCTTTCCTTAAACTTGAAATTACATTTCCAAGATAAAATAACACCCTCTAAAAAAAGTTTAAAGTTTTTTTCTAATTAATTGGTATGTTGAGTTTGACTATTTTTCAATAAATGAGTTTTTTGTTCTTTCCAAATTGTCCCCAAGTTTTGAAGGTGATATTACGGTTGTAAAGATGAAGTTTCATGTCTCAACCGTCTTGCATCGCAAAATAATAAAACCCTAGAACGATTAGGGTTTTGTCGCGAGGATTAAGGAGACGTGTCACGAACTTCTATGAATTTATTAATCACTAATAAATTAACAAAGTGGACTCCTAATAAACTCTCATGTCAATAATTGCTTAAATGTATCATTGGGTGTAACCCAAAATGACTTTGCTATTAATAATAATATTACCAACTATTGTGAATGTGGACGCTATTTCCAACTATTCAAATCCTTATGGTTAATGTATTTTCTTCACCTGATGAAATGAAGTTGGTATTACTATTGAATGGAATATGCTTTGGTATTAAATGTAGTTGATATTGTACTATAATAGTTACTAGTATAAAAAATACAATGCTATTACCAAAATCAAGACAAGTAACACATGATTCCAATGCCTAGGTGTGCCATGAGAACACTTCATTAATGATTGTCCCACATATGATGTCATATGAGCAAAACCTATAGAGACTCATCATAAGTATTGAATGTGTACAAAAACAACAAAGACTTATTATGAACAAAAAACATTAAGAACTAAATGTGTACAAACCTAGAGTAGTTAGTTATAAAGATTGAATATGTACACAAATTATAAGTTCAAGGCTATTTTACAAAATAATAAAAAAAACAATGTCAACTAAATATTTACAAAATAAAAATTATATTACCCTTTTATGTAACGTCCCTAAATTATGAGGTAAAATTTCATTTTTAATTCAATCAAAACATTAATTATCTTTAAGTCAACATTCAATATTCTTTTTCTAAATATTCAAAAATACTTTATAAGAAAACAGTTATCAGAGTACAAACTTAAAATCATCATGATGTGGAAACATTGTTGATGCGCTGCAATCAAGCTCGACCCTTCCCTTTCAAACTGAAAGTACCTGAAACCATAACCATAAAAACCGTATGCACAAAGCTTATTGAGTTCCCCAAAATACCACATACCATACATACATTTGCCATGGGCTACCCCCGTGGCCTTTTCCCTGAAATGTCATGGGCTACCCCCATGGTTTGACATCCAAGTGTCATGGGCTACCCCCATGGTCTTTCCTTGAAATGTCATGGGCTACCCCCATGTTCCGACGTCCAAGTGCCATAGGTTACCTCCATGGTCTTCCACACAAATGCCACGGGCTACCCCCGGGGTCTTCCCGGAAAGTATCACAAAAACAACTAGCATTCTACATAACAAGTAACGGGCCGACATTGGTGACTTCGACCCATGGATATAGTGACAAGACTCACTTTAATCTGCTGATAATCGAATGACTGCTTGGGTCACTGAACTGGATAACCTCGCGCCAACTAATTGTTGGATTAGTGTCTAAGCCCGTAACTATATTTGGTAAGTACTTGACCCGGTTGTGCATGGTCCTTTTGGGTTGCTTTCACCAGAGCAACTTGACAGGGTGATTTATGAAGAGAGAGGTTATTATGGTTTATTAATATATTATATGAATAATATATTAAAGGAGAAATCATATAATTTAATCCTTATTAGACAAGAATTAATTATGAATTAATTATGTGGCTAAAAGACATTAATTAAATAACGGGGACTTAAACTGTCAAATGTGTGATAGTTGAGTATTGGGCTGAGAAGACTTATGGACTAAGGCTTGGACGAAATTAGGGATGTGTCCATCCTAATTTCAGCCATAGAGGCCCTATTCCAGAAGCTTCCTTGGACTGCTTAAGGCCTAAGTTGTCCATTAGGGTTTTGACTGAAACCCTAGCAGCACCAATATAAATAAGACTCCAAGGCATCCAATTTTCGGCAACTTGAAACCCTAGAGAGTTCCATAGCCGAAATTGTTCCTCTCCCCTCTCTCCAATATCATCCTCTTGCTTGTGTGGTGTTTGTAAGCCATTAGAGGAGTGACACTTGTGACTCTAAGCTCCAAGACAAGAAGATCCAAGCCATTCTAGAAGAGGTAATCATCTAGATCTGTTTTCATATGTTATTTTCGAAAGATGTATGCTAGATCTAGGGTTCTTAACTCTTGGATGAATAGAATGTACAATAGAGAAACCTGGATCCAAGATTTAGGGTTTGCATGAGCACATAGGATGTTCTTTTGGCTAAAACCCATCAGTGGTATCAGAGCCAGGTTGGTTTCTATTGTATTGATGCTTTGTGTTTTCATTCATGCTTTAAAAATTCGTTTTTTGTCCTTCTGACTGAATAACTCGACGAGTTCCAATGAGAACTCGACGTGTTCACATTGGGAACTCGACGAGTTTAGCTGTCAGGAGAGGATATCTCGGGATTTCTTGCTGTTTTGCTATAGGATAATTACCAAAACTGTTTTTGACTAATAAAATCCGATTTTTATTATTACTATGAGATTATCCTTAACAAAACAAAAGATAATTACCATTTAATTGAATAATAAATTCCTTATGTGATAAAATTTGATTATTTGATTTATTTGATGAATTATCTTGTGATTAAAATATAAGAGATCAAATTTAGATAATCATTTAATTAAATGTTTAATTTATATTATTTGCTATTTGATCCTATGTGTTTTGAAAAGTTCAAAACTTGCCCTCAAGTGTTGAAATTTAAATTTTTGATTAAAAGTTTAATTTGAATTATTTAAATTTCAAACCCTAGAATTTTACAAGTTTGAAATTCAACCTTATACTTTATCTATTATAAGATTAATATATATATGTATAACTTAAATGCTAGTCTTACCGTTAGTAGGCCTCATTCACGAAGCCGATCTATAAGGGGGTATAAGGTTATGGCCTATAAAATGGTCGTTTAATGGGTGTTCACTCTCACCCACCGCTTCCTTGATTGGTGGAGGGTCGTTAGCCGGACGGGTAGGATAGGGCAAACCCTTTCCTCATTAAAAGTATAATCAATTTATAAAGTAACTAAATGTTTTTACAAAAATTCCCAATCTTAGTTACTTTAGGCAAAAGTGAATTGATGCAATTCCATGAAATTACACTTTGTACCCTTGCTAAGACGTTAGTGGAGCGTGTGTGGTTAACCGCCACACTAATTGGGCTCTAAGCAAAGGTGGCAAAGGGTGACTCAATGTTTGTCATAGTTCGATGGAGCGTGTGTGGTTAACCGACACATCGAATAGGTGACTGTAACATTAAGGGCACCATGTACATTTGCATGGTTATTCACACCCGCTTTGTGATCCTCGGCATCCCAGTCAAAAACTTGAGGGGCATATCGAGATTTAAACATGCCATTGAAAAGTTCAATGAATCTCAAAAGATCTAGGAATTTTCGATACATTTAAAACTTAGCTTTAATTTGTTTTTCATGATGGAAAATTAGTGAATCGTCATTCACTTACCTTTAAATTATGTACTTGTTAGATTACGGCATCCCTCTTCTAATTTGTAAATAATGTTGTTGGATCCTAGCCCTAATTTCTCATTTGGGTGTTTAATTGGGGATTCGTTTTCTAATCAAACTTTGTTCTTTTTCCTTTTCAGATGTCGAACGTCAACAACAATGCTTCTGGCTCAACTTCCTTTGGCTCGTTCTCACTCATGAACTTGTGTGGGAGAGTGATCTTTGATGGGTCCAATTTCAATGATTGGATCCGCAACATTCGAATGGTCACTCGTTACGAGGACAAAGAGTATGTCCTCGATGAGAAGCTGAAGGAAATCAACATCAACACTGCCTTTGCTGAAGAGATCGCGACCTTTGAGGCCCATGAGCGTGATGCCACGAAAGTCCATTGCATCATGCTAGCGACTATGACTGCAGAACTCCAGAAGTCCTATCAGGACATGTAACCCTATGAAATGCATCAAGATCTGCTGGACCGGTACCACCAGAGCGCTAGGCAAGAAAGGTACGAGATCATCACTTCGATGATCACTACCAAAATGGGTAATGGAGAGTCCCTTACCGCTCATCTGCAAAAGATGCAGAGATATGTCGATCGCCTACTAAAGTTGAATGTGAACTTTGATGAAGTGCTGGCAATTGACATCATCCTTCATTCCTTGCCTCCCTGCTATAGCCAGTTCCGCATGACCTACCACAAGAACAAGGAGGAGGTCTCTTTGAGCAAGCTTCAGGGCTTATTAAGGACTGCTGAGAGCAACCTCAAAGACAAATCTGTTGCATCATCTCCAACTCCTACTGCTGCCCCAGTCCTGGCAATTGGGTAAGGGAAGGGTAAGAAGAGGAAGGCTCCCTCAAAGAGCCACCATAAGGGAAAGTCCCAAAATGGCTCCTATTCTAGTGGAACCAAGGTCGGTCTTGCTAAACCCAACTCCAACCCCAAGGAGGCAGAGTGCCACCACTGCCATGAAATAGGGCATTGGAAACGAAGCTGCCCGAAATATCTGCAAGATATCAAGGATGGAAAGATCAAGCCGTCCTACGCATGTATTTACACTATTAAATCTAATGATTCATCACATGCTATTTCTTGGGTTCTTGATACAGGATGTGGTTTTCAAATTTGTTCTGATTTGCAGGGCCTAAGAAGAAATAGGGATGTGGAGCATGGGAAGATAAACTTGATCATGGGGAACAGAAGATCGTCGCCTGTCACCAAGATCGGAGTTTACTCTTTAGTGCTAAGTAGTGGATTAGGATTAGATTTAAATAATTGTTTCTATTCGCCAGATATGGCAAGAAACATCATTTCATTCCATGGTTTGTATAGACAAGGCTTTAGATATTCATTTGATAATGAAAAGGGTTCTATTAATGCTTATCTTAATGGTGTTTTCTATTTTGAAGCATTACCTTGTAATGGAATATATGAAACTGTGATGGTTGTAGACAATTTAGGAAATGATGTGTTGTGTATTGATTCTTCCAATGATTTGGATAAAGCATGCTTGTGGCATTGTCGTCTTGGACATGTCAACAAGAAACGCATAGCCCAATTCCAAAAGGATGGAGTGTTGGAGTCATTCGACCTTAGGGACGATGACGTGTGCGAGTCTTGTTTACTTGGAAAGATGACCAAGTCACCCTTCACTGGCACTTGTGCGAGGGGTGAGGGTTTATTGGATCTTATACATACAGATGTATGTGGACCCTTTAGATCCATCACAAGGGATGCGAGCCGCTTCTATGTGACTTTCACCGATGATTATAGCAGATATGGGTATATCTACTTAATCAAACACAAGTCAGAAACCTTTGAAAAGTTCAAAGAGTTTAAACAAGAAGTGGAGAATCAGTTGGGCAGGAAAATCAAGATGCTTCGATCTGATCGAGGTGGAGAGTACCTAAGTCTTGAATTTCACGACTACCTCAAGGAATGCGGAATCATTTCGCAATTGACACCTCCCAGGACACCACAATTGAATGGTGTGGCTGAGAGGCGTAATCGAACCCTGTTGGACATGATTCGTTCCATGATGAGTCGTGCTTCGCTACCTATCTCATTCTAGGGGTATGCCTTAGAGACTGCCGCCCATATCCTTAACTTAGTCCATATGAAGAAGGTTGCCAAAACACCTCACGAGATGTGGACAGGGAAAGCTCCCTTGTTGGCACATATCAAGGTTTGGGGTTGCGAGGCTTTCATAAGACGAGAGACTCACGACAAGCTCGAACCTCGTAGTGAGCGATGTATTTTCATCGGCTACCCGCAGAAGTCCTTTGGATATCTCTTCTATAGACCGAATGACAATGTTGTCTTTGTTGTGAGGAGAGGGGTTTTCTGAGAGCGAGAACTCATAAGCCAAGGGGACAGTGGGAGGCAAATCGGTCTTGAAGAGCTTCAAGAATCGAACGATGAAGGAACATCTAACACTGGCGCTCAACCCGAGGAGGAAACTCCGGCTGAACCGATTGACGAGTCCTTATCTCTTAGACGTTCCGAAAGATTTAGTGTTCCACCCCAGTTTTATGGTTTCCATATCACTACTGATGGGGATACGTTTATTAGTGATAGTACACTAGTGAATTTGGACGAACCTAACAGCTATAAGGAAGCCATGGCAGGCCCGGTGTGGCTGATAGGCGTAATCGAACCCTGCTGGACATGATTCGTTCCATGATGAGTCGTGCTTCACTACCTATCTCATTCTGGGGGTATGCCATAGAGACTGCCGCCCATATCCTTAACTTAGTCCCTACGAAGAAGGTTACCAAAACACCTCACGAGATGTGGACAGGGAAAGCTCCGTCGTTGACACATATCAAGGTTTGGGGTTGCGAGGCTTTCGTAAGACGAGAGACTCACGACAAGCTCGAACCTCATAGTGAGCGATGTATTTTCATCGGCTACCCGCAGAAGTCCTTTGGATATCTCTTCTATAGACCGAATGACAATGTTGTCTTCGTTGCGAGGAGATGGGTTTTCCGAGAGCGAGAACTCATAAGCCAAGGGGACAGTGGGAGGCAAATCGATCTTGAAGAGATTCAAGAATCGAACGAGGAAGGAACCTCTAACACTGGCGCTCAACCCGAGGAGGAAACTCCGGCTGAACCAATTGACGAGTCCTTACCTCTTAGACGTTCCGAAAGAGTTAGTGTTCCACCCCAGTTTTATGGTTTCCATATCACAACTGATGGGGATACGTTTATTAGTGATAGTACACTAGTGAATTTGGACGAACCTAACAGTTATAAGGAAGCCATGGCAGGCCCGGAGTTTGTGAAATGGAAAGATGCTATGGACAGCAAGATTCAGTCCATGTATGACAACCAAGTTTGGAATTTGGTTGACAATGTGCCAGGTCGTAAGACGGTCGGGTGCAAATGGATCTTCAAGAAGAAGACCGACATGGATGGGAATGTACACACCTATAAGGCGCGATTGGTTGCGAAGTGTTTCACTCAAACTCCCGGAGTTGACTATGATGAGACCTTCTCACCAGTTGCGAAGATAAAGTCTATCAGGGTGATGCTAGCCATTACTGCATTTCATGACTATGAAATATGGCAAATAGATGTCAAAACCGCTTTCCTTAACAGGAAGTTGGCTGAGGATGTTTACATGAGTCAGCCAGAGGGTTTTGTCAATGCGAAGCATCCCAATAGAGTGTGTAAGCTTGAAAAGTCCATTTATGGACTAAAACAAGCATCTCGTAGATGGAATCTTTGTTTTGATGAGAAAGTCAAAGAGTTTGGTTTTCTGCGAAGCGAGGATGAATCATGTGTATATGTCAAAGCCAGTGGGAGTATAGTAAGCTTCCTCGTATTGTATGTCGATGACATACTACTCATAGGAAACGACATCCCAACCCTGAAGGAAGTTAAATCCTGGCTTGGGAAGTGCTTCGATATGAAGGACGTCGGAGAGGCTGCCTATATTTTGGGAATAAGGATAGTGAGAAACAGAAGTAAGAGACTAATAGGACTTAATCAGAATACTTACTTGGACAAGGTACTAAAACGTTTTAGTATGGAGAATTCAAAGAAGGGGGAGTTACCAATCCAAAGTAATGCCAAATTGAGTAAGACTCAAAGCCCGAGTACCGAAGTCGAGATAGCAGAAATGAGTCGAGTACCATACGCTTCCGCAGTTGGCTCGATTATGTATGCTATGACTTGTACTCGCCCTTATGTGGCCTTCGCTTTAAGAATGGTCAGTAGATATCAAGGGAACCCTGGCAAAGCACATTGGACCGCAGTCAAGAATATTCTTAAGTACCTTCGGAGGACCAAGGAATGGTTTCTAGTCCTCGGTGGGAGTGATGACTTAAGGGTGCGAGGGTATAGTGACGCCAGTTTTCAAACCGACAGGGACAACTACCGTTCGCAGTCGGGCTGGGTCTTTACCTTGAATGGAGGAGCAGTGACTTGGAAAAGTTCCAAGCAGGAGACCGTAGCTGATTCAACGTGCGAATCAGAGTATATAGCGGCGAGAGAAGCGTCAAAGGAGGCAATATGGTTGAAGAACTTCATCGGAGACCTTGGAGTTATGCCAGCCATAAAGGAGCCCATGGAAATTTTCTGTGATAATGAAGGAGCGGTTGCCTTGACCAAGGAACCAAGGGATCATGGAAGATCTCGACATATCGACAGAAAATATCACTTTATTCGACATCGGGTAGAAGAAGGACTCCTCGTAGTGAAGAGGGCATCGTTAGAGGATAACCCAGCAGATCCCCTTACGAAGGGACTGAGTAGGGTTAAGCACTTGCAGCACGCTAGGAGCATCGGGCTGAAGGACGATATTAGTTTAGATTAGATAGTTTGGAAATGTGTAATAGATAAATGTGATTGACATTTGATTATTAAATAAAAGGGTATTATTTATAAGTAAAATTACTGTCTTATGTTAATTATTTACCTATTGTTTCATTTTGCATGTTTTGACTTCCTGAATAATAAGATTATTTGAATGTTCCACAGTCGCTCATAGTTTGGGAGTAGGTATGAAAGAAGATTGTCATGAATTGGTGTGTAGATTGTCTAAAGTGTATTAGACATAGCAAATGTTTGCTGCAACGTTCATGAGTGTTTATGAGTTTGATTTGATCATTGGATTAGACTCGCGCTTGCTGGAATCACTTCATGGAATTTATCACGAGTGATCGCAAGACGATAATATCATATGGTCTTAAAACCTAGATATATGGTTTATTGTTTGCAAGTTGGTTGTGCATTGATAATGTGTAAACGCATCAGTAACTTGATGTTATAAAACGCATTGTTGTGTATGATTTGATTTGTGAATGGAAAATGCATATAAGTCGAAGTTTATCTGTTCCTTTTATCCTAAGAGGGTAAAAGCGATATCAGGGCTCCTCGATGATTTTGTTTGACTTATGTGTCGGGCCCGGTCAGGACTGAATTGATGTGTTCAATTAAGTTCTATGTCAGAAGAATCGGAGATCGAGAAATGACTGCTGGAGAATAAGTATGACTATGTTCCATGTAATTGTCTGCACGATATTAAGAACAGAGGACTATACGATCCCTTATCTAAAGGACATGTTACTGATATGATCAGAGTTCGACATCGTCTTTGAGAGCTACGATTGCTAATCGGACTGTGCTTGGATTTATAGTTACTAGACTTATCCAAGTGGGAGACTGTTGGATTAGTGTCTAAGCCCGTAACTATATTTGGTAAGTACTTGACCCGGTTGTGCATGGTCCTTTTGGGTTGCCTTCACTAGAGCAACTTGACAGGGTGATTTATGAAGAGAGAGGTTATTATGGTTTATTAATATATTATATGAATAATATATTAAAGGAGAAATCATATAATTTAATTAATATTAGACAAGAATTAATTATGAATTAATTATGTGGCTAAAAGACATTAATTAAATAACGGGGACTTAAACTGTCAAATGTGTGATAGTTGAGTATTGGGCTGAGAAGTCTTATGGACTAAGGCTTGGACGAAAATAGGGATGTGTCCATCCTAATTTCGGCCATAGAGGCCCTATTTCAGAAGCTTCCTTGGACTGCTTAAGGCCTAAGTTGTCCATTAGGGTTTTGACTGAAACCCTAGCAGCACCAGTATAAATAAGACTCCAAGGCATCCAATTTTCGGCAACTTGAAACTCTAGAGAGTTCCATAGCCGAAATTGTTCCTCTCCCCTCTCTCCAATATCATACTGTTGCTTGTGTGGTGTTTGTAAGCCATTAGAGGAGTGACACTTGTGACTCTAAGCTCCAAGACAAGAAGATTCAAGCCATTCTAGAAGAGGTAATCATATAGATCTGTTTTCATATGTTATTTTCGAAATATGTATGCTTGATCTAGGGTTCTTAAGTCTTGGATGAATAGCATGTACAATAGAGAAACCTAGATCCAAGCTTTAGGGTTTGCATGAGCACATAGGATGTTCTTTTGGCTAAAACCCATCACTAATAACATACAATCTTAATCAATAATTATCCCGATAACCCAAAATCCAAGGCCCACTCCATAAACAAACTTCCTAAAGGGTAAAAGATCATTTTACCCTTTTCTTACTTGTCCCAAAACCAAGGCCAAGCCCAAAATGCACAAAAAGCCCAAAACCCAAAATGGCAATCCAAAGCCCAATATGGCCCAACTTCCTAATTTGGCCCAAAAACTATCATGAGACCAATACCAAGAAAGCCCACAGTTTAACCATAGCCCAAATCCAGAAGCCCAATGGCCCAACAAGGCCCACACCTCAAAAAGCCCAAAATGACAAACTGGGGAGTACGCCCCGCGTACTCACCCTCGAAGCACAGAGTACAAGCGACTGATGCACGAAACCTTCATTACGCTGAGCGTACTTCTTGCTTACGCCCATCGTACTCATCAGGGACCAAAAATCCATATTAAGCTCTTAATGGTTAAGACAATGACTTCCAAACTCAAATATGACCCTAATGAGATGTCTTAACACGTAAAGTTGGCAACTTTGCTCCTTTTTATGGCTTAATGGGACCAAATCCTTAATGACATCCATAATAAACATCCAAACTCATGCATGGTCTAAAATAACACATCAAGATGACATTTTTATGAACAAGGGACCTCCCAAAGGCCAAGATCCAACATTCTAAGCTCTTGGAGTAGCTCATACTCACAAGGATGACTCTAAGGACCAAAATGAACCCAAAATACTCCTTAAACTAGATCTAACACCTAGATTCATCAAGATAGGAATGTTATACCTCAAAAAGGTAGATCAAGATGCAACAAGCCTAGATCCAAAAGCTTCAAGCAATCCCACACTTCTACAATAAGTTCCTTCTTCTTCTATGAACACCAAAAAGTATGAAATACTACCAAAAGATTTAAAACCACTCAAATGGGGGCTAGGGTTTCGTTTCTAGGGTTTAAAGGGATGAAGGATGAAGATAATAGGGTTTTGTGGTGCGTTAAGGAGCTTAAATATTGTCCAAGACCCTAAATTAGGGTTTGAGTCTGACTGGAGTACGTCCTGCGTACTTCTGGTATGCCCAACGTACTCCCTTAAGCCTTCGTGATCCATCTGCTTAGTACGCCCAACGTACACCAAAGTATGCCCCGCATACTGAACTTAGCTCTAGTACGCCCCGCGTACTCGGTTTAACCCTTAATCCACCAAACTTCTGAATGCAATAACTTCTTCGTTCTAAGTCCGTTTCCGACGATCCTTATATCCACGGAAAGGTGACGAGAAGCTCTACGCTTCTATCAACTCATCCTTGCCTAAAAACTTTGGCTATGGAGTAAAAAAGAAAAAGAAGAGTTTTTTTTATAAACTCACAGTTTATAAGATATAAACCTTGTCTTTTCCTAAAAGACAAAAGGCTTTCCAAGTCCAAAATGTTGTACATGACTTATAAATTCATACCTTATGAAATAATGTGTTACTTGTATTGTAAAATAATTATTTCCTTGAAATAAATATTTTCCCAATTTATTATAAGATTTTATGTATATTTATTAAAATAAATTTCTAAGAAATAATCAATTGTATCAGGTTGTTGTTAGTGTGGCCCTTAGGATCATATGTTATTTAGCAATATCAGTTTAACATGACTCTTAAGCATACTAGATCTTTCAATCTCCCACTTGTGCAAGACTCATATCAAATTGATATAAACAGCGGTGAACGTCTAGGAACATTTCACTTCCCCCAACAACATATGACATAGTGCCATTCCATCAACGCCCAATTCCCAGAAGCCCAAGGCTACAATTGGTGTGAAAGGTAAGTTTATCAGTTATCCCTTCGCTACAGACATCATGTTGAATATGAAATATGGATCACAGTCAATCTCATATAAGTGTTCAACTTTACATCATGCCTTAGATGTCTAACTCTCAATGAATAAGAGGAACAAATCTCATCTTGACTACATACGCCTCTGTGTATGGTTTACATCATGCCCGATAATAGCTTTTATAATTGTCTGTTTAAAGAACATCATTTGACTACATCAAAGCATAACATTCTCCACACTCAAGTCTCATATATGTATCTCAGGTGTTAAGGATATACAAATATTACCTTTATCAAGTATCATTCATGACAGCGATCCACGAAATGATCTTGAACGGGCCAATCTAATACTCGCTCTCTAGCAAGTACTTATGAAACTGGTTACAACCCTTTGTCACCCATTCCAATTCATATTAGTCTTACTTTATTACTGTCCCCACAATAATAACCGACTATGGATTTTAGAGTGAATAAATTTACTCATGGATTAAACATGTTAATAAAGAACACAACAAATATTTAATGAAAGGATTATATGCCATATATATCATAGTCATTACAATAGATGATGTTATAATGTCCTAATACTCAATACTAATACATAGATCAAAGCCAACCACTAGAATAACAAATACCTATTCCTCGAGCATGACCTTCAAACTTGACTTGAGGAAGGGGCTTCGTGAAATGGTCCGCCAAATTTTGATCAGTGTGAACTTTGCGAATACTAATTTCACCTTCTTCAACTTTATACCCGATGAAGTTGAATCTTTGGCTAATATGTATGGTCTTCTTGTGTGATCTGGGTTCTTTTGCCAAGGAAATAGCACCCTCATTGTCACAGAAAACGTCTAGGGGTCCTGAATAGTAGGGAGTACCCCTAGATCTCCAATGAATTTCTTCATCCAAGTTACCTCTTGTGCAGCTTCAGAAGCAACAATGTATTCTGACTCTATAGTAGATTGTGTAACAACACTTTGTTTGGAGCTTTTCCAAGATACCGCACCCCATTGGTAATGAACACATATCCTGATTGTGATTTGCAATCATCTCGATTAGTTGTGAAGGAAGCATCAATGTAGCACTTTACACTTGTAAGGGTCGAAATGTTGTAATTAGTTGAAGTATGTTTTGTACTCTTCGAATAGTTTGTAATGTATTTTACTAAGGCGCTTATGTTCGAAGCGTTAGTGTCAAAGCCTTAGTATATTTTTGTACGCTTTCAGTTCCCTATAAGTAGGGTTATTTACTAGAGGTAGATAAGAACTTTTACAGACTTGTCTCTTTTACTCTGTAAAGAATTCGAAAGCGTAATAGAGCATAACAGATCATATTTACATTCTGTGTTCAAATCTCACATTCATACTTGAATTCATACTCTGATTAATTCATTACTCGATTCTTTGATTCATCAATTGGTATCAGAGCAGGAATCATATCTCTGATCTGATTTTCATGCTGTTCAAAAAGTTTTTGAATCAATTTTTGATTCAAAAGTTTCCGCACTTTTTGAAAGTGAAAAATTGTCTAGATCTTAGTCTGTGATTCGATTCTGCATTTGAATTGTTGAATCGAGTGTTATTCTCATCAATTCAATTTGATTCATCTAGTTTGTTTTCAAATTCTAAAATCTTTTCAAACTTCTCAAAATCTTCTTCCGTACAACAATGGCGAGTTTCAATCTCAATTCAATGACGTCGTTTTCTCATCTGTTAGGATCATCAACCAAAATTCCAATGCTAATCCCTGAATACTATGATCAGTGGCCTGATCGTATGCAGTATTATCTTAATGGTCTTGATGAAGAATTATGGACATGTATCACTGGAAATATCAATGTTCCAGTGAATGTTCAACCAATCAGATCTTCATCCACAAGTTCTGGTGTTGATAATCAAGGTGATCGTCTGAAGAAATTGGAGAAAATGTGTATGAGGGAATTATGAGGTGCTTTACCTCCAGTTGTGTACAATTACATAAGGAGTTGTACAACTGCAAAGGAAATCTGGAACAATCTGAAAGATAAATTTCAAGGAAGTGAGAAGACAAAAATCAATTCAGTTAAACAATGTTTGGTTGAGCTGAAAGACTTCAAACAAAAAGAAGGAGAAACAATTGAAGTTTACTATGATCGTCTGAATGAGCTAATCTATCGATGCAATCGCTATGGAATTACCAGGACTTCAATGGAATTCAATCTCATCTTTGTAATGGGGCTTCGAAAAGAATGGAGGAGTGTGAGTATGATGGTGAAGAATCAGCAAAGTTTTGATACATCAACTCTCAATGATTTGTACAATCAGTTGAAAACACACGAAGTTGAAGTAAATGAAATTGCTGAGGAATCGAAGTTGAATTTGGGAGGTCCATTAGCTCTTGTGTCAAAAATTTCGGAAAGAGAAGCTGAGAATGGTGATTCTGAGGAAGAAGAAGGATTCATCATGAATTCGGATGATGAAGCAATAACATTTTACTCGAATAATCGTGTCAAGAAATTTTTCAAAAAGCCATTCAATTCGAAGACTAAGCTTGCTGAGGTGAAGGGGAATTTTGTGAGTAAAAATGTTGTTGAGGAGAAAAAGAAAGTGGAGAAGCAAGATTCGAAGATAGTTGAAGGAAAGAGTGAGAAGAAGTTGAAAGGTGATGCAAGAATAGATTGTCATTATTGCAACGGTGCGAATCATCTTGCAAATGACTGTATGCTTCGAAAGAAGGATGAGAGGAAGAATAAAGTCAAGGATGAGGCATACAATGCAGAGAAGCTGGAGGTGGTTCGTGCTAAAGCAAAGAATTTGTCATTGGTTGCAAAGGGTGAGGCTGAGGATGAAGATGGAACGTATCAAATCTGGTCATCTGGATCAGACGATGAGGAAATGAGGAATCCGACACATGGAGCATTGTATGCGAAAATGGAGGAACACTCAGAGGATGAGGAATTCGAAGTGAAGGGACGATGCTTCGTATCCAAAGCTGCTGACAAATCTCCAATGACTACAAAGGTACGTAAAATTCTTGAATCTTTTAATATTCCTACTCATGCTTATGATTCTGAACTAATATCTTTTGATGAGACGGTTACTTATTTTGATTCAATTGTTGTGTTTGCTAGTAATGAGGCCAACAAATTGTCCATGGAGTTGTTAGAGACCAAAAAGAGATTAGATTCGAAAATAAGCAAAATTGAATGTATGGAATTACAAATAACAAACATTATGTGTGATAGAGATTCTTTAACGAGTGAAGTTAAACTTTTACTAGCACAAAGAAACATTTACTGTAATTCTGCGAAAAGACTATATGGCAAATTAACTGATTTACATCATTCAAGTGACATAAGTAAAGAGCAACATAGAAAATTACTACCTTTTCTAGCATTCGAAAGAGCTAAGGTAGATAATATTTCGTATGATTGTGAGCAAATAATAGCTGATTTTGACAAAGTTCCTGATGATAGATATAAATATGGAATTGTCAAAATTGATGAATGTCTTGATGCGAAAGAATTAGTTAACATCGTGAATGATACTTTGACTAAATCTGAACAAATTCAAATTTTGAAAAAGACTGAGAATTCAACATCTGATTCTCAATCTAATTTTGCTGATATTGAAGATAATTCTGACAATATTAGTGAAATTAGTGAACTAGAAGATGTTGATTGTTCTCAGTTGTCTGTTGTTAATGTTTCTTTAACATCTAAAGGGAAAGAAAAAGTTAAGGATTTGATGGTTGAAAATGAAACTGATATACCCTCAACTTCGAAAGTTTGTGATATGAACTTCGTGGATCTCAAAGACAGCCAAACTGATGATAGTGATGATAAAGATGAAGAGAAACTTTCGAAGGAAAAGAAATTTACAAAAGAAAAAGAAACTCCTCGAATTGTGGTTGATCAAGTGTATGGTGATACACAAAAGTTCGAAAAAGTAATGAATGAAAAAGGTGAACATTATCTTGAAACGAATACAGTGGTTTATCCAAATTTCAAATGCACAGATGATATCATTTTTCCAAATCAAGTTTTCGTAACTACTGGTAATATTGAGAATATCAAACCAGAATTAAAGAAGTTGGTTGAAGAGGATAATTCAAAAACAACTGACGAAGGTTTTTTCGCAAATCAAAGCACAGTTGAAAACAACTTAACAAAGAATTCATATGTGTTTCAACGTCAAAAGCCACAAAGACAATGGGTTGAAAAATCAAAAATAGAAAAAGAATTTTCAAAACAAGTTGTAAAGGAAAATGACAAGGTTGTCAAACTAAACTCTAAGGAATTTAAAGACCAAATTGACAAATTTTCGAAGGAAAATAACGTTTCAAAAAGACAAGCAAGAAAGAAAATATTTTGGCAGAATGTTGAGTCTCAAAAGATGTCTGAATCACAATCACCCAAAAATGTTTTCATAGCTAAAAATCCCTCTTTTTCAACCAAAAGACAACTTTTCTCTCAAACAACACATTCAAGGTCTGAAGTGAATAATCAAACAAAGTTTTCGAATGTTTCTAAACCAAATTTTTCAAAAACATCAAATTCAAATCAAAAATTCTTTCAACGTCAACATTTTAAATCAACAGTTGATACGTCTTATAGTCAATCTTTTAAAACAAAATCAAAAGTTGATTTTGTTCCTCAAAAGCCCAATTTTCCTAATCATACGAAGAAAGAAACAATGAAAACTTCACGGGAAAAAGGAATGACTTCAAGGAAGAACATTGATCATTGGCTTGAAGGCAAAGGAAATATGTATCAGTCAAATAAATATTCAAAGGAACAAATTCACAATGCATATGAAAAATATGTGAATACTTCATCAAATGGTAGTTCATCTTCTAAGGATTCGAACATTTCAGTCAAAGCTTGGAAACCTGTAATAAAAGCAAAGAATGTTCATTCACAAACTCAGAATTCGAAGGGTAATGTCAGTGAACATTCGAAACCATCAAACACTTATGTTTCGGTTCCTTTAAATGAAGAAGTAAACATAATTGATAGTCTCAAAACCAAAGTTTGTGATTGGGTTAAAAGTTCTTCATTACATTCGAAATTGAAATCTAATTTCCAAGGACCCAAAAAGCCTTGGGTACCTAAATTTTTCAATTGATTGTAGGTACTATGTGACGAGCAATATGATAACAAATGGTGCATTGATAGTGGTTGCTCTCGTCACATGACTGGGAAGAAGGAGAATTTACGAGATTTTCGAAGTCTCAAAAATGCTGGAGTAGTGAAGTTTGGGAACAATAAAAAATGCCAAGTCAAAGGATATGGGAGGATCACAAATGGACAATTCACAGTGAATCGTGTTGCATATGTTGAAGGTCTTCAACATAACTTGATAAGTGTTTCTCAAATTGTTGTGGGCACTGGCAATCAAGTTCTTTTTAACGAAGAAGGGAGTGTAATTTCGAATGTCAACACAAAAGAAGTATTACTGAAATCCAAAAGGAAGGGTGACATGTTCACTTTGGATATCAATCCGATAGTAGGGAAACCTGCTATATGTCTTCTTTCGAAAGCAACAGCAGACTTAAGTTGGCTCTGCATCGAAGACTTTCTCATCTCAATTTTCGAAATATCAATAAACTTGTGGTACAAGATTTGGTAAGAGGTTTACTTGTACTTAAATTTGACAATGATTCTTTATGTGCAGCTTGTGAAGTTGGCAAGCAACATAAACAAGGTCATCCAATAACAATAGATTCGAAAATTGTTGCACCTCTGGAGCTTTTGCATATTGATTTGTGTGGTCCTTCGACTGTTTCAACTCTTAACAAGAAACGGTATATTTTAGTTATTGTCGATGACTTTTCCAGATTTACGTGGGTTTATTTTCTTAGGATTAAATTCGAAGTTGCACAAATCATGATTGATTTTATCAAAAAGATGGAAACGACATTGAAGAAGATTGTTCGAAAAATTAAGAGTGATCATGGAACTGAATTTAAGAACAATGTTCTTGATTCATTTTTGGTGGACAAAGGGATTTCGCATAACTTTTCATCTCCATACACACCACAACAAAATGGTGTTGTTGAACGAATAAATAGGTCTCTATGCGAAGCGACAAGGACTATGTTGGCATATGCGAATCTTCCACAATACCTTTGGGCTGAAGCAGTTTCAACTGCATGTTTTACACAAAACAGATCTTTCATTCATCGTCGATTTAATATTACTCCGTATGAAATTCTCAACAATCGAAAACCTAACGTCAAATTTTTTCATGTTTTTGGATGCAGGTGCTTCATTATGAATCTCAAGGATAATCTTACGAAATTTCAAGCAAAAGCAGATGAAGGGATTTTCTTGGGATATTCGCATAATTCAGTTGCATATCGTGTATTGAATAAAAGAATACGAAAAGTTGAAGAAACTTTTAATCTTACATTTGATGATTACTACATTAAACAAACAACAACTCAGTTTGAAAATCATCTAATTCTGAAAAACATACAAGATGAATATGATTACTCACAACCATTAGATATTGATTATGATTTAATTTTTGGAATTTCAGATCATGTTGTTGATGCTGAAATCAATGCAAGTGATAATCATATCTCTGAACTAACAAAGCATAATGATTCATCAACATCAAATTCTCCAGAAATTGGCGAAAGTATGCAACACCGTCCAGTGGAAGGGAGCACTTGGATTCGAATTCATTAGATGACGAACAACATTCTTTCGAGGGGGAGAAAGAAAGGATGAATGATGATGTTGAGGGGAAGCATAATGTTGAGGGGGAGCATTCAGAAAATATTGAAGATAATAATGATTTTGATGATGTTTGTTCGATTGTAGGCTCAGAACACGATGATATATACGAAGATGCACCTTTGGAATTTGATCCAGCATATCCTCCAATGGAAAAATGGACAAAAGATCATCCGAAGGATCAAGTAATTGGGAATCCACAAGAGGGAGTTTTAACAAGAGCTCAAATTCGTGCAAAGAATGAGGTATTGAATACTCATCAAGAATTTTGCATGTTCAATGTTTTCATTTCTAAAATTGAACCAAAAACAGTTAAGATTGCAATGGAACACTCAGATTGGGTTGTTGCAATGCAATCTGAATTGTCTGAATTCGAACGAAACAAGGTTTGGAGATTAATTCCTAAACCTGAAAATGTTTCGATTGTCGGGTTAAAATGGATTTACAAAAATAAAACCGACAAAGATGGAAATATTGTTCGAAACAAAGCCAAACTTGTTGTCAAAGGATATTCACAACAAGAAGGAATCGACTATGAAGAAACTTTTGCGCCTGTCGCAAGACTCGAGGCGGTTCGTATATTTCTGGCTTATGCAGCTCACAAGGAATTTGATGTTTATCAAATGGACGTGAAGTGTGCATTTCTAAATGGAGAGCTTGAAGAAACAGTATACGTAGAACAACCCCCAGGTTTCATTAACGAAGAATTTCCAAATCATGTTTATATTTTAGATAAGACAGTTTATGGTTTGAAACAAGCACCACGAGCATGGTATGCAACTCCAACCTCATTTTTGAAACAATCTAAATTTAAACAAGGATCCGTTGATCCCACATTATTTTGAAAGAAAGTGGGGAATCATCTAATGCTTGTTCAAATTTATGTTGAAAATATTATTTTTGGCTCAACTGACCCCGCTTTGTCTAGAGAATTCGAAGATTTGATGAAGAGTAAGTTCGAAATGAGCATGATGGGAAAAATCAATAATTTTCTTGGTTTGAATATTCGTCAAAACAGAGAAGGAATTTTTATCAATCAAGAAAAATATACGAAGAATCTGCTGGAAAAGTTTGGACTGACAAATAGCACGAAGTTACGAGTTCCAATGGCAACGGGCATCAAGCTAACACTGTCGTTAGATAAACCTGCTGTTGACATAACTTTATATAGAAGCATGATTGGTTCATTACTTTATCCCACAGCTAGTAGACCTGATATCATGTTTTCTGTATGTAATTGTGCAAGGTATCTGTCTAATCCACGAGAACCACATCTCACTGCTGTGAAGAATATCTTTCGTTATCTTAAAGGAACAATTTCGTTAGGATTGTGGTATCCTTCGAACACTGGGTTCTTTGTACAAGCATATTCGGATGCTGACTTGGGTGGTTGTAATCTTGATCGAAAAAGCACAAGTGGTGGATGTCAATTTCTTGATGGCAAATTGGTAAGCTGGCAGTCGAAAAAGCAAACATGCGTATCAATTTCAACAGCTGAAGCAGAATATGTGGCTGCTGCTGCTTGCACTTTGCAAATAATATGGATCCAAAGTCAATTGCGTGATTATGCAATAAATATGAAAAAGATTCCATTATATTGTGATTCTCAAAGTGCAATACGAATTTGTCATAATCCTGTACAGCATTCGAAGACTAAACATATAGCTCTTCGTTATCATTTCATTAAAGATCACGTGGAGGATGGAAATATTGAAGTACATTTCGTGAAAAAAACTGATCAGTTAGCTGATATATTCACGAAACCTTTAGATGAAAAATCCCTTGTGAGAATAATAGAAGGGCTTGGAATGATCGATGGAAATTCTGTTCCATGCGAAAAGGAGAATGATGGTTGACAAGGAATGAATCAGAGGCGCTGAATAAAAGATAAAGCAAAGTCATTCAGCATTCAGCGGTTACTGTTCATAGTCAACGCTTCGACACCTTCGAATTCGCACAATTATCACTTCTTTTAAGTGATGATTCTGAGGTTACTGTTCATAGTCAACGCTTCGACCCCTTCGAATTCGTACATTTGTCAATAATAAAGGAATGACAAAATTTCGTGTGTTTGCAACAAGTATAGTATATTTTTTTAATTTTTCGAAAAAATCAAAAATCCAAAAAGAGTTTCTTTAGTTTTGTCATTTCATTTTCGAAAATTCAAAAATCCAAAAAGATTTTCGTTTGTTTTGTCTTTATTTTCGAAAAATCAAAAATCCAAAAAGATTTTCTTTTATTTTTGTCATTTACTTTTCGAAAATTTCAAAAATCCAAAAAGATTTTTTTTGTTTTGTCATTTAATTTTCGAAAATTTCCAAAAATACAAAAAGATTTTCGTTTATTTTGTCTTTATTTTAGAAAAATTCAAAACAACAAAAATATTTTAATTCTTACTTCATTTTAGTATTTTGTTGCAGATTATCATGACGATACAAAAAGGGATTATCTTTGCAGTACTAGGGTAAGGTACATTTTTCGTATGAATTGATAAAATTTTCATCTTTCGCACTAGTTAGGTTGTCCCTAGAAGCATGCTGCTGCATGTTGACCAAAGCCTCCATGACTCAATCTGTGTGTACGAAAGCTTTAATGAAATTATTCATACGAAGATTTCTTCCCAATCAGGCTTATATTCACATTAGTCTCTGAGCTACCTTACTCTTCTCAAAATGAGTTAAGAGTTTACTGTTTGGTCCAAACATAACAGAGGTACTTTTCGTGTCTTACATCAATCTTTTTCATCCATAAAATTCTTTCACGATCACACACGAAGACATATGTCTGAGAGGTCTCTGATCAAACCCATCGAGACTTAGATATATCAAAACTCTGTGTTTATGATCTGACATCATGAGACCGTGATGAAAGTGAAACCCAATTATCATTAACTTTTAAGGAATTGACGGGGAACTCAGTTCCAGATTTTCACGAAAGTTTTGTTTTTGTACCAAAATTCGAAACTCCAAATCATATTCATTTCGAATGAGTGGTCTTGATCAAACATTCGAAACCCACGATGTTTGTTACCCAACAAGATCCAGCATATAAATTTTGTTTCTTGAATATGATTTTCGTGTGAGTTTCATTCGAATATCCTAGTCATATCAAAATTTTTCAAAGCAAACTTGTCACTGACTACACTGGTCAAACAAGTAATTTCTGTTACAATTTCTTACCTTATGTTTAGGATGACATGTAACGAAATTTTTTAAACTACCTACGAAACATTATAAAAGAAGCCCTTCGATACTTATCAACAAGTATTCGATTGTAATTCACGGGAACCCACACAAGCTATTGATCATTTCTCTTAATGATTAATGAAGTAATCTTTGCCCGTGATTTAATCTGCTTTTGTGTCAATGATTTGACATCACAATATCCCATATTTTTCTTATATTTGTTTCACGTCTCTATTCTTTGAAACACAGCACTCACGAAATCCTTTAGGTTCTGAGTAATACCAACTCAGGCTGATGATTTCGAACTTCTGGCGTATGACTTCGCTTTTCATCCCAAAAGTGAAAGAGCCTTGCTTCCATTCGAAGGGTTCTGATGGTTACAATACTATTGGTGATCACAAGACAGACTGTTTTTAAATGACGTATGGTATTCTGTCCGGTTTTCAAGGTGATGTGACAACTACTTTTTGACGCATGGCTACTTTTCAGCAGTAATGATCCGACTTTCAAGATGCCACGTCGGATTTCATTAAATACACATCCCGCTTCAAATTCAAATTTCAGGGTTACATATAAAAGGGGATTCAAGGGTTCATTGTCCGTTTACGCGATCAAAAAGCAAATTTCCCAAAATTTTCTATTCATCATCTTCTTCAAACCCTAACAATGGCGACTTCTGCTCATGTTGATTCTCATACAACTGAAGATGCCTCTTCATTACCATTAATGAAGATTCAAGCAACAAACTACTACTTGGAGGGTGAAGTTTCTCAGTATCCGGAAGAATTAAAGATGCTCATAGTTGCTTTGAAGAACTCGGTTTTGGCTAAAGCAATGTTCAACTTTTTCTCTGTTCCATTGTCCTGGCTTTCTCAAGCAGGATTGACTGCAACATACAACAAAGCATCTGATACGATTACGTTTCATCTGGTGAACGATAAAAAGGTCAGGCTAACCAAGAAACTATTCTGTCAAATTCTTGATATTCCGAATTCGCCTCCATATGTTTCATGTACTTTTCCACAAATCGTTCACATGTTCAATGAGATGGGATATCAGCCACCATTGTCCAAGATTAGTGATTTTAAGAAATCTGGACTTCCACGAATCTGGAATTTCTTATTTGGAATTTTTCTAAGATGTTTGACTGGGTCCGCTGGTCTTGATAAAGGAAGGATGGAAGTTTATGCCATGGTTGCTGGCATATATTATGATATTCAAGTGGACTATTCTACTCAATTATGGAAGGAATTTCAAAAGGGAGTAGAACATACGAATGCTATTCATGGCATTTCGTGTGCAAGATATTGGAGCTTGATCTTGCAACATTTCTACAATAAGGAAGGTGTTTTAGTACCAGATGATGAAGAAAGAGCAGTTTTTCAACCATACCACTATCCGAAGGATGTTACAGACAATGCTGATATTTTTCCATTAGTGGCTCATATTCCCGATGCAATGCTTAAAAGGGTCGATCCTTCGAATTCAGTTTTGGTGGCATATTTACAGACTATCGATACTACAATTGAAACTGGTGTATTATTGGATAGAGAAGATACAAAATCCAAGAAGACGAAGAAGACTGAAACTGTGTCAAAATCTTCGAAATCTCCCAAGAAGAAGCCTGAAACGGTTGAAGTATCTGTTGCTGAGACTCAAGTGGTTGAGTCCATTCCTGAGGAAACACAAGCAAATGTTATCCTTCCTTCGAAGACTGGAATGTTTCGAAGAATTAAAATGAAGTCTTACCATAAACGCAAGTCTCCCACACAACAAATTATTCGAAAGCCTCAAATCAGTCATCAAGGTGTTTTAATTAGGGAAGTGCCAGCACCTGTTTCTCCTGTGTCAAAGAAACGAAGGGCTGAAGATATGGCAAAACGTTTGTCGAAGAAGAAGAAGAAGAAGACTCGCAAACTTGTGATTTCTACTGAGTCAACTGAGGATGAAGGTGAAAGAATTCCAGAAACTCCAGAGTTTAATCTTATCACAGAAACTTCTACTCCTGAGCAGACTGTTGTCAAACCACCCGAAGTTTCGATTACCAAATCAGTTCCTGAGGAGGTTCGAACTTCAGACATCCCTGCACACGTATCTGATACGGATGCACATGTCAATATGGGTTAAGGAGGTTCGAAGAATGAAGCTACAGGTCCATCTACTTCTGCTCTTCCTACTTCAACAACAGATTCACCTACATTCGAACACATTATCAATCAACCCTTCACTTCTCTTTTTTCTTCTCAATCCATTGACACACCCAAACCAACTTCTCCTATTCAAGAAACTGTTTTATGGAGACAGAAACTGATAATGAGGGGTTTGGAGGAATGTTTGATGAATTGGAATTTCATGAAGACGAAGAATAGTTCCCAGATCACATGCTGATGACCATGAAGCAGTTTAAGATTTTAAATCAAAAGTTGAATTTTGTCATTCAATCTCAAGCAGATCTAGGGGTTGGTTCATCTGTTTCAAGTGTTGAAGTTGATTCGTTGCTAAAGGTGTTTGAATCCAGAATCATAAGTAAAGTATCGGGGATGATTAAAGATTCTGAATCTCGACTCTTGGAGAAGATTGATCATAATGATCAAAACAATGAAATTCGGATTAATTCTCAGAGTTCGAAGTTTACTGGTGACCTGAGAGAGTTGAAGAATGTTGCCAAGGAAAGACATGTTCTTTTTATTCAAGATGTGAAGAAAGTTCGAGAAGATGTCAACTTGCAAATTCACGAACTTCGTGAAGATATGAAAAGAGAAATAGCAACTGCTCAACATGACTATGCGTCATTGCATAACAAGGTTGATATCATTTGTGACGCAGTCACTCGGTTTGTTAAGTTGTATGAAAATTTGAGTCCTCAAATTTCTCAACTTTCAACATCTGAAGGTGCAAGCTTTGAAGAAGTGCTTAAGTTGCTCAAGGAATTAAAAGTGATTTATGATAGGCCAGTTTCTTCTCAATTGATTACTCCTGAATTCTTATTTCAGAAGTTTGTACAATTCGAAGCCATTCTCAACAAGCAACTTGCCCCTCTCTTTCGCATATCTAGCCTTCTTCCAACAACAAATGCCCCGCCTGTTTTCACAGGGGTGCAAGGGGGAGAAAGAAAAACTATAGAGTCGAAGGCTAGTGGTGAGGATGCTAAAGTTGTGGGAAAAGTCTTTTCTTCAAAAATCCCAACAAAAAAGCCAGTAATAGTTTCGGCTGAGATGGTGAGTTCAACAGTTGTAACAACATTACCCATTACAAAAACTTTTTCGAAAGGGATTGTAATTAGTAAATCTTCGGAGACTGGTGGAAGTGGGTCGATTCCAAAAGAAACAATTGATAATCCAGCCATGAAAGATAAAGGAAAATCAATTCTTGTGGAAAAGTCAAAAGAAGAAAAGAAGGCTGAAGCTGAAGCCAAAATAGAAAAGCTCAGAATAGTTCAAAGCATAATGGCTCAGCGTGCTAATGATCCGAAGGGAATGAATAAAGGGGATCCAACGAAACACTATAACTACGAAACAATCGAGGTCAAGGTTGCATTCAATCACATGTATTCGTTTGAAAAGAAACCAAAACAAAGCTATTTGGTTACAAATACTGATGCAAGCCAGTTGGATTTCCCGATAAACGAAATGATGTTTATCATGCCTCAGTTCAAGGCCGAAGGGAATTTTAAAGAGAAAGATGAAGGTACAAACATGAAAATTCGTTTTCATGTTGTTCTTGGTAAAGCCCCTGAAGAAGGGTGGTCTTTAATCAAAATCAAGAAGGTGATAAGTATGAAAAGGGATGTGGTTTTCGAAAACACAGTCCAAAATTTTAAATACGTGGTTGTCAGGGCAGATGGAAAAATTTGCAAATTCACTGTTGCAGATTTTCCATTAATGAACTTGTACGATCTTATACAAGTTGCATTATTTTTGAAAGATAAATCCTTTTCATTCCTTCAAAACACAGAACCAGAAGAATTCAAGCTTGGAGTTGCTCACATCAAAATTTTTATCGAAAATTACTATGAGTGTTTGGCACTTACTGATGTGGAGTTAGCTACGGCTAAAGGAATGGAAATAACAGCTCCAATGGCTCCTTCGAAGACACAGGCAGATTTAAAGAAATATGTTGATGGTGAGATTTGCCTGAAACCTTTTGGAATTGTCTTCGCAGGAAAAGACAAAGCTGGTAAGTCAAAGCGGTTTTTGTTCCAAGCGTGCGAAGTGGAAAGGTACTCAACTTCTCAATATACGAACTTGATTGTTCGTATGAATCATTGCAAGAAGAATAATGAAGGAGATAAGAAAGAGTTGAAAAAGATTATCTCTTGGTATACAGAGATTCGAAGGGTGTTGTTGTATTCCATCACACTTCTTACAAATTGAAGACTTCGACTATTATTACAAAGGGGGAGATTGTAAGGGTCGAAATGTTGTAATTAGTCGAAGTATGTTTTGTACTCTTCGAATAGTTTGTAATGTATTTTACTAAGGCGCTTATGTTCGAAGCGTTAGTGTCAAAGCCTTAGTATATTTTTTGTACGCTTTCAGTTCCCTATAAATAGGGTTATTTACTAGAGGTAGATAAGAACTTTTACAGACTTGTCTCTTTTACTATGTAAAGAATTCGAAAGCGTAATAGAGCATAACAGATCATATTTACATTCTGTGTTCAAATCTCACATTCATACTTGAATTCATACTCTGATTAATTCGTTACTCGATTCTTTGATTCATCAACACTTAAGCTTTCTTCCACGCCTCCATAGATGAGGAACATATCCTTAGTCCTTCGTAAGTACTTGATAATGTTCTTCACAGCTATCCAATGACTTTCCCCTAGATTTTGTTGGAATTTTCTTACCATGCTCATAGCATAAGCAAGATCAGGTCTTGTACAGTTCATGGCGTACATGATGGATCTAATTGTAGAAGCATATGGAACATCCTTCATCTCGTCCAGCTCAGCCTTTGTGCTAGGACATTGAGATGAACTTAGTACAGTGCCATTCGCCATAGGTACAAATCCTCTCTTAGAGTTTTGCATATTGAATCGTTTCAACACTTTCTTAATGTATGTACCTTGGCTTAGACCTATTAATCGTTTTGATCTATCTCTATAGATTTTGATTCTAAGAATGTATTGTGCCTCACCTAGGTCCTTCATTGAGAAGCACTTTCCAAGCCATGTCTTTACAGTTTCTAAAGTTGGAATGTGATTTCCCATGATTAATATGTCATCCACATATAGGACCAAGAATGTCACCGAGCTCCCACTAGTTTTCATGTAAACACAAGATTCATCTTCATTTCTAATAAAACCACACTTTGTGATTTCATCATCGAAACGATGATTCTAGTTACGAGATTCTTGTTTTAACCCATAAATACATCTCTTGAGCTTACACACTTTATTAGGATGCTTTTTCTAGACAAAACCTTCGGGTTGAACCATATAGACATCTTCTTCCAAGTTCCCATTTAGAAAAGTGGTTTTGACATCCATTTGCCATATCTCATAGTCATAATATGTAGCTATGGCAAGTAGTATCCTAATAGATTTAATCATAGCGATTGGTGAAAAGGTTTCATCATAATCAACCCCATGAGTTTGAGTGAATCCTTTAGGAACAAGTCTTGCTTTGAATGTGTGTAAATTGTCATCCATGCCAGTCTTTTTATTGAAGACCCACTTACTTCCAACAGTCTTGCTATTGGGAGGAAGTTCAACCAAATCCCAGACTTGATTTTCTCTCATGGATTGCATCTCTGCGTTCATGGCTTCAAGCCACTTGTCAGATTCGGGATCTAACATTGCATATCGGTAGTTGATGGGCTCATCAGCATTCATCATCATGAAGCACTCGTCAATGAGAAATCCATATCTCTCAGGTTCATGACGAGTTATACTGGATCTGGGGACGCCTTGTGTTTCAACAGGTTGAAGGACAATGATCTCTTCATCTTCAACAACCTCTTGTTCAGTACTAGTGCCAACTAAATCTGCATCGGGTTGAGGTTCTTGATCTTATTCAAGTTCCATGCGCCTCCCGCTGGCCTCATCCATTAGAAACTTGCTTTCTAAGAATTCAGCTTTTCGTGATATAAAGATCTTATTCTCACTAGGGATGTAGAAGTTGTATCCTAAACAAACTTTAGTATATCCTACAAAGATGCATTTGGTAGATCTTGGCTCAAGTTTGATTGAAGTCTCTTGACTGACATAAGCTTCACAACCCCAAACTTTCATATAAAATAAAGATGGAGCCTTTCCATACCACATCTCATAAGGTGTTTTCTCAACCTTTTTAGTTGGTGCCATATTCAAGATACGGGTTGCGGTGAGTAAAGCATAACTCCAAAATGATAAAGGAAGAGTACTTCGACTCATCATAGATCGAACCATATCAAGTAAAGTCCGATTTCTCCTCTCAGAAACACCATTAAGCTGTGGTGTTCTAGGTGGAGTGAGTTGTGAGATAATCCCACGACTCCTTAGATGGTCTTGGAACTCTTGGCTCTAGTACTCGCCTCCTCTATCCGAACGAAGGATTTTGATTGTTTTGTCGAGTTGATTTTCAACTTCACTTTGAAACAATTTAAACTTTTCAAATGCTTCATGTTTATGTTTCATCAAATAAACATAACCAAAACGACTAAAGTTGTCAGTGAAGGTGATGTAATATATTTCACCATACCTAGACATTGTTTTGAAGGGTCCACATACATCAGTGTGTATGATGCTTAAAAAACACTCGCCCTTTCATTTGTTCCAAAGAAAGGGGATTTTGTCATCTTGCCACATAAACAAGATTCACATATGTCACATGACTCAATATCATTTCCCCCCAAAACTCCACTATTTTGGAGTTGAGATATGCGTTTCTTGTTTATGTGTCCAAGGCGACAATGCCATAGATATGTTTGGTTCAAATCTTGTTTGATCCTTTTGGTGTTAACATGATCAAGGGACTTATTTTTTGGGGTGTCATATAGGTTTAATTCATAAATTCCATTTATTGGTCTAGCCTCAAAATAGAATATTCCATCTAAGAAGGAATGAATATTATCATCAACAAATTGAAAATTAAAACCAAATTTCTTAAACGGGAAACTGATACAATATTTCTAGTAATAGAGGTAATCAAACACACATTGTTTAATGTTAAGTACATACCAGATGGTAATTGTAAATCAAAATGTCCTATTGCTTGGACTGCAACCCGTGCTCCATTTCCCACATGCAATGCCATCTCATCTGTCTTCAGCTCACTACTTTTTCTGAACCCCTGCAACGAATTACAAATATGAGTTCCACAACCAGTATCAAATACCCAAGTGTTAGATGAAAAAGTAAATAGTCCCATTTCAATCATGAAAACGGATATACCTGAAGGGCCTTCCCCTACCTTCTTGTTTTTCAACTCAGCAAGGTACTTAGGACAATTCCTTTTCCAATGCCCCACGATACCACACTTAAAGCATGTGTCATCTTTGGCAACCTTTTCCTTCTTCTTTGGTGGTGGGTTTTGGGGAGCTTTCTTCCCTTTTCCCTTGCCAGCTTGTGGCTTTCCCTTGAAGTTCTTGCCTTTGTTCTTCTTGACTTTTCTTTCCCTAATCATGAGCACTTGGGTGGTTTTCCTTGGGATATTCTTCTCTGCAGTTTTTAGCATCCCGTGCAACTCAGAGATAGGTTTCTCCCACCTATTCATGTTGTAGTTCATGATGAAGGTATCATAAGACTTTGGCAATGAGTTCATAATTAAGTCTGTGGCCAAGTCTTGTGGATATGGAGAGCCCAATCTCTCCAATTGACCCAGATAGATTTTCATCTTGAGAACATGTGTGCTCACATTTCCACTCTCCTCCATTTTCATGCCATGGAGTGCTCTCACAGTTTCGAACCTTTCGGTTTTAGCTTGCTGACCAAACATCTCCTTGAGATGTTCAATCATGTCAAAGGCAGTGTAGTGTTCCAGATCCCGCTGAAGATCGGGAACCATAGAGGTAAGCATAAGACATGAAACATCAAGTGAATCATCGATATCCTTTAGCTATGCATCATGTGCAGCCTTGGGGAGAGCAGGTGGTTCATCA
Source organism: Lactuca virosa (assembly GCF_052849685.1). Classification (NCBI taxonomy): domain Eukaryota; kingdom Viridiplantae; phylum Streptophyta; class Magnoliopsida; order Asterales; family Asteraceae; genus Lactuca; species Lactuca virosa. Next base: position 26,203,875 of record NC_136433.1, read on the forward strand.
GGGGTTTGTTTTTCAAGGACATAGTCTTTCTTTTCTTGTTTCAAAACGATTCTTAAATTTCTGTTCCAATCCAAAAAGTTGAAGTGGTTGAGTTTTTCTTTGTCAAGAATTGACCGGATGTTCATTGGGTGATGTGTTACAGTAGTTGGTGGAGCCATCTACAAAAGTTTAACAAAGTTTTTTATTTAATATTTAATTCTTTAAATAATAATACCCTTTTGTTTCCAAAAACATTATTTATTTAAAGTCTAGGATCCAAGTTACAAATCAAATAAATGTTTAGGTATCTTTTATCCCATTTACTCAATTTTAACAAGGTAAATAACTTGTATTAATTACACCATTTGTAATTCCTAGATGTATGAGACCCTCAACAATCCATTTGTTAATTTGACATGTTTGGTCTCATCTATGCCTTGGAACACTCTTTGCTAAGGTGACCTTTATCACAAGAGGTTTCCAATCAAGTAATCCAATTAGAGAAACTTGTATAATTGGCATATAACTTCGTTATAGAAATCGCAAAAATATTTTAGCCACCAAAAGATGATACTAATGGTTAGGTATCCTTTATCCCACTAGTATTATACAAGTGATGTGCAAATTGTTTCTAAAGTTAGATGACATAGACTTGCATTTTGAAAAAAAAAGGATTTGTATGTTTTATTATTCTATTTAAAACATGTGATATCATGACAATTTCATGCATCCAATATGTCATGGTATACATTTTCTAAAAAATCACTTTTAAGGTTCTTATAAAAAACCCGGTTTTTATATTTCGGCTTGGTTCAATTTTAAAATTAATACCTAGTATTAAGTTTGTGTTTGCTCCATGTAGAACCTTTTAATATTGTTTAATAAAACTTTCTTTTATTAAATAATACTTTGGAGTTTGAATAAGTTATAAGAACATGATTTTTACACTTATAATTCAATATTTCAAAAATTGTCGTAATTAATAATTTTATAAAACCGGTTTTTATTTTATGGCTAGAATATGTTACATCCAATGTCCATATTTTATATTTTGAAATCCAAACTCCACGTGATGTTTATTTTTTCCAAAAATAGTTTGGCTTTGTGAGAAACTAAATTATCAACCACAAAAAATATTTACTTGAAAAATAAGGAACACAAGCATGCATTTGACATAAACAAGCCTTAAACTATATATCACTTTTGTGAGCCGACACAAAGGTGTTAAGTCCTTCCTAAGGGACAAAGGGACAAAATATTACAACTTGTTCTTCATGTGATCTTCAAGCTCCCACTTGCAATGACAACCAACTTTGTTGCAATTTTATAAAAACTTTATAAAAGTTATGAACTTTTATAAAATCTTTGTAAAACCGTGGCTCTCCATGGTTCTTCAAGAAATGGCCTCCATCTTCATCTTGATACATTTTTTTTATAAAATAAATCTAGTCTAAAACTAATCTATTACATAAAAAAATAACAAGAATAAAAACTAGCTACTTTTATTACATACTTTATGAATAAAAGAATATTACAAACCATTTTCAACCAAATCACACAAACCACAACACAAATGGTCCAAGGCTTGTTTATTCACTCTAAAATACATATAAACATAAAACAGCCTTTGTTTTTCTAAGACAACTTTAAGTGACAAAAAAAATACATGTAAGTTTTTGTCACATAAAATAACAATTATAAAGTTGTCAAAGAAAATATGTATGAACTTGTTTTTATACAAAAACAAGTTATCCATATTCTCCAAAAACTAAGATTTCCATAAATAAATAAAAAATCTAACCAAACTTGCAAGGTGGCTCTGATACCAATTGTTGGGTTTTATTTAAAAAACTAGTTTCAAAAACTACAAATAATGGCCAACGAAAGACTTGAGTTTTAAATAACATAAACATTTTATTACCCACCAACGATCATCTTGCAAGTAGAAGAAAGATTTGAAGCACAACCATAGAAGGAAGAAGAAGTAACAACTTTTGAAGAACTTTGGGTCCTCTAGGGGAGGCTTGAAAGTTGATGGAGAGAGGATGAACCCTTGAGACACCAACAATGTTCCAACTTGATGTAATGCTAGTTACAACTCTTAAGCTTTTAATCAAAACATGATTATGACTTAAAGAGAGGATGCAAGCAACAATTATCTTCAAAGTGCAAGACTTGATAGAGAATATGGAGAGGGGAGAAGAGCTCACGGCTTTTGCTAGGAAGAGTGACCAAAATGAATGCACTCTCCATCCTTTTAAAGTAGAATGTTAATCCAAGAGTCCTTAACTATTAAGCACTTTAGACAACCTTGTCCCCATGCATGCACCATACTTTGAATTCTTTTGATTAAACAAATAGGAAAGCTATGTCTTTCTTTTTCCTCATGCATGTCCGGCCATGGAGTAAAAAAGAAAAAGAAGAGTTTATATTTTATTAACTCAAAGTTTATAAGATATAAACCTTGTCTTTTCCTAAAAGACAAAAGGCTTTCCAAGTCCAAATGTTGTACATGACTTATTAATTCATACCTAATGAAATAATGTGTTACTTGTATTGTAAAATAATTATTTACTTAAAATAAATATTTTCCCAATTTATTATAAGAGTTTATGAATATTTATTAAAATCAATTTATAATAAATAATCAATTGTATCAAGTTGTTGTTAGTGTGACCCTTAGGATCATATGTTATTTAGCAATATGATTTTAACATGACTCTTGAGCATACTAGATCTTTCAGGCGTCGCCTTTATAGCAGGCTTAAGGATGAATCCAGATTGAGGTGTGTGTTTGAGCCTCGCTGTCTGTTCTTGTCTGATTAACGCTTTAGGGTTCGAAGCAGGACCCGAACACCTGGTTGGATGCAGTCGGATGCGGGTTTCGACTCAGGATGAGTGAGGTTGTGATGGTTTGGGAGTGGTAAGACCATGGGTGGTAATCATGGTTGGTTAAAAGTGTTGTAAGATTGCGATGGGATTGTAGCATTCACCAGTTTGAGGTAGACTATCGTTTGAGGTGGTCATGAGTATGAAGGGGGATCAGTTCGTGCCTTGGGCAAGACGGACAGGATTGTCGGAGATCCTTTCTCTGTTTCAAGTTGAGGACCATTGGGGTCCGAGGCGGAGTCGGGCCTGTGTAGCTCTAGATGGGTGGGACCTGTGGTAGAGGCCGCTCCGTGGTATAGTTTGGGTAGGACCCGTGGGCGAGGCCCGTATGTTTTTGGTAAACTAGGTGGGACATGGTTGAGACTGTTGGATTGAGGTATTGGATCTTGTTTTGTAGGAATGGTTATGTGGTCAGTGAGTGGTGCAGAGGGATGCTTAGGCTAGGGTAGCCTTGTCTTTTGGACTCTTAGGAACCTGGTGGTTGGACCAGGTGCGAGACTGGTAGTCTCAGCGGTGGTTGGGGAATTGCTATATCCCTGTTTAGCAAGGGGTTGCCATGAATCATAAGGATTAGGGTGAAATGCAAGTGTAAATCCTTTGATCTCGAGTTATGAGTTAGGTACCGAGTTGGTTCTTGGTGGGAACTCGTGTTTGGAATCGCGGGTGTTTATGTGCAAGATCTTCATTTCATTAGGATGTGAATTAAGGGAATATGTCTACCAAGGGTATCGGTTGAAGGGTTTAGGGCTAAAAGATGGTTTCATTTTTTATGGTAGATCAGGCTCTTGTGATTGTGTTTTGGTTTGGTTCTATCTGTGGGGGGGGGGGGGTCAGGCAAGTATGGGGGTTCGGAATTTCAGCAGCGGTATGTTGCTTCGGCGGTTAAAGGAAGCATGGTCTTGTTCAACACTAGAGGGTTTATCTCCCAGTTTGTCTCGTGTTGTTCATTATATTCATGGAATTGTTATCATCAGGATGGGCCTTCCCTCAAAGGAATATCTGTCCCTTTAGTCAAGTGAAAGGTTTTCGGCAGCAACGTTTGTCCTGTGATTCTGTTTTAGTGGGAACCTCACATAATCAGAAGTTGAGTAGTTAGTTTGGGAGACAAGTGGAATGGAATTAGTAATGGTTCAATATGGGCGGTCTGTCGGGGAGTCAGACCAATTCGAGACTTCAGATTCCTGGTTGAGTAGAAGTGGTTATTCTGCATGGACGGTCTATGAATGAAAATTATGGTTCATAAATCTGTAGAGGTCGAATTTAGTTGTGAGGTGTCGAATCTTGTTGATAGCTTCGATAGTTTGTAATCTTATTACAAGGGCATTTTAGTGTTCGAAGTCTAGAGTAATTAGTTCCTTGTATTTTTTGTTCGCTTTCTGGTTCCCTATAAATAGGTGAACGGTACTAGAGTTAGATAAGAGCTTCGTTGTAATTGTCTATTCACTTTGTACTCTCTTGAAAGCATATTGAGCCAAACAAACATTATTTACATCGTGTGTTCTACGTTTATCTTTTACTCTGATTATATTGTTCACACTCGATTGATTTGCAACTAAAATTGGTATCAGAGCAGGAATCATTCTATAATGATCTAATTTCCGTTCGTGTCAAAAGTATTTTGAGTCTCATCTTAGATTCAAAAGTTTCCGCTCTTTTGATTCTGAAAATCTTCTTAGATCTTCAGTTGCGATTCGATTCTGCGATTAGGTTGTTTAATCAAGTGATCGATTAGTGTTTTCTGATAAATTCATCCGTGAATTTTCAAGTTTTTGAAGCTTTTCTCTAAATCTGTCCGTACATCCATGGCGAACTTCAACATGAACACGATGACTTCTTTTTCACATTTGCTAGGATCTTCAACTAAGATTCCTATGCTTATTCCAGAGTATTATGATCAATGGGCTGATCGAATGGAGGATTACTTGAATGGAATCGATGAAGAGCTATGGAAGTGCATTACTGATGATGTTCATCCACCTTCATCTGTTCAAAGTATTGGTACTTCTTCATCAACTCAAAGTGTTACTGAACAAACTGAAAGGCTACAGAAGAATGAGAAAAGATGCATAAGAGAGCTTCGTGGTGCTCTTCGTCCCTTTGGTGTATAGTTATGTTCGAACTTGCAAAACATATAAAAAATATGGAATACACTAAAGGAAAAGTACCAGGGTAGTGAGAAGACCAAAATCAGTTCAGTCAAGCAATGTCTGATTGAATTAAGGGAGTTTAAGCAAAAAGATGGTGAATTGATCGAATTATACTATGATCGTCTGAACGAGCTCATCTACAAGTGTAATAGGTATGGAATTACTAGATATACTATGGAATACAACCTCACTTTTATAATGGGGCTATGCAAGGAATGGAGGAATGTGAGTTTGATGATGAAGACACAACAAACCTTCGATTTTTAACTCTTATGATCTTTACAATCTGCTAAAAGCTCACGAAACTGACGTGAATGAAATAGACGAAGAGTCAAAAATCAATCTGGGAAGTCCATTAGCATTAGTTTCGAAAGTATCGGGAAGAGGAGGTGAGATGGAAGCTACTGAGAAGGAAAGCTCTGAAGACGAAGGTCTTATTGTCAACTCTGATGACGAAGCCGTGACTTTTTACTCTAACAGCAGAGTAAAGAAGTTTTATAAGAAGCTATTCACTGGAAAGTCGAAAGTTGGTGAAATGAGAGGAAGTAACACTGGGAAGGCTAGTGATGAGAAGAAGTTTGAGAAGAAGGAGGTTAAAGTTGAAGATTCGAAACAAAAGAAGCTTCTACGAAACCCTAATCCATACTTGAGTGATCTTGGAGCTTAGAAGGCCATTAAAAGAGTATTTTGGTGCTTTTGAAGAAGGTGTTCATTCTTAAAGACTTATTGGAGGAGATAGAGCTTTTAGATCCAGAACTACACCATCTTTTGGCTCTCATTTGAGGTATAAAGTCTTAAACTTGGTGGTTATTTCCTTAGATGTTTGGTGTTGGGTTTTTGGACCTTTTTGGTCCCAAGGATGAAGCTTTATGGTCAAGTCCAATTTCTAAGCTTAGGGTTGCCACCCTTGGTCCTATTAGAGTCCCTAAGACAGAAAGTCGCCATCTTGAAGGTTTTAATGGGTTCATGCAAGAGTTATGGCCATTTTCATGGAAGTAGATTGCTATACTTTGAGTTTGGGTTCATGTGGGTCATATAAAGTCACCAAGTCAGTGACTTTATGGATTAAGATGTTGAAGAGGACTTGGATCTGTGATTTTAGCCTTTGGAATAGAGTATTAAGTGCTTAATGGTAGAAGTGGCTTAACAGAGCAGTATGTTGGGCGTACATGAATGTATGCGCAACGTACAAGCCATACAGCCTGTACGCTTAGCGTACAGAGGAGTACACCTTGTGTACTCATCAGATTTGGGTTTGGCGTTGTTTGGGCCATTTCCATGGGCTAGTATTTTGGGCCTTAGTGGGCCATCTGAATTGGACTTTTGGACTAGAGAAGCATTATTGGGCCTTAGGTTGAGGCCCATGTGAAGGGATTTGGCCCAATTGGAAATTGGGCCATATATTGGGCCTTGTGGAAGTGTTTATCTTTTGGGCCAAGGTTTGGGTACAGTTCATTTTGGGACAAGAGTAGGTGAGGGGTAGAATGGTCTTTTACCCTAGTGAGGACTTATGGTTAAGTTATGAGAATCCCAGACTTATCTAATTTGTATGATGATCAGTAGCTCGGGGAGTCGAGAGATCAGTAGTTTGGGGATCTGCCAGCTAGCAGCCAGAGGTTTATCCATGGGATTCTGCATTCAGCTTTACGAGGTGAGTCTCCTCCTGTAGGGACGGGTCGAAGGCACCAATGTCGGCCCGTATGTATGATTGTATGTTTTCCGAACCAAGGTCCGATGTCGGGCGGTGCCCGAGGAATGTTTATATGTGTGTTTCCGGACCAAGGTCCGATGTCGAGCGGTGCCCGAGGAATGTTTATATGTGTGCTTCCGGACTACGGTTCGATGTCGGGTGATACCCGATGATTATGTGCATGTTGATTATACTTGTTGTTTGTGCGATACTTGTATGTGCCTGGTAGGGAGGTGAGTGTGGGAGGGGTACTGTATCTCATCACTAGCTGAGTATGGACGGGGTTCCATATCTCATCAATAGCAAAGCAGGGGTAGGGTCCAAGATAGGTGAGGCCTTAGGACTAGAGCATATAGTACTGTGTATGATTCTTTATGTGCTAGCATGATTATATGATATTATTTGTATGTGTATAGCGGGCGAGGCCCAGTGACGGCAGGGCCTGGAAGAAACAGATCTGTATACCGAGCGGGGCTCGATGCCAGGCAGGGCCTGATGCCGGGCGGGGCCCGAGGAAGGGGCGGGGGCCCAGTATATGCGTTATGTGTATGGTATGTGGTAGTATGGGGAACTCACTAAGCTTCGTGCTTACGATTTTCAGTTTTGGTTTCAGGTACTTCCAGTTGCAAAGGGAAGAGTTTGGAATGATTGCATTGCACACACCATGATGTTTAGTTTGAGATGTTTACTTTGATGTTTTAATTTGGAAACTCTGATAATAATGTTTTGAAATACTTTGACTCATGTGTTTGATGGAATGGTTTGATAACTATGGTTTTATTTAATAATTTAAAATGAAATTTTTTATCATGGTTTTTGAGATGTTACAACTATATATTTTTTGCATTCACAAAAATCGTTCTTTTAAGTATCTATGATTTAGAAAAGCATATGCTTAATTTGAATTTTTTTTAAGCATCCAATATGTTCATTTACATATGATGAGTTGACTTGAGTGACCAGGAGTTGAGATCCTTACATTTGTAAAATATCCTATCCTAGGATTGTGAGAGATATTCTAGATCGCCCTCACATGCATGTATGTGCTAGCCATCCCTCATATGGATTAGTGCGATTGGTTACTAGTTCTAGATTGCAGAATGGACAAAAACGAGGGTTATACTATTATGTGTTTAGTAGCCTTATTTTGTAGAATGAACAATATCTATTTTATTGATATAATTTTTCATAAACCAAAAAGTAACAAATAACTATGTCAGTTTTTTTAATATAAAAGATAATAAATTTATTATGTGCGTTGTTATAAAATTAACATGCTATAAAACTATTATTTATTATCGGAGATGTAACAATGAAATAAATTATTTATGTAAATAGTAATAAAAATTTAAAATTTAAATATAATTAAAAAAATTTAACTACATGAAAAGTTAACCATTAAAAAAAACATTAGGAATAATAAATGATAAATAAAATGAGTGAAAAAACTATTCTCTGCACTAATACTTTAATAAGGAAATGTGGTATTTTTAATGTGTGTTATTTAATCTTAAAAATCTTCACAGATTTTATCATTTAGTTTAAAATCAACTTAAAATGACAAGAATGTTTACATAAATGAATAAATAAATAAATAAATAAAGGTGCCGTACGAGGTGGGGGGGGGGGGGGGGGGGTGGGCGGGGAATCAAAATATCATATGAAACTGATGAAAGGTTTGTGGATGGTGAGAATAAGTGAAAGAAAGATGTCGAGATAGTACTTTTTCGATGTTTTCCAATGTTCTTTGAAATTTTACTCTACCGGCAAAATTAGTATTTTTAAACTTATTAGACTGGATTTTTATTTTTATTTTTTAAAAATAAAATTAACTTAATTTTAAATTCTATAACTAAAAAAACAAATAGAATTAATTAAAAATGATCAATAAACACAAAAATTATTAAAATAGAAATATTTCATTACTTAAAAATAAAAATTACATAATAAAACCTAGAAAACATAATTAAAAATTACATAATAAAAATAATAAACCATTATTAAAAAAGTACGTCCCTCTGAATTGTCGTATTCGTTATCCGAATCATCGCTCGAGTCCTCGAAGAACAAATTCGAATCTTTATCTGATTCGTCAAACAAATCATCATGTCAATACCCGACCTTAGGTTGTATGTGAGCACTATAATTGCGCTACATTACGCTACATTAAATTCGCACGAAGGGAGTGATGAATGTCGCGATCATATACTTATCTTCTATTTTTCATATACTCTTGCGTACCAAAAACTACTCGTTCGACGTTTGACAAAACTTCGTTTTTCGTCGTAGCGTCATATCGCTCTTCCTTCATCTTCTAGAATCATATTATGCAATATGATGCACACATACATTACGTGTTGCAACCTTTTCACTTCATATGATTGTTTCTCGAGTTGTAGTACTTGCCAATGCCTCTTGATTACTCCAAATGTTCGCTCCACCTCCTTTCTAGCTGACTCTTATCCCTCCTTAAACTTTTTTTTTATTCATCGTTCGAACATGTGAACGATTTCTAAAAACAAATTTCGCAGGATATATCTCATCAGTAAGATAGTACACGCTCTTATATGTTACCCCATTTGCTTCAAACAATACATCGTGTGACTTTCCAAGATAGATGTCGTTAAATACCGACGAATGGTCGAGAACATTGATGTTGTTATTTGCACTAACTGGACCAAAGAACGCATGCCATATCCAAAAATCATGTGATGCGATGTGATTGCTTTTAGAACAATCGTCGTCTCTCAGTGATCGTCTCGCATGTATTGACCATACCATGCGTTGGGCACAATGCCCATGACCAGTTCATGCAATCGATGCTACCTAGCTCATTTTCATGCACTGTATAGAATTGGTGGACATCATTGATCGTCAGTTTGTGCAAATATCGTTCCTCGTAAACCAAAATAATAGCATTTGCGAACTTGTACATAGTCCTTTGTGGTACACTCGGACATCCTCAAATACTCGTCCAATTTATCTACTCCCATGCCGTATGCTAACTGACGAATTGTGGTTGTGCATTTTTGAATTGGAGAAAAACATTTTTTGCCTCTCGCATCCCGCTTCAATTAAATATATGGAAATCGGCATTCCAAATCGCTAACAATATGTAAAAATAACTCTTTTCTCATCCGGAACCGCCGCCGAAACTTTGAAGCGTACACGACATCATCTTCAAAATAGTCTTCTATACGACGATTGCGTCCGACTTCACGATTTCTCTTCAACGGAGGTCTTCTCGTTTGAGATCGTGAACGTGAACTTTGACCTATTCGGTTTTGTAAATACAACATTATTTTTGCCATGACGGGACCGATAAATGTTGCCTCTTCTTGCACCATCGAAACGAAGGATGAAGATTACGATAGCGACATTGTGGCTGAGTGAGTTTCTTGATAGAAAGTATAGAAGTAGGTGTGAAAATTATGTTAGATTTGTTTGCTATTTATAGAGTGGTAAATTAAAAAAAATTGTATATATCAAATGTTTGTAGCCGTTAAGATTAAGAAAAAAGGAAAATCATTTTTTATATCCGTTTTATTCAAATCAAAGAGGAAAAAAAATCGGCCAACCACATAAGGAGAGAGAAAACAGGGTACCCTCCCCTCACCATTTTCCTGCATGACCTAAACCGCACCCACAGTGTAGTGTAGCAGGGTGCGGTTTCGAATCTTGTAGCTTCTTCTTGCACCACTCCTCCCGGTCTTATAGTTATACACCAACCATTAATAATTCTTCACGCAAAATAGTATATGAAAAAAAATCACTTACTTCTTATGGATAATCACAAAAAGACCCTATATATTGGGGTTTTTTTCGGATTAAACATCAATTTTATTTTTTCCCTAAAATAGTCTTTTCATTTTTTTATTTTTCCAATTTACACCTTACATTTTCATTTTTTCGGTTTAGCCCTTATATTTTTTCATTTTTTTAGATTAAACCTCAACTTTATTTTTTTTCTTCTAAAAAATCCTTACATCTTTCTAATCTTGAAAGTTTTCTTTCATTTAATCTCATAATTCTATGGATGATGTTCTCATCTTCATGATGGTTTGAAGTAAATCTAGAGAAATTGTATTGTAACTCATTTGGGTGACGATTGCAAAAATTTCTCTTCCATGTGACATCATCGATATGGTGAAAAACGTTGTAGCCGCATGTAATCATCTAGAAAAGTTCAACCCAAAGTACGTAAAAACCTTCAATATGATTAAGGGTTATTTGCATTAGGAGCCATAAGATTCGATGATGGGAAAAGAGCAACCCCTCCCCTTCTTCCTCTTTTCGCCAACGGATGTTATCACTCTTCTCTTCTTTTCTTTCTCATCTTCCATCATATATGGCTCCTTAATGAGAATAAAAAAAATCAATAAGAACAACTTTTACTCTTCTTTCGCCATAACCAACATAAAAAAAAACTAAATGTAGATAACTCTTGATTAAACTAATGATCGTATCTTGGGTTAAACTTTTCTATATTATTACATGAAGTTACAATGTTTTTGGCCAATCATCAACCAATGCATTTACAAGACCACATTTCTAGATTTACTCCAAACCATCATGATACTGGAAGCATCTGCTATTAAATTATAAAACCGAATGCAAGAAATATTTCAAGATAACAAAGATATAAGAGTTTTTTTTAGAAAAAAATAAACATAAGGTTTAATCCAAAAAAAAATGAAAAAATGTAAGGGGTAAATCAACAAAAAATTAAAATGTAATTGGTAAATCGAAAAGATAAAAATTATAAGGGCTAAATCGAAAAAATAGAAAAAAATATAAGGGCTTTTTCAGGATAAAAAATAAAATGAAGGTTTAATTCAGAAAAAACTCAATTTTATAAGTTATTTAATTTCTATTTCCAATTTTTGAATATTGATTTAGGGCGTGTTCGGCACAGAGCGTTTGAGAGCTTCTAGCTTCTAGGGTTTGACAAGACGCTCCGTTTTGAACAGAAAACCTCGTTCGGCACTACAAGCTTCTAGCGTTTAGTTTCAACAAAACGTTCCAAATCCAAATGCTACTTCATGTAGCGTTTAACAAAACGCTACAAGCTACAAGCTACCCGCTACAAGTCACCAGCTACCAGCTAATTTTGCCGAACACGCCCTTACACATGAGAACTTTTTTTTTTTTCGTTTAATATACCAATTGAAATTATGATTCCGTTATGTGAATTTTGAAATATTCTTTCAAAGATACTTGTAAGATTTTTTTTAATAATGTTAAACCGACCAAAATAAAATTCTTTAGTTATAAATAATAATATTTTGATACATATGCTCACTTTCTGATATTATTAAAACAAAATTGAGGTATTTAATCAACTGTTAAACGATTAAATTTACATTTACGTTTAGGTGGACGAAATATTCATACATATTGCTTTTTTCATCCCAAACAAATACTCTATCTGTATTTATTTGCAATTTACTATTTTTTGAGAAATTAAATATCTTTTTATTTTTTATTCCTACCAATCTTTCTATCAATTTAAATGATTATATGTGTCATATCCCTATAATAAAATTAGAGGTGTTCACGGTCCGGTTTTTTCGGTTTTTAAGTCAAACCGAAACCAAACCGTTACTAACGGTTTTTGTCAAGCAAAAGCCGAAGTCGAACCGTTGAAAATTTAAAACCGAACCAAGCCAAACCGTTACTAACGGTTTGGCTCTGGTTTGGTTTCACGGTTTGGGCTTTTTAGGCCCATTTTAGTCGAGTCCATTAAAACAATTTAGTAAAAAACTGCACTATTAAAGGTATTAAAACAGTAAAAATTCTGCCTAATATTAAAGCTGCAATATTAGAGGTATTAAAGCAGTAAAAAAACTACACTATTAAAGGTATTAAAACAGTAAAAAAAACTGCACTATTAAAGGTGTGGCAACTACAAGGGAGGCGGTAACGAGTGGTGTGGCAACTGGAAACGAGAGAAACAGAGCCTTTGCGTCTTTGCGAATTGCAATGACTCGATTAGGGCAATGACTTAGGGAAAATATGGTTATGGTCACTTCAGAAGATATTTGAATACATTTTAGGGAAAATGACTTAGGAGGGTAACTACCTCTTATCCGTGTTCACATATTGGCAACTTTTTTTTTTTTTTTTTTACATAAGAATGCAACCAACTTGTTTTAACTGTGTAACATCCCAAAAATCATGACCAAAAATTTTGTTTTTAATTTAATACTAAAACCATAATTGTCAAACCATTAATTTAATACTTCGGCATCGGGCCCCGCCCGGCATCAGGCCCCGCCTGACATCGAGCCCCGCTCGGTATACAGATCTGTCTCTCTTAGGCCCTGCCTGTCTCCGGGCCCCGCCCGCTAAACACATACAATCATATAACATGCTAACACATAAAGAAACATACTCTACTGTATCCCTGTCCTAAGAAACATACTCTGCTAATATTGAGATACGGAACCCCGTCCGTACTCAGCTAGTGATGAGATACACGACCTCGCCCACACTCACCTCCCTTCCAGGCACATACAAGTATCACACAGACAACAAATATAATCTAACATGCAAACATTCCTCGGGTACCCGCCCACATCGGACCTTGGTCCGGAATAACATACTAGCATATAATGCCTAGGGCTAACCCTCGGGTCTTCCTACTCATAGACTACATGGGCTGACATTGTGGTCTTAGACCCATTCACACAGTGAGGAGACTCACCTTGCAACGGTCAACGGTCAATGGTCAAAGTCAACACCCGGATTTAAATAGGGTGCCAAGACCCGGATAAGATGCTGGGAACGGAACCAAAAGAAGGAGAATAAGATGCTTAAATAGGGTACCAACACCCGGATTTAGGGTTTCCCAAACCCACACCAACTCGCCGAGTAGGTCACTTAAAAATGAAATTTTTGGTCATGATTTTTAGGATGTTACACAGTTAAAACAGGTTAGTTGCTTTCTTATGTACAAAAAAAAAGTTGCCAATATGTGAACACGGATAAGCGGTAGTTGCCCTCCTAAGTCATTTTCCCTTTGAGTTACCGGTTAAAACATGTATTAGCCGGTAATATTGGTGTAATTTAAACAGTTAAAACAAGTTAGTTGCTTTCTTATGTACAAAAAAGAAGTTGCCAATATGTGAACACGAATAAGAAGTAGTTACCCTCCTAAGTCATTTTCCCTACATTTTAAGTATGGCGATCGTTATGTTTTTAAGTCCATAACATACATCTTTTTCAAAGTGAGGAGAAAATCGTAGATTTAAAGAAACTCAGAAGAAAAAGTAACACCATAATCCAAGGTTGTAACAAATATTTGGTGGTATCCAGTCTGTCTAACTGAAATAAATGGATTAATCCGTATAAATGGAATAAATCGTGAACTCTAGATTATATAGAAAAAGTTATTTAAGAAAATAAATAGAATCAATATCCTAACAAAAGTAAGTAATTATTATATATATATTAAAATTGTGGAGAAAAGGAACTGTTAAATTGACATAGTTTGTCCAGATTTCGTCCCTTGATTTACATATCCGATCCCTCTATAATTGGTTGTGTGTCACTTCTTTAATTTATTCATGTCATTATTAAAGATGTGAAGAATAGGAACAGTAAACTGCATGAGGGGTTGATAAAATCAGTCCACAACTTTCTATATTTTCAATAGTTCAGATTTTTGACACTAGACTTTATCATATTGCCAATTTAGTCCCTTAAACAGTACTTGACCAGATACTGTTTCTCGGTTACCACAGGGTTAAGCATTTTACTTCCCGATCATTCCACCGTCTTTCTTTTATCTCCCACCGCTTCTTCATCTCGATCCTTCGACAGGGTTTCTCTTTAGAAGCGATTGAGCACCGCCATCATTTCTATGCCCACCGCCCCTTTCTCCTGATCAGGTTCTCCACCGCTTTTGTTACCCAACCGGCTGTTCATCGTGTTACTGTCTACCATGGTCACCGCCTCCACCGCTTACTTCCTATGTACGATCCATCTTCTCCCTTCTAATATCCGTCTACCCGTTACCGTCTCTAAATGGGTGCAGCAATAACAGGTCGGAGAGGAAAACGAAGGAATCGCCAAGGTAGTCGGCGTCTGGTTGCGTCGAAGACTGATTCCTATCGCTTCCGACATAAAGGCTTTTGGTATCGGCTATTTCAGGTACATATTTTCTTCAACGTCTGCTCCTATATCACTTCTTCTCCCGTCGTTCCTCTTATATGCGACAGATTTCTTGAATCCGTTTGTTAATGTGTTGTAAACCGGATACCCATATAAAGTCGAATAGATTTTTCAATTTGGGGTTTTCATTTTACCTTCGCTTTGCTCTTTAGATGTCTGTGGCATGCAATGGCAGAACGCCTTCTCCACCCTGTATCACCCCATCAAAACCGTTTCTGATCCTCACCGCCTTGAACTGCCATCCTAAAATCGTAGATGTGAATTTTTGTTTGGTTTCTTTCCGCAATCGACTGCAGATGCTTTTATTTCTAAAAACCGTAGACTTTCAGATGGTGTTTGCCTGGGCTGGAAGATGTAACACGAACTGTGGATACCGACTGGTTGTATCCAATACAAGTGAAGGCTGTAAGGTTGCATGTTAATTTGATTTCGCTGTGGATTTCAGTTCCTATTACATGTTAATTTCATTTCAATTTTGTGTATGCAGTGCATTTCAGTACTTATGTAGACGATTGAACCCTACCATTTCGTCCTTTTCAATTAATTTACAATTTAGTTTTCGGTGTGAATCAATTTACAGTTTGGAGTGCTCATTAGCAAAAGGAAGGCTACGTATCGACACAGGTATGACTCTTTTTACTTGGTTACTCTCTGTAACTCTAATTTCTTATTGTTTGTAAGTCACCGTACCACCACCATAAGCCAGGTGACCCGTTAAACGTGCCTGGTTGATACGTGTTCTGTTTTAGGGCTTTTCAAGAGGAACCCAGGTAAGAGAATCGTCCCCCGCTCTCCGCCGTATGCCGTCGACTCCCATGTGAAGCCTTCGACCAGTACTGTTCTTCGATTTTTATAACCTTTTTTGTTTGTTACTACTATAGTTTTGGCAAAAAGATTTCAATAAACACAAATTTAATAAATAGATCTTATATAACATAAGTTTTTATGTTGATTGATTACACTATATGTTCCCTTCCGGTTGATATGCTCATATCATGTAATCATGAATTCCAGTTTAAATAGTAGGGTAAAGTTTATAAGTTTTCTGACTTCATTCATTTGCTATTAATTTAAATTATTATTACAATGCTTCTTCTATTTGTTTTTCTCAGGTTCCATTCTGAACCCTTGGGTTAAGTGTCTTACTCTTTTTCAGCCCATGAACCTAGGAATGGAATCACCAATTCCATGGATCAAGTAATGATGGGAGTGGAGCTTGAAGAAGTGGACGAGCAACCATGAATCTTTACACCTACACCTATCTTGATGAGAAACCATGAATCAAATTACATACTATGTTCTGAAACATTTTTATTTTGGTAGTTTCTTTAATGATAGTTGTCTCATCTTTTTTCATTCCAGGAAATTTAGGTGGAGATCTGCATTATACAAGTGATAATGGTGTTGACGATTGCAGTTGCACCTGTTGTATCTCTTGCTTCATTCGTTACTCCTAAACCTTCTTTTTCGTCGTTGGTACGCTTAATAGTTTTTTTTAGTAAAACCTAAAATTTAGTTTTCTAATCTAATTTAACAGCAATGAATGTATTGATCTATTTCTGGTGTTTGATGGAGTTGGATTATCTATGTTTCATCAAATAAATAAATTTTATAAATCAGAAAAAAAAAATTCATAAGATACATTTGAGTTTAAATTTTGGGTTGAAAATTTTGATTCGTTAATGAATTGTTTTAATGAATTGTTGTGAGGACTACACCCGACACCGGTTGTGGGGTACGTATGTTTTTATTTTCAATTCTTTCTGAATGTTTTTTGTTTGATTTAGGATATTTGAAAATTGTGATTTTTTTCTTTTTTGGCATTGTTTTTAGGTAGCAAGTTTTGGTCCTTACCTAGGGAAGAGAACCGGGTGGGTACTGGGTCCCGATGACATTTGGTAAAAAAACATTTTATTTTATTTATTAATTCTTGAATTCAACAAAAAATTTTTTTTATATATATATATATATATTTTTATTATAGGTACAAGAAAATCGAACCGTGTGAGTCCTGGAAGTGGAGGTGATTAGCTGGTGTTTCTTGAACGACTTTATGATGCGGTCCCACCTAGGATAGTTAGCGGTTTGATTCCGGGTCTGTCGGTTGAGAAATACATGGAGGATGGTAAAAAAAAATAGAATATACATGGGAATGGTTATAAACGGATGAATGAAATGATTGATTCTAGAAGGTATCAGAATGTAATGTATATGAATACCGCTTTGGAAGGATTTGTAGTTGGAATTCATTCCTCCAAGTTGTGGCTTATGAATGTTGTTCCTACTTCTGCTGAGGCAAATACTCTTGGAGTTTATTTACGAGTGTGGCCTTATTGGCATATATCACAACTGGTATATAATATACAAATCTTTTAAAACTTGAAATTTATTAATTAAAAATTGATTATTAAACTAGAAAGACATTAACTAATTAATAAAATAATATTGCAGGTGTGAAGTCTTTTCCATGAATGCAAAGAAGGTATAGTAAGCACATTGTTTGTATTTAGCTGTTCCATTCAGTTTGAGATTATAGACTTTGAAAGAAAATATAATAAAATCTCATGATTTATGATCATGGGTTTTTGCATGAAAGGGTTCTTAAATGTATTAAGGTTGTGAGCATGGGTTTTACTATCATTCACCCCCAACCACAGGTCCAAGTGATGCTTCAACATCACTCCTTAAAGAAGGTGGTTCTACTACAATTGACTTAATTACCCCTAAACAAAAGGCCAGTGAAGGTGTGTTAACTTTTTTGCCCTTGTGATGATGGCTGCCTTGGTGGTTTTCTGATATGTTTACGGTTGCTCATCTGCTCTTCATTCAACAGACGAGATCTACACATTTTTGTGTGGAATGAATCTTACAAGTGGAGAATTCAGTATCGTATGAATTTTTAGCGTCGGAGAAATTGATAGCTGCATGGGATGTCGGTCTTAGTCTTAGATAATGATGTGATTTAATTTCATTGTGGAAAGTTGAACAGGATGAGAAGATGGATGAGGCTGTTAAGACCTGCTGTATAATCTCTTTCGGTTTAGCAATGTACATTCTTTATTATTATTATTATTTTTTTATAGCATACTACAACACTTTGATATCTTTTCTTATTAACACATTGTCGTGTGAAAATTCTATCCAATTATTGGATTGTATTTTCAAAATTTTCTTATTATAACATTTACACGTTTGTAAATGGAGAAATCTCCTACAATGGCAACGTATTTTATTGTGGCTAACAACTTAGGCAATGTACTTTACTTTGACGCAAAAGCAACACCTTCTGCCCCCCCCCCCCCCCCCCCCCCCCGCGCAACGCGGGGGGAAACTTTCTAGTTAACCATAAGAATGTCATAATCTCATGTTTAAAGCGTCATTCAATATATATATATATATATATATATATATATATATATATATATATATATATATATATATATATATATATATATATATATATATAGGGAAAAGTTCAATAGAGAACCATAATTATTGTTTCTTCAATGAACCATTTTTTTTTTCAATTTCTAGAGCTTATTCTTTATCGAAAAAAAAATCTAAAAATATCTAAATTCATATATTAACATTGTGAATGTGAAAAATATTTTTCGGATTCACCGTGTGAATCCGGATTCACATTGTGAATTTTCAAATATTCACATTTGTGAATTTTCAAATATTCACATTGTGAATTTGACGTAAAAAAAATCGAATTTGATATAATTGGAAAAAGGATAAAAAATTATGAATTTCTGTATTTTTAGTTTTTTTTTTTTGATCAAAAATAAGTTCTAAAAGTTGAAAAAAAGATTGGTTCTTTGGTTCCTTGGGTAATTATGGTTCTCTATTGAACCTCACCCTATATATATATATATATATATATATATATATATATATATATATATATATATATATATATATATATATATATATATATATATAGGGTTAGGTTCATGTGAGACGGCCTAATTTTGTGAGACTGTGAAACGCAATCTTAGCCACTCATTTTGTAGATAAAAAAAACATTTTTAAAATACAAAATAATTGAAAATTTTCAAAAAACAAATTTCAAATATTACTTTCGGAATTTATATTTTCCAAAAAAAAAATATCAAAAAATAAATAAAAAATAAATACGTTTTTTTACATATTCTAATACAATATTAGAATATTCTACATATCTGACAAATCTAGTAGAATATTTTAACATTCAAAAAATCACATTAAAATATTACAGTGTAATATTCTATTAGAATATTTCACGTATTTAAAAAAAAAACGGTAATTTTTATTTATTTAACTTTTTTAGGTAATTAAAGTGACGAAAATAATAATTAAAAAAAAGAATTTTCGGATTTTTTCTTTTATTTTGTATTTTAAAATTATTTTTAGATTTGGTCTCACGGTCTCACAAAATTAGCATGGTCTCAAATGAACCTGAACATATATATATATATATATATATATATATATATATATATATATATATATATATATATATATATATATATATGTTCAGGTTTATTTGAGAACATGCAAATTTTGTGAGACCGTGAGACCAAATCTAAAAATAATTTAGGTAGAGAACCATTTAAACAACCTAGTTTTAATCAAAACAAATCCAATTTTATTTTCTCTAAATTTTGTTTTAATAGAATATCATTGAATTGAGTTAAATTATGGAGTAAAAAAAATCAATTTTATATCTTTTTATTTCAAATAAATATTGAAGTTTATAGAGAAAGTAAAAAAATCAATATTTTTTAACGAACATAACTCAAACATTTTGTCTTTCAATTGAGAAACTATATCCAATGATTTATGAAATACTTTATTGAGTTATTGCATTTTTTTTATCTTTTATTCTATTAGTTTTTATTTAAAATTGAATAGGGTTGATTAAATGGTCACGACTTTTAATGTTTTAAGTTCTTAGACAAAATGAAGAAAAACAACATAGATTCGATCCTTTTAGTAAGTTACGTGATTAAGGAAGAATAGTAAACGAGATATCATGATTAGCTTGGATATATATGGATCAAAACTACATAGTTTGGAGAGTTCTATATATAAGATTAGTCACATAACAGCCACATATTCCCTAAGCTATATATATATATATATATATATATATATATATATATATATATATATATATATATATATATATATATATATATATATATATATAAAGATCCGGTTTTTGTGAGGACTCATTTTAAAATGAGTACTAGGACACCTTAAAAATTTGAAAAAAAAAATCTAAAAAAAGTACAAATTATAAAATCGAGCATAGATCTAAGTCCGGGAGAAATAAAAATTGGAATTTTTTTTGCATCATTGAAATTGATCTATGATTCAATTTTAATTTTTTATTTTGCATCATTAGGATCAATTATTCAATTTTAATGATCAAATTTTTTTTTTTCCAATTTTGTTTTTCTCTCGGACATAGATCTATGCTCGATTTTATGATTTTTATTTTTTTTAGATTCTTTTTTCAATTTTTTTAAGCTGTCCCCACGAGTTCTCACTATAAAATGAGTCCTCACCCGATCGTGTGTGTGTGTGTGTATATATATATATATATATATATATATATATATATATATATATATATATATTTATATTTATATACTAGGTGTGAGACCGATGTATTACATAAGTTTATTTAAAAAAAAATTAAATATGAAATTTTAACAATTTGAGAAGTTTGAATATATAAGAAAAATGCGAAAAATTTTAAATGATTAAAATTAATGAGGCTTTAATACATTGAATACATTACATATATAAACCCTTTCTAATAAATACCTTAAATATTTATTACCTTACATATTAAATGTGGAATTTTAATTTAATAAAATGAAAAATACAATAAAATGAGAAGTGGAAAACAGAAATTTCAAAAATTCTAGAAAATGTCATATGTCCAAATGAAGGAGAAGAGGACATGTGACAAAAAGATTTTGATTTATTAGGTAGGATATATATATATATATATATATATATATATATATATATATATATATATATATATATATATATATATATATATATATATGAAACCAAATTATAAAACATAACCACATAACCAAATGAAAATGACTTATGTTGATTTATGGACATTGGTGATTTTCATGTTTATAAATAAACATATGTTCATAAATAAACATAGGGATTTTTTAATACGTGTCTTAAGGACACCTATAAGAAGCATTAAATATCATAAATATTTTCATAATTAAATGTGAAATACATTAATAATTCTCATAATAAATGTATTTAAGATTTAATTATGGTAATAGTTGTCCTAGTTAATATTTCTTATATGTGCCCTTAGGGCACATATTGGTATCCCCTGTGGGTGAGAATATGAATAAAAAAATGCATGGAGGCCGATTATAGAAAAGTTTCATTCCAAGTTGTCTTCATGGAAAGCGAAATCATTGAGTTTTGGCGGTAGAGTAACACTTGCAAAAGCGGTGCTTGGTAATCTCCCCACATTCTTTATGTCAATATTTGTAGTTCCAAACGGTGTAATTTATATTCTCGAAAAAATCAGAAGGACATTCATTTGGTGTAGAGAGTATAATAAAAAAAAAAGTATCAGCTGGGTTAAATAGGATAAGATTATAGAGCCAAATTTCTTTGTTGGCTAAATGGATGTGGCGTTTGAAAACTGATGACTCCTCTATGTGGAAAAAAGTCATTCGATGTATCCATAATTTAGATGGGAGGCATTGGTCTGTGTTTGCTAACAGATCCAACACCGGTGTGTGGAAAAACATAATAAAAGCATGCAACTGTTTGACGAATTTTAACATTGATCCCAAGGAAATAGTTTCGTGGAATTCGATTGACTGCTGTTGGGTGTCTGATTTCGTGAGAGACGACAGGTTTATGGTGTGCCTGTTACATGAACGATTAGAACTGGCGTGCCATGTCGTCAATGATGGACCATTTGACTGGGGTAAGACGATCCCCTTTAAGATCCCATGCTTCATTTGGAGAGCAAAGCTTAGAAGAATACCATCTGCAGTGGCATTAAGAAATAGGGGGGATCACAATTCTAACTACTACGTGTGGAGTGTGTAATATGGAGGAGGAGACAAGTGTTCACGTTTTGCTATCATTTCCTGTAGCGATGGCAGTCATGGATTCGATCCTTGCTTGGTGTGAAATTAGATGTGACAGATTTCATTTGGTGGAAAATATACTCCTCTTCATCTCACGATAGTGTAAGTGCAAATTTTAAAGAAGAATGCTAAATGTGATATTAAGTGGAGTTTTACGGTGCATATGGACGGATAGAAAAAAATGATTTTTTAAAAAACTCTAGTAGTTTGGAATTTATGGTGCAATGGTAAGAATAAAAGCAATAACATTCATATGGTGCAAGCATAGGGGATCATTCAAAAAATGGATTGGAGAGTTTGGAATTTATGTCCTTTCCTTTGTTTGTATTTTTCTCCTGTTTTTCCAGTTCTTCTTTCCTTTTTATTCTCTTTGAACTGTTTGTAATTTCCTCCCCATCTCCTTGATGTGGGTTGTTATTTTCTATTCACCGTTTTCCAAAAAAAAGAAAATCCCATAAACATATGTTCATCAATGAACATGAGTCATTATAATATGGTTATTTGATATAATTTTGTTATGTATTGAACCTACCATTTTGTTCGAAATAGTTGTCCAGTATCATAACTAATTTGTATAACTTTAGGAATAATAGCAAAATATTTTTTGGTTTTGTCCCTCAAGAGAAAGAATTGCTAGAAATAGTTTTTAGAGAATGAGAAAATAGTTTATTAATTTATTGCTTGTTAATAAGTTAATTAGAAACTAGTTGAAATTGATTTGAAATTACTTTGGATTAATTACAATTAATTTGTAAGTGCAAGGACTGAATGTTATTTGTCCAATATAATATCAAATTCGTGTAACTTGAGGAATAATAGCAAAATCCTTTTTGGGTTGTCCTCAAGAGCAATAATAACTAGAAATAGTTTTTGGAGATTGAGAAAATAGTTTATTAAGTTATGGATTAAGCACTTATTGAGCATACAAGGTCATAAAGTTGGAAACTTTATGACTCCTAATGATATTTTGACCTTGGATCTACGTTTGGATGTATTAAGTCGTTATATTAAGCACTTTATGGGAAGAAATCAAAGTCTGGAGTTACGCCCCACGTACATGGGAATACGCCCATCGTACGTGGTCAACAACCTCGATGTTGGTCTTCAGAGGAGTACGCCCCGCGTATGCTCGTTGGGTCGACTCGGTTGGCTTGACTCAGTTGACTTATGGATCTTTGACCAGTCTGATCTTGGACTTTGACTTTTGTTAACCCCATTGACTTTTAACCAAGTTTGACTTTAGGTCAAACTTGAGGGTTGGGTTGGTGATTAAGATTTTATATGGTATTCGATGTGAGTAGATCCGCGGGAGCAAGCAGTGTAGCAAGGAACGAATCGCAGTATTCTCAGGTTTCTTCATTTCAGGTGAGTTTCGTCTCATTGTACCGTGGGTCGAAGGCACCAATGTCGGCCCACTAGTTTTCAGTTATCCGTTAGTAGATGGATGACATAAGGGTTGTGTATAGTCAAATAGGATAGACTGAGGACTCTTGATCTATGCTCTCTTACATGTTCCTTGTTTGGTTGTGGTTCTAGGGTAGGATCACCTGTCCGAGTGGCTACCTCACCTTTGGTTATATACAGTAAAGCATTTCTTATATTGTTGCTACTTAGTATGACATGGTGTTGTAATGATCTGTTAGATCTGTATTCTGGGATTGAGGATGTTGTTATGCTGTAGTGATGTGTTAGATCTGTATTACGGTATCAAGTATGTCGTTATGTTGTAGTGACTTGTTAGATCTGTATTCTAGTATCGAGTATGATGTTATGTTGTAGTGATCTGTTAGATCTGTATTCTAGTATCAAGTATGTCGTTATGCTGTAGTGATCTGTTAGATCTGTATTATGGTATTGAGTATCTTGTTATGTTGTAGTGATCTGTTAGATCCATATTCTAGTGTCGAGTATGCTGTTATGCTGTAGTGATCTGTTAGATTTGTATTCTGGTATCGAGTATGCTGTTATGTTGTAATGATCTATTAGATCGGTATTCGGATATGTAGGATGTTTCTATGCTATAGTGCACTGTTGGATTGGTATGTTATTTGTACTTACCGGTTATCATCTGGTGGAGTGCCCTAGGGACTGTCTGTGGTTATGTAGGATAGCCTGAGAACTCTTGGTCTAAGCTCTCTTGCTTGTTCCTTGTTTGTTTGTGGCTTTAGAGTAGGATCATCTGTCTGGGTGGCTATCTCACATCTGGCTACTTATGGTTACGCATTTCATGGAGGTTAGTTGGTAGTGGGACTCTGTGCTGTGATAGGATTAGTAGGCGGGAGTGAGTTGTATGATTGATGTTTGCCTGTTTTATGTGCCTGCTTGATCCTTGTTTGTTTACATGTCGACATGTGGTGGTGGTGGTGGATTGAGGCGGTAGGCCAACAAACCCTGGTAGGCTCGGGAGGAGCGGTTGGGTGGAGGCGGTAGGCCAACAAACCCTGGTATTCCGGTCAGGTTAGACCGAAGGCCGAAAAGCGACAGTTCTTCATGCTTGTATGTTTATCGTATGAGGGTATTTTGGGGGAAACTCACTAAGCTTTATGCTTACCCAGTTGTTTATGGTTTCAGGTTTCATCGGTAATTGCGGGAAGGCGAAGGCGGGACTGTACACACTCATCAGCAACATTGAAGATTCCACGTTTTCTATGATACTCTGATCTTTAGTAAATGTAATCTGGAATAAATAGGCTTCTTAAATAATGGATTAATGAATTGGGAAGTTTTACCTTAATAAAAATAAAAAAATTGGTTGTGAAAATGGTACGTTACAAGTTAGTATCAGAGCCCTAAATGGTCTAGTATGCTCAAAAGTCATATTAAAGTGATATTGCTAAATAACATATGATACTAATGGGTCATACTAACAACAACTTGATACAATTGATTATTTATTAGAAATTAATTTTAATAAATATTTAATAAAACTCTTATAGTTAAATTGGAAATTATTTTTTCATGGAAATAATAATTTTCATTAGCAAATATCATTACATTATTTCATATGGTATGAATTAATAATTCATGCACAACTTTTTGGACT
Organism: Lactuca virosa; assembly: GCF_052849685.1. Lineage (NCBI taxonomy): Eukaryota > Viridiplantae > Streptophyta > Magnoliopsida > Asterales > Asteraceae > Lactuca > Lactuca virosa. The sequence continues at coordinate 26,228,940 of NC_136433.1, forward strand.
AGTTGAAAACCTTTTGTCTTTTACTCAAAAGACAAACTTTATATTTTATAAGCCTTGAGTCTATAAAATTTAAACTAACTTTCCTCTTTTTTATACAATTTTTGAAATTTGCATAAAAAGAAGATAAAAGTATGGCTTTATCAAAAGTATACATGTCTTTATAAGCATGGGGGACACTCTTATGACATGGGGACAAACTTGTATAAAGTGGAAGTAACTAATGGTTAATAACTTCACTTTATGCATATAAATAAGAGGGCTTGCATTTGGCTAGATTGCTCATTCCTTCCTTGAGGCATATGGCCGAAACCTCTTCTCTCCCACTCTTTCTCTCTAGTTTTGGTTAGAAAACTTGAAGAACACTTGCATCTTCATGCCATCTTTAAGTTTATATTGGTTATGAACTTAAAGCTTAAGGGTTCAAGAGTTTTGGACTAGCATCTACATCAAGTTGAGTCATTGTTGGTGTCTCAAAGGTTCCACATTCTTCATCAACTTCCAAGCCTCCCAAGAGGACCCAAAGAACTACAAAGGTTGTTATTTCTTCACGTCTTCTTTGGTTGGTGTTTTAATTTTTCTATAACTTGCAAGAAGATCGTTGGTGGGTATAAAATGTTTATGTTATTTCAAAAATTAAAGTCTTCCGTTGCCATATTTTTCTTGTTTATGAAACTATTTTTGAACTAAAACCCAACAAGCCTTAGTTTGAGTGAATTGGAGGAACACTCGTGTGAATCCAGTCTCAAACTAGGATCCAAGAATTTTTGAAAAATGTTTTTTGAAAGAACTAATTTGTAATAAAAGGGGTTGAGCTAAGGAAATGGGCTCGGTCTCTTGTCATGTTCTTGTTTGATTGTTGGTTAGATTTTTTGATTTTTGGAAATCTTAGTTTTTGGAGAATATGGATAACTTGTTTTTGTATAAAAAAATAAGTTCATACATATTTTCTATGACAACTTTTTTTGTTATGTTATGTGACAAAAGCTTCATGGATCTTTTGTCATTTAAAGTTGTCTTAGAAAAACAAAGGTTGTTTGATGTGTATATTGATGTATATGATGTGCATAAACTAGCCAATGACCAATGTGTTGTTATGTTGTTATGTTGTTGTGTTGGTTATTTTCGTTATAAAATGGTTGTAATAATTTATTTATTCATATGGTATGTAATAATTAAATAGATTAACCTTTCTTGGTTATTTTTGTAAAGTAATAGATTAGTTTTTTAGAATTAATTTAGTTGTACAAAAATGTAATAAGAAATCAAGTTGAAACCATTTTTTGAAGACAAAAGAGCAATTTTCAAGTCTAAAAGGTGTGCAGGATTTTCAGTGACATTTTCTGAAAAGTATCGCTAATACTGTTTACAAAGGGTTGTTGGACTTTTAGCGACAGTTGCTGAATTTTATCCTTCAAGAAGTTTTTCCTATCTTTTGCTAGCAATGGATGTTTACTCAAGTGGAAGCTTCTACAACAACATTACAAGAAGTTTTTGGTCCCTTTAAATGTCCCTTTAGGAATGGACTTGACATTTTTGTGTTAGCTCACAAAAATGTCATTAGTTGACTATGTTTATGTACATATCTTTTTATGCATGTTTGTGTTGTTTATTTTATGCAATTATTATGTGTGGTTGATAAATTAGTTTTTCACATGCTAAAATAAGTTTGGAAAAAATAAAAATCACATGAAGTTTGGGTTTTTAAAATTGGACATAAGATGTAACATGTTATTATTTTAAAAATAAAACTCGGTTTTATAAAATCGTTAATAACGACAAATTTTGAAATACTCAATTATAAGTTTTAAAATGGTGATTTTTGTAACTTATACAAAATCCAAATATATAAGTAATAAAATGAAGTTTTATTAGAGATATAAAAGGTTCAAATGCATTCAAACTTAATACCGGTTATTAAAATTGAATTGCGTCAAATTATATAAAAACTAGCTTTTTATATAGAACATTTAAAAGTGATTTTCTTTTGAAAAATTAATACCATGGTTTATTATATGCATGTAATAACCATGATATCATATGTTTTTAAAATAGAATTATAAAACATATATAAAGACCCTTATTTTACAAACCTCAAATCTATGCGATCATTTTGAAAAACACCCGCACGTCTCTTGTATGCACTAGTGAGATAAATGATACCTAGCCGCTTAGTGTTGTCTTTTGATGGCCGGGGTGTCTTCGCGATTACTATAACCAAGTTATAGGTCGATTACACAAGTTTTTCAAATTGGACGATTTGATCGGAAATCTTTTGTGATAAAGGATACCTAAGCAAGAGAGTTCTGAGGCATAGATGTGATCAAACATGTCTAATTAAATTTGTTATTTGCGATCCCATAAATATAGGAATTATAGTAAGATTTAATTGATAATCGATATCTACCGAGTTGAATTCAAATGGATAGGATAAAGGATACCTAACCATTTATTTGTTTTGCAACTTAGATCCTAGACTTTAATAATTAATGTTTTTGGAAACTAAAAAGGTATTAATTATTGAAGATTAAATATTAAAAATACTAAATGAATTTTGTTAAAATTTTGTAGTTATAAAATCCATTCTCATTATCATGAATTGTCATTTTCTTTAATGACTTAATGAAACAATAACATTCAATATATACAACTTCAATGAATGGGTTCATGTCTTAAGAGACAATCTCGTGAGAGATATGAAATTGTATACACTAAAAAAAGGGCCTAGTCCTAAACTATTTGCTTTGAGCAATTAAACCTGAACCTGATTCCTAGTAAAGGCATTACCGTGATGCTAAAGATGATTCTAACATCAAGCTAGGAATAGTTATCCATGACTTCTAGGAAGTCTTGGATAATTTAAACATATATCTGATGATATGACAGGTCAAGCAATATTCCAATAAATATAGTGATATTTTATTTAAAGCTAGTTTAAACATTGGAATAATGCAAGGCTAAAGAGTCACCTAGTGTGATCTAAGATGCCCATGTTTTATGGACTGAACACCTTTAAGCCCAAGAAATCTACTAAAGCCTACATAGATGGATCTTGTTTCTTTTGTGAAGAAACTGGACACTAGAAGAGGATTTACTCCTCTTATTTGGAAAGAAAGTCTAGAAGAGACTAGTAGTTCTAGTATCTACTAGATAGAACTCATACTTTTCATATAACACTTAGGTACTTGGTACTTAAATGTTAATCTTATATTTGTAAATGGCTTGCAAATATTTATTGAAGAGTAACCAAGTTGAGCACAATCAAGTTGGAACTACACTCTCAGAGTTTAGTTTATTATTTATGCTTAGAACATAAATTACTTGTAATGTAAAACAATATTTGTTTTGGAACAATGTATGTTTGTAATTTAGCATGTCTAAATTTATGTCTCAGTTATTTTATTCAAATGTTTGATAATTTACTTAATCGTTGTTCATAACGATAATATTCATATTCTGAAATGATTAACTTCTATTTATGAGACTTGATCTCTTAATAGAATTGTAAAGTAAATATCAACATTTTATAAATAAAATCAAGTTCTATATACAAGAAATTTTGACTTAAACTTGTTTTAAATCAAACTTATCTTGGACATTGTTATCTTTATTATATAAATGGCATTCACATATTCCAACTTCAAGAAAGGGATATTTGAAGGAAAATAATTTAGTTTATTTGACATATGTGAATCTTATTTATATGTAAAGGATTCCTAATGATATTTTAACTAAGGTGTAGAGAAAATAATCAAGGAACTTTACACTTTGGTGTATGACTTCCTTTCTAATGAATGTCTGAGATTAAGCACAAGATACCAAATCAAATTTATTAACAACTATAGTAGTTTTAATTATAATTTATGTGGTAAAGCATACATGTGAAATCTTGTTGAAGGTTTCAAAAGTTGAGATGCAAACTGGTAAGAACCATCTAAGGCCTTAATGATAATAAAGGATGAGTTAAATCTTACTTGGTATGATTTATTTTCTAATCGGTAGAAATATCCTCCTTTAATCTTTTTGGGATAATACTTCAATCACTATTAATTGTATCTTGAATACAAATATCAACTAATAAGTGGATTAGACACTTTATAAGATTTTGAATGGAACGACTCCATCCATATCTTATTAAATGTTTAATGGATTTAAAGCCTATGTTGGACTAAAGCTCCTAAACCCAAAATCTACTAAATACATATTTGTATAATACTCTAAATGTGGCTTAAATTATTATATGCAAACCCACCAAGAATAAGTTCTCTTATTCTTGTGAAAGCTAAGTTAGTAGAAAGCAAGCTTCTAATGACAAAACGAGTGGGTGGTACATGGAACTTGAAGCAGCTCAAGAACCATAACCTTATGTAGTAATAGTTGGCACTAGTTTTAACAAGGATTGTTAAAATTGAATAGTAGCTATTCACAAACACAAATTGTTCGCATTAATGGTAGAATTCATCCATGACTTGAGAAATGTGGAATCTCTCATTGATGAGCTTTTATTGATGGTTTCTGAAAATCCATCAAATACCAAGATGCTATGTCAGATCTCGAATCTGATAAATGACTTAGAGTCATGAACATGAGATGTAATCTATGTATGATAATCAAGAATGAGCTTGATTAAAATTTGTCCCTATAGCAAGGCTAGAATAAGTAAATAATTCTTCTAGAAAGAATAAATTACATGGATAACCATACACATTTAAAGCAAGACTTGTAGTAAAAGGATTTTCTCATACTCATGTCATTGACTATGGTCCTCATCATACTCATGACATTGACTGTGATCAAACCTTTTTCATAGGTAGCCATGATTAGATCAACAATGATATTATTTGCTATAAATTCATATTCTTAATATAAGATATAGTAAATAAATTTCAAGAAAGACCACTTTTCTTAATAAGACATCTACTAGAAGATATCTATATAGATTAGCCTGGAGGTTTTCTTAATCCAAGTTATCCTAACAAAATGTGTAGAGCTTGAGATCCACGTGTGGATATAAAGCAAACATCTCAATGTTTCAATCATCATTTTATCTAAAACCACAAGGTATGTTTTTATATCAAAATGAATAGAATATGTGTGTTTACTAAGAACTAGTGGGAGCATAGTGAAATTCCTAATCTTGTATGAATAAGACATGCTTAATCATTTGAAATCACATTATGACTAAGCAAGGTCGTTTTCACCTTGACTCGGAAAGTGTTTCTAAAATGAAAGACTTACGAAGGAGAAGATACATTCTTGGAATGTAAAATCTATAAGGGATAGATAAAATGAATGTTAAAAGTTTCATGTCCTTATACATATATTGGCAATGTCTTAAAAGGGATCAAGACACAAGATTCTTTTGGAGAATTCTTGGCATTGTCATATGGCATCGTTTAGAGTTAGCCTCAAAAGTACATAGCTCATAGGCTTGAACTAGATGAAATGATTTATATTCTATTTGCTTGGCAAATGAATTCATCATTTACGCCATATTATGCAAAGGAAATGGTATTTGATCATGTTGTAAGCATGCCATAGGATACTAATTGAATACATGGTTAAGTCACTGGATGACCAAAAGAGCATTCTAAGAGTACTTTAGAAGAACTAAGAGAATGCATATGAGACAATCAGTTTAGAAAGGATCTTTATGGAAGGAGCTACATAAGATGTTAATTTCTAAACATATATAAATAATTATGAATTATAATTGGATTTTGACTTCATTATGGAATGAAGGGTAAGTTTTGTTGGAATGAGGTCCAAGCAAAACATAATGACACAATCTACTACAAAATAAGAATACACTACTTTAGAAGTTGAATTCAAATATGATTGGATAAATGGGATCATTGAAAAACTATGTTTATTACTGCCATTCAAGGATCACATAGAAATCTTTGTGACTTCGAGAGTATACTTAATCAAGCTAAGAGACTCTATGTCACGAAAGAACACCAATCATATTCTCCAAGATATTTAACTATACCTAGAGTAAAGTTAAGTATGGAGATGATAGTATTCACAGAATTCACACAGATTAAATTTTGTCAGATCCATTGATAAAGTCATTCTTTTAAGCTAAGTATGAATGGTCACACTTCAGCTATAAGACTTTATTATTCTAGAAATGGGTTTTTGATTTGGATTTAGTATTTGGATATTGGAACAATAACAACTATTGGATAATGTTATGATATATTGGGATATAGTCATCACATTAATACTTGTTGTGTTCTATATTAACATGTACAATCGATGAATAATGTTATTATTCTAAAAGTTGATAGTCGGTTATAATTGTGGGATAAATTATGAAGTAAGACTAATATGAATTGGATTGGTTGACTCTCACTAGATGAAAGTAGGCAAGTGGTTGTAACCGGGTTTCATATGTACTTGTCGGAGAACTAGTATTGAAATGAACCGCATCAAGATCATCTCACGGATCGCTACCATGAATGATAATTGATTAAAAGGTACTATCTTTGTATCCTTAACACCTGAGATACATAGTGGGAATTAAGTGTAGGGATTACTATGCTTTCATAATGGTCAAATGTTGTTCCTTAATCGGGCAGTTATAAAATCCATATTCAGGTATGGTGTGAACTATGCAAGAGGATTATGTAGTCAAGATGGGATTTGTTCCTATTATGTGTTGAGAGTTAGACATCTAAGGCACCTTACCAAAAGTTAAACAACTAATGAGATTGATCGTGATCCGAATCTCATGTTCAACATGATGTCTGTAGCAAAGGGATAACTAATAAACTTACCTTATACACCAATTATAGCTTTGAGCTTTTTGGGAAGGCGTTGATAGAATGACACAAAAAAGTCATATGGTCTTGGGGGCAGTGAAATGTTGCTAGACGTTCACCACTGTCTATATCAGTCTAATATGAGTCTTGCGTAAGTGGGAGATTGAAAGGTCTAGTATGCTCAAGAGTCATATTAAAGTGATATTGCTAAATAACATATGATACTAATGGGTCATACTAACAACAACTTGATACAATTGATTATTTATTAGAAATTAATTTTAATAAATATTTAATAAAACTCTTATAGTTAAATTGGAAATTATTTTTTCATGGAAATAATAATTTTCATTAGCAAGTAACATTACATTATTTCATATGGTATGAATTAATAATTCATGCACAACTTTTTGGACTAGTTGAAAACCTTTTGTCTTTTACTCAAAAGACAAACTTTATATTTTATAAGCCTTGAGTTTATAAAATTTAAAATAACTTTCCTCTTTTTTATATAATTTTTGAAATTTGCATAAAAAAGAAGATAAAGGTATGGCTTTATCAAAAGTATACATGTCTTTATAAGCATGGGGGACACTCTTATGACATAGGGACAAGCTTGTCTAAAGTGGAAGTAACTAATGGTTAATAACTTCACTTTATGCATATAAATAAGAGGGCTTGCATTTGGCTATATTGCTCATTCCTTCCTTGAGGCATATGGCCGAAACCTCTTCTCTCCCACTATTTCTCTCTAGTTTTGGTTAGAAAACTTGAAGAAAACTTGCATCTTCATGCCATCTTTAAGTTCATATTGGTTATGAACTTAAAGCTTAAGGGTTTAAGAGTTTTGGACTAGCATCTACATCAAGTTGAGTTATTGTTGGTGTCTCAAAGGTTCCACATTCTTCATCAACTTCCAAGCCTCCCAAGAGGACCCAAGGAACTACAAAGGTTGTTATTTATTCACCTCTTCTTTGGTTGGTGTTTTAATTTTTCTATAACCTGTAAGAAGATCGTTGGTGGGTATAAAATGTTTATGTTATTTCAAAAATTAAAGTCTTCCGTTGCCATATTTTTCTAGTTTATGAAACTATTTTTGAACTAAAACCCAACAAGCCCTAGTTTGAGTGAATTGGAGGAACACTCGTGTGAATCCAGTATGAAACTAGGATCCAAGAATTTTTGAAAAATGTATTTTGAAAGAACTAATTTGTAATAAAAGGGGTTGAGCTAAGGAAATGGGCTCGGTCTCTTGTCACGTTCTTGTTTGATTGTTGGCTTGGGATCAGGAACATGGGTCTTGGATTAACTTTGACTTTTTAGGAGGATGCGGTGTGTACAGTCAGCCAGAGCCCGAAAAGGAGAGTGGCTCCCAAAATACCCATACTGGTTATATTTGCTGAGTTTTGATTTTACCGATATATGAATTGTTAGAAAAGCATCTTAGTGAATAAGGTTCTTTTAGAAACTGCTGGATAGAAATGCATGATTTTTGTGATGCCTTATGATATAGGTAGTTGTTTGTTTGATGTATATTAGTTGATTGTGATTTCTGCATGTATGTTGATTAGTTGTATATGGCTGGATTGGATAGCCTTAGAATGATCGACTTGGCCTTTCTTCCTGTTCCTTGTTTGATTGTGGACTTGGGGCAGAGTCGATTATTCGACAGTCTATCTGATCTCGTGTTGTGTACAACAAGCATGCGCAAAAGCAACCGGTGGTGCGATGGCGTAGGTAATCCTAGGAAGAATGCCTAGGAAGTCAGTTATAGCTTGTAGCGGAAGTGGTATTAGCATATCTAGGAGTGGTCTAGTGCAGTGACTTAGGACCTTGGGAGGAATTCTGAATTGACTACAGATAGGTGTGGAAGGTAGTATGGGTCTGTACTATTGGAAGCACATGATCCGTATGAGATTCAAGAGGAATTTTGAGGCTGCGAAGTGACGAATAGGAGTAGAGCTTGGCCTGTTGAGCTATTTATTGTGATGTATTATCCTTTCTTGGTATATTTCAGTATGACAGCTATTGGAGGTTCAGGTTCAGGAGGCAGAGCAGGTGGCTAGGATTGACTGTGGACCGGGTCGGGGAGATCATTCCTGAGGATGTTGTTTCTTTTTTCGGGGAGCAGATACCAGAGCTGGTTGGGCCTGTCAAGGCCGCTATGATGGAGTACTTTGATGAACGATATGCTACCCTTTTCTGAGGTTGTTGTTGCTGCAGCTACCGCGGTTATTGTTGTCATTGGGATTCGAGGAGAAATAGATTTCCAGTACCGGGACTTCGACGATACGAACTCCCTGTATTTGACGGAGTTTAGGACCCGGTAATTGTCATGAGGTGGTTGTCAGATGTGGACGAATTTTTCTTTACCTGCTCTTTCCCAGCTGACCAGAAGGTCAAGTGTACCCTCAACCTTCTTCGGTCTGGAGCGAACGATTGGTGGATGCTGGTTACTAGTTGATATACCCCCGAGCAGCGAGCTGCAGTATCATGGGAGCAGTTCTCTGGGATGTTCTGCTCGAGATATTTTCCATTTGTGGAGCGGGAAAGGCTGGCCTAGGAGTTTTTGGATCTGAGACAGGGGTCTGAGTCAGTGACAGAGATTACCAAGAAGTTCACAGAGAGAGCTATGTTTTGCTCTGATTTTGCTGCTTCTGAGCAAGTTCAGATGGCCGTGTATTTGGGCATGCTCAATTCGGATATTCGACAGTTTGTGTCTACTCAGCTCTATAGCTCACTGGTGTACTTTCTGGAGGCCGCTAGGCGGCGGTAGATTGAGTTGGAGTTCCAGGCAAGGGAGTAGAGGCAGGTTTCGTTGCAGTCACAGCCGGTGACAAAGCGGTTCAGGTCCGCCAACCGGAGTATGCAGTGTAGCAGGGAACGGATCGCGGTATTCTCGGGTTTCTTCATTTCAGGTGAGTTTCACCTCATTTTACCGTGGGTCAAAGGCACCAATGTCGGCCCACTAGTTTTCAGTTATCTGTTAGTAGAGGGATGCCATAGGGGTTGTGTATAGTCATGTAGGATAGACTGAAGACTCTTGATCTAGGCTCTCTTACATGTTCCTTGTTTGCTTGTGGTTCTAGGGTAGGATCATTTGTCCGGGTGGCTATCTCACCTATGGTTATATACAGTCAAGCATTTCTTAGATTGTTGTTTCTTAGTATGACATGGTGCTATAGTGATCTGTTATATCTGTGTTCTGGGATCGAGTATGTTGTTATGCTGTATTGATCTGTTAGATCTGTATTTTTATATCGAGTATGCCGTTATGTTGTAGTGATCTATTAGATCTGTATTCTGGTATCGAGTATGCTGTTATGCTGTAGTGATATGTTAGATTTATATTATGGGTCAGGTATGTCGTTATGTTGTGGTGATATGTTAGATCTGTATTCTGGTATCGAGTATGCTGTAATGATTAGCTAGATCTGTATTCTGGTGTCGAGTATGATATTATGTTGTAGTGATCTATTAGATCTGTATTCTGGTATCAAGTATGTTGTTATGCTGTAGTGATCTGTTAGATCGGTATCCGAGTATGTAGGATGTTGCTATCCTATAGTGCACTGTTGGATCGGTATGTTATCTGTACTTACCGATTATCATCTGGTGGAGTGCCGTAGGGACTGTCTGTGGTTACATAGGATAGCCTGAGAATTCTTGGTTTAGCTCTCTTGCTTGTTCCTTGTTTGGTTGTGGCTTCAAAGTAGGATCATCTGTTCAGGTGGCTATCTCACCTCTGGCAACATATGGTTACACATTTCATGGAGGTTTCCTTGTAGTGGGACTCTGTGTTGTGAGAGGATTAGTAGGAAGGAGTGAGATGTATGATTGTTGTTTGCCTGTTTTATGTGCTTGCTTAATCCTTGTTTGTTTACATGTCGACATGTGGTGGTGGGTTGAGGCGGTCCTTGTAACACCCGCAGATCTGGGCTAGTCAATTTAGAGACAATAAGCATCAAAAATGAGTTTTTGATAGAAGATTATTTAGAAGGATTAATCTTTTTCAAGTGGTAGTATATGTTACAAGGGTTCCGTACATGTAAAGAACGCCGAAATCCGAGTTATAACGAAGAAGTTATGACCCGTCGAAGTTTTTCGGCAAAACCGGCATGACATCGGGAGACGTAAATAGTGAATTTACGATAGAGCGACTTTTAGCCTTAGTAATCTAAATGAAAGTAGTAGAATATGTTAAACCGAGAGCGTCCATAAAAAGAAAGCCCAAATCTGACTTCGTATGAGGAAGTTATGAATTTTCTAAGATTTGGCACAACAGTGCACGACCCGAAACTCGAATTTTAGATCGAGCGGTTTTTGGCCTACGCGACCTAAATGAGAGTTGAAGATCTCATTAATAGGAACTCAACGATAAAAAGACAGACGAAAACGGAGTCCGTATGAAGGAGTTACAAATTCTTCGCGGTAATTTAACAGTCTAATCTCCTCCTACTGTTGTAGATCTTGTTTTTACCTACGCGTGGAAAAGAAGAACGTCGAAAACGGAGCTCGTATGCGAAAGTTATGAATTTTTGAAAATCGGTTGATTTCCACCCTGTGTGCGATGCCACGTGTCAGCACCAGGCGAAACCTTGGAGCCTACACAACACCACGATGTGGTGAGCGGCACCACGACATGGTGACGCCCCAAGCAGCCTATAAATAGAGGTGTCGGGTGAAGCTCATTCCTCACACCTTCGAAGGAAATTGTTTTAAGAGTAACGAAGTGCTGTCCAAGTGCAGAGTCACCACCTTATCAGGTGAGTGCATAGTTACTTTCATCTTACAGATAGATATGAAGTATTTAATATAAATTACGTGCTATGTGTGAATCTTATCTGTATACTTGCTATCTATGCTGGATGAACAATTTTATACATGTTTTAAATGATTTAAACTGTATATATATTTTTTATCTACAAAATATGTTGGGTAAACATGGGTAGATGAAATATGAGTCGGATGATGAGGTGAGAGGTGAAATAGACCATGAGGTGAGGGTGAGAGGTGGACAATGTGAGAAGCCTTTTACCCAAATGCTGGCCCCGTCATCTAGCAGAGTATGGATGACAACCACAAACTATTCTAGACAGTCCAATGGAACACTAGCAGGCTCGCAACCTGTAGGTGTTGTGAACGATGTGTTCACCGGTGTACTCTAAAAACCCATTGACATGTATTGCGAGTGGACTCTCGAAAATGATACTGTCAATAAACGAGATAACCCTGGCAGATGCGCCAAAAGGACTCTACCGGCAGAAGCACCTAATAGAGAACCTCATAACCCCGGCAGATGCGCCTAAAGGACTATACCGGCTGATGCGCCCCATAAAGAATGTCACAATTCTGGCAGATGTGCCTAAGTGATAATATTAGCAGTTATGCATGACAGATGTGTCATTAGCAATGATGGATTTCGTGCCTATTCCTTAGGATAATCCTTAGGAATGAATGAACGAGGAATAGCTGATTCTTAGGGTAGATCCTTAAGATTAAAGAATATAATGGGGATGGGTAATTAGGTTGATTGTTTGATTGTTTAAACATAATATCTATATTATTGTGGGTTGAAAACCCTATGTACTCACCAGGTTTCCCAACCTGACCCACTCAAGCTTATTTGTATCACAGGTGTCGATATGAAGCTACTTTACACTGAGAGATTTAAAAGAGATGTAGATCACTAGTGTAAATGAATGTAAGTTCTGTTTATGCTTATGTTTCTGTATCGACGATGACATACCAATGTTTTGAAAATGAATGAAATACATTTCTTCGGAAATGATTTGATAACGTATTTATCATGTTTTTTTGGGAACAAATTTCGCAACACATTTCTTTAAAAGATACTCTGATTTTCAAAATAAAGCATAAACAAATCGGTCTTTTCTGGCCGTGAAAATGGGGATGTCACAGTTGGTATCAGAGCATTAGTTTAAGCGAACTAGGAATATGGATTTATTTCTAGACTTAAACTTAGAATGCTAAGCAATGATGGTGAGGAGTGTGTCTTAAATAATACACCTGAATAGACACAATCACTAGCTTATTTAGGGAAAATGCCTAACATGATTTTATGTGCTAAATGATTTCTGATGCTTTATGATGCTAAATGTATGATCAGATCTATGGTCTGTTGCCAACCGGATCTGGAAACTTTATGTGTTCAGGTTTCTAAACGTTTAATTATGGTATTAGAACTGGCATATAACGTTTTGGAGTAACAAGGAGTATTACACGTCTAAATCTTCTCTATCTATATTCTCGATGCGCTGAATGCATGCTTCCATGAACGTAACGTCACGGTGAAGGCTCGTAGCGAATTGAGTAAACGGAGGAAACGAGGAGGCTTGCGATAGCGAATGACGCTTATTGGAAGATATCGTAAGAGAGGTATCTTGCCTTTAGAATGTGTCTAATAAATAATACATCTAGTACGGGAGAAGTACACTTTCGGTTAGCAGAAAGAAAGAACTTTTGGAATAATCCATGAAGTTATCCCATCGTCTGGCATTTCCACCACCAACCGAGTTGAAGCAGAATTGATGATTGAAGATACGCATGAAAGACGTCCTAGTAGAGTCTAGGGAAAATTTTGTGATTGTTTGGACACATTTGTGTGTGTTAAAATTTGTTTTTGTGATAATAACTTGGAAAGCTACGAGACAATACTTGGGACGAGTATGAGTAGGTGTGAATGGTAGTAGAGGCCTATACTACCGGAAGCACAGGACTCGCACTTGGATCAGGGAAAGTCACAAGGTTACCAAGAAGCTAGTAGTTGATTCCGTTTTGTTCATGTATGTCATTACCATTGTTTCGGTAATGACTAAGAAGATGATTGTTATTCCGACCCTAGTGGTCATAACAAATTGAGTCCGACTACGATGAGTATGTTACGTGGTTCAGAGAACCAAGTTCGATGTAGCATCTGACTTAAGCCGAAAGATTGAAATAAAAGATAATCAAAGCGATCAGTAGAGGTATCGCGATAGTTACTTGTAGCTAGAAATGCTACCTTTTAAGATGTGATTATATCCCATTAGAACATGAAGGAAGGTATAGTCTGTTCTGGAATTTGACTCTAAGAGACCCGAGTCTAAGCGTTGCAACATACGATGATAGGTCATTAGAATATGACACATTGGTCCATTGTAGTAATAAAAGAACTTATCTTAAGTTTGTATCCAGTAAGGATCGATATTGTGACTTGAAGGTCATAATTTGGAGTCTAACGTGAGAAAGGGAGCAAGTGCAACATCGAGCACCGCCTGCAGACAAGGAGTCCAAGAGTTAGATACTCATTCGAAGGAACAAAGAAGTTACGATTATTACCTAGGATGAAGAGATAACATATGGAGTCATTATACTGCCCTGTTTCGTTGATGATTTCGGGACGTAATCATCCTAAGGGGGAGATAATTGTAACGCCCGCAGATCCGGGCTAGTCAATTTAGAGACAATAAGCATCAAAAATGAGTTTTTGATGGAAGATTATTTAGACGGATTAATCTTTTTCAAGTGGTAGTATATGTTACAAGGGTTCCGTACATGTAAAGAACGCCGAAATCCGAGTTATAACGAAGAAGTTATGACCCGTCGAAGTTTTTCGTCAAAACTGGCATGGCACCGGGAGACGTAAATAGTGATTTTACGATAGAGCGACTTTTAGCCTTAGTAATCTAAATGAAAGTAGTAGAATATGTTAAACCGAGAGCGTCCATAAAAAGAACGCCCAAATCTGACTTTGTATGAGGAAGTTATGAATTTTCTAAGATTTGGCACAACAGTGCACGACTCGAAACTCGAATTTTAGATCGAGCGGTTTTTGGCCTACGCGACCTAAATGAGAGTTGAAGATCTCATTAATAGGAACTCAACGATAAAAAGACAGACGAAAACGGAGTCCGTATGAAGGAGTTACGAATTCTTCGCGGTCATTTTACAGTCTAATCTCCTCCCACTGTTAAATTTAGGATCGGCCGAGAACTAGCTAATTGAGTCTAAATGAAAGTTGTAGATCTTGTTTTTACCTACGCGTGCAAAAAAAGAACGTCGAAAACGGAGCTCGTATGCGAAAGTTATGAATTTTTGAAAATCGGTTGATTTCCACCCTGTGTGCGATGTCACGTGTCAGCACCAGGCGAAACCTTGGAGCCTACGCAACACCACGATGTGGTGAGCGGCACCACGATGTGGTGACGCCCCAGGCAGCCTATAAATAGAGGTGTCGGGTTAAGCTCATTCCTCACACCTTCCAACTTCTTCCTCTCTCTCTAGAACATCTCTCTAACCCCCCAAACCCCCCAAAAAGCCTAGGGAACCCCCTAGCACGAGGCGGAAGCCCCGGAGCGCCCGACGGCTCCTAAAAGAAGAGCCTCCGGCTCAGAAAATCTGCTTCGGCGGAGCCTGGTTTTGAGAAAAACCCGCTGTAAGTGAGCCACGCCTACCCTATCTTTAGTATAACTTATGTTTCAATATAGTAATGTTATTAGGATCTTATAATAATTATTTGTGCTATTATTATGGGTTATATAAGTGTCGTTATAATGTCTTTTTAACCACTAGCGGTACGGGGAATCTGGTTTAAAGGGCCGCATAGGGTTGCTGGATTCAGAAGTGCTATACGCCAAAATGATCCTGCCCTCCAGTGTTCCATGTCTGGCCCGTGTCTGTACATAGTGGTTGGAAAATATTGTTTAAACTCTTATATAATAATAATAATGCTAAGACTAATAATTATTCGCAATGAATATTAGACTAAACCCCAGTGGTAATGATACTAGGTTTTGTCGAAGGAAATTTTTTTAAGAGTAACGAAGTGCGGTCCAAGTGCAGAGTCAGCACCTTATCAGGTGAGTGCATAGTTACTTTCATCTTACACATAGATATGAAGTATTTAATATAAATTACGTGCTATGTGTGAATCTTATCTGTATACTTGCTATCTATGCTGGATGAACAATTTTATACATGTTTTAAATGATTTAAACTGTATATATATTTTTTATCTACAAAATATGTTGGGTAAACATGGGTAGATGAAATATGAGTCGGATGATGAGGTGAGAGGTGAAATAGACCATGAGGTGAGGGTGAGAGGTGGACGATATGAGAAGCCTTTTACCCAAATGCTGGCCCCGTCATCTAGCAGAGTATGGATGACAACCACAGACTATTCAAGACAGTCCAGTGGAACACTAGCAGGCTCGCAACCTGTAGGTGTTGTGAACGATGTGTTCACCGGTGTACTCTAAAAACCCATTGACATGTATTGCGAGTGGACTCTCGAAAATGATACTGTCAATAAACGAGATAACCCTGGCAGATGCGCCTAAAGGACTATACCGGCTGATGCGCCCCATAGAGAATGTCACAATTCTGGCAGATGCGCCTAAGTGATAATATTAGCAGTTGTGCTTGACAGATGTGTCATTAGCAACGATGGATTTCGTGCCTATTCCTTAGGATAATCCTTAGGAATGAATGAACGAGGAATAGCTGATTCTTAGGGTAGATCCTTAAGAGTAAAGAAGATAATGGGGATGTGTAATTTTGTTGATTGTTTGATTGTTTAAACATAATAATTTTATTGTTGTGGGTTGAAAACCCTATGTACTCACCAGGTTTCCCAACCTGACCCACTCAAGCTTATTTGTATCACAGGTGTCGATATGAAGCTACTTTACACTAAGAGATTTAAAAGAGATGTAGATCACTAGTGTAAATGAATGTAAGTTCTGTTTATGCTTATGTTTCTGTATTGACGATGACATCCCAATGTTTTGAAAATGAATGAAATACATTTCTTCGGAAATGATTTGATAACGTATTTATCATGTTTTTCTGGGAACAAATTCCGCAACACATTTCTTTAAAAGATACTCTGATTTTCAAAATAAAGCATAAACAAATCGGTCTTTTCTGGCCGTGAAAATGGTGATGTCACAGTCCTGATTTGTGATGTAGGCCAACATACCCTATTCGGTCCGGATGTAAGGCAAAGGCACGTAGGCTCGGGAGGAGCGGTTGGGTTGAGGCGGTAGGCCAACAAACCCTGGTAGGCTCTGGAGGAGTGGTTGGTTGAGGAGGTAGGCCAACAAACCCTGGTATTTTGGTCTGGTTAGACAAAAGGCTGAAGAGCAAAAGTTTTGCATGCTTGTATGTTTATCGTATGGGGGTATTTTGGGGGAAACTCACTAAGCTTTATGCTTACCCAATTGTTTATGGTTTTAGGTTTCATCGGTGATTGGGGGGGAGGCGAAGGCGGGACTGTACACACTTATCAGCAACATTGAAGATTCTGTATTTTCTATGATACTATGCTCTTTAATAAATGTAATTTGGAATAAATAGGCTTCTTAAATAATGGATTAATGAATTGGGAAGTTTTACCTTAATAAAAAAATTTGGTTGTGAAAATGGGACGTTACAGAAGAGGACTAGTCGCATATGGACGTTGTGATTCGCATTCAGTTGGTAGTTCACATTTGTTAGCCTGCGTTTGTTCTTGCATATGGAACCAATTTGGGGAAGAAAACACTTAGAATTTCACATTTGGTCCCTGCAGTTTCAGAAAAATGACAATTTTTACCTAGACATTAAAATCTTGGCAAATTTTGGAGATTTTTTGGGATTTCAAGATTGTTATTTTTTTTGGAGATTTCCAGGCAACATGAATAGATTTTTTCATTTTTAGGTGAAAAGTGGTCCAGGAAGTCAAGTTTACGAAAATTGTCATATTTTTAAGGGTTTCTTGTTTTTGTAAGCTTCATTTTTGTCTCGTATCGAGGGGAGGATTGTATTGCAAATTCCACATTGAGCACTTTCTCATTCCCATTTGGAGTTTGA
This sequence comes from Lactuca virosa, assembly GCF_052849685.1. Classification (NCBI taxonomy): domain Eukaryota; kingdom Viridiplantae; phylum Streptophyta; class Magnoliopsida; order Asterales; family Asteraceae; genus Lactuca; species Lactuca virosa. Next base: position 26,246,561 of record NC_136433.1, read on the forward strand.
TAGTCATGTTTCGATTATAAAAGGGGGGGATTATGATATGGGTATTCGAAATCGCAAGTTTTTTGGATATTCATATTTGGCGAATAATCATTTATTATTGAAGACCGATGTGACCTTGAGGGGGAGTTGATTGAAGTGATTTGGATTCGATTTAATGAAATGGTTTGTTTTTATGAAGGGTTTCCTCTTAATGAAGTTTTTTGTGGTGTGCTTTTAAGCTCAATGATGGGTAATTTGCCTTAGGTTTCGATACTCATGGACCTTAAATTGCCTCTTGATTATTATTGCTTTGGATTGTAATGTCTCACATTCTATAACCCGGATTAGAAGACCACTGAAGAGTTCAAAATTTGCCGATTGCTTCTACATTTTTGTCAAGCTTGAGTTCTTGTTCGTAAAGTTGCTCTTTTTCGAAATTGAAGCCGAATCATCCATTCCAAGCTTTGAAAGGGAGAATGTTAGGGTGAAAAGCTCTTCATTAGATGATGCCCTAGGCTTTCCCTTATTTGAAATGGGTTATGGGTTGAGCTTGCCTGTATATACTTATATAATATACCATGTAGGTTTTAGAGAGCTTAATTGTATAGATTTCTAGTGTAGTTCTAGGGAGAGATAGTATTATAACTAGCAAGCACATGCTTCTACATTCTCATACTTCTGCATTATTTATACTTGTGCTTAAATGTTAAATGGGGTCTTATCAATTATGCATATATTCTTAATTCCGTATTTGTCATCTTCCATGGGATCTTAGACACATAGTGGTTAACCACTATATATGGAAGGATCTAGCCAAGATCCTGGAATGTGATTAAAATCAAAGCCTATTTTATGTAAGAAACAACTTGGTAAAAGGATATCATAATGCCAAAGTATGTGTTTACTTTATTCATTTGTTTGATTTTATTCATCAATCAATGAAACTGTCTTAAGCATCATAGGGGTGTTAGAAAAGTTAACGCCCATCCCTTACAAATATCTACTATTTTGCATAATTTGAACTCAAGATCTTAGTGAAGATGTTAGAGTTTGATCACATCTCAATGACACACTTCAAGGACGAAGTTGTTAAATACTTGTTGTAGTTAAATGAAGAGTTGGAGAGAGAGAGAGAGAGAGAGAGAGAGAAATGGGCTGCTGAAAGTGAAAAACTTAGTGTGCGGGCAAGGTTTGAAAACTCAAACCTTGAATTAAATTTAGATCAATGTTTGCTGCTAAAATTTTGGTCCAGTCAAGTCTGTTAAACCAGTCTTGTCTTGAAGTATGAAGATCAATAAAGTATTCAACAAAATATTTAAGTAAAGTAAAGTGAGTATGAGCAAAGTAAAGATAACTTAAGAGCAACAAGAATGATGGAGAAAGAGATTGACTTGCAAGAGATTTTGTATTTGATATGAAGAGAATATTGCTACTTCAAGGTTACAATGCATGGAAAATCATGTCCTTAAATAGGAAAGGAGATACAATAAGACAAAAAACAAGACTTACATAGAGAATGTAAATCTGATAAGTCAAAAAAGCTGACACACACGATTTACTCAATTTTGTCCTATGAACAGTTCATCAATAAAAACGACAAGGAGCATTTAATGCTTGTACGGACTCTATTACATCAAAAACTATGAATGTCGTAAAAAAGTCTTCATCTCGGAAGAAGACTGGCTTCGGAACTCTTCACATGTCGGATTGCACTGGACTTTGGTTCTGGTTTGACTTCGGATTGCTAGAGGTTCAATTTAATGTATTAACAATCTCCCCCTAAGTGAATTTAGCAATCAATCAACTCATTTGGCTTCATTAAACACAAAGAGATAGGCATTGTGTAGCCAGCTTCGGACTTCCAAATACCATTTGAGGTGTTTGATGAAATTCTTCTTCAGATGCTCAGGAGCATCACTTTTTGCAGCGTTTGAGATGAACTTCTGAAGGATCTTCGTCAGAATTAGATGTTTGTCAAGAATTATAAAGAATTCTTTTTCGGTTAGTCTTAATTTTGAGATAGACATAGCCGAGTTTCGATTCTTCAATGGATCCTTCTGCCAAGATCTGAGCTTCAGGCAGTTCGTAAGTGATTTTCGCCAAAACGTTTTCGATTCCGAACGAGTGAGCATACTCAATGTCAGACCTGAAGAATTCCGCAACGTAGTACTTCAAGAAATTGATTGCAGCACTGTAAGCTCTGATGCTTGAGTGACTTGTTTGGTGATCTCGGAAGTGAGAAACAATGGTGAGAATGTGATTAGGGTTGATTGAGGGAAATTCAGCATCCGTGATGGTAATAGTTGCTTCTTTTTTCTGAGAGACATAATGCATGTACATCATATAGTTGAGATCGAACTTTCTCTAAACCTTGTTACCGTATCCAACGATCTTCGTAATCTGCTTCTGAGACCACACTTCTTTTTGAGGACGTGCGTTAACAGAGTAGAAGGTTCTCAATCTCTCACACTCTATCCTGATGATTATATGAGGAGCATCATTCGGATGAAGTCGAGCATACTTTATGTAGAATTGGCCGTGAGGAGAGATTGGTAGATCAAGTTGATGGACATCCTAAATTGGAAGATCATAGTACATGAAGGGAACAAAGTGAATATCATGATTAAATCCTTCTCAGAAAAGAGGAGATATGCCCAACATCGGATTCAGATTGTCTTTCAATGCTTGAATCATGATGCTTTCTTCCACAACTTAATTTATTTGTTCTTGAGACCAGCCCTCGTACTTTTTCGACGTCTTTACTGGGCTGTCTGATTTAGTAGCAATCTTCTTTCCTTTGTCTTGAGGAGGCTCGTTTAGGTCAGAGATGATTTGTTGACCGGGTTCGGTGATGATGAATTTTGGTGGAGGAGGGACCGGAGGCTCTTTAGGGAGATCATCAGGTTTCAGGGTTGGAGAACCTTCATCGATCTGAATGATCCTCAGAGCAGGGATTGGTGGAAGCATAGATTGTGTAGCTCGGAATGCATTGATGGTTACCTTTGTCTTGATTCTTTCCATATCTCGGCTTCTTCTAAACGTTTCATCTAACGATGATGACCATGTATCCGAGGACAATTTGAGCTTATTTACATACGAAAGGACCTTCACAGGTTGTTCCCTGATAGGTTGAAGTCCTAAAACACCATTTTCAATCAGGTCTTCATCTTCTTCATTACCAGACTCAAGAGGTTTGAGAGATTCAACCTCGAGTATATCTTCTTCGAACGAATCATCTTGGAGTGTAAATTCTGACACAAGTTTCCATTGAACTATCCCTTCTCTTTAACTAGCTCCTTCTCCCCCTCTTGCATTGGAAGGCCCTACATCCAATGCAAGTCTGGCACTACTTTGAATTTCACTTAATCGTTCTAACACTCTCTGAAAGCTCATGTTGATCTGTTTGGAGAAAGAGTCATAGGCTTCAACCGTGGGATCTTGAGCTTTCAGATGTGCAAAGGTTTCATCAATGATGACAAGCGGAAGGTTTGCATTTGATCGGATACACTTCAAGTATGAATAGGAAAAGAAAAAATGAATCTAAACGAAATAATCAACAAAAAGTAAATAACACAAGAGTTATCCAAATGTTCCTTTGACCAACAAAAGAGGTTTTGTCTTCACCAAGAAGACGGGTTTGTCACAAAGACAATTAACACAAAGCCACAAAAAAAACTACTCGACCACGACCTCTACAACATTAGAGTTTTCCCTAATGTTGTATATATACTAATCTATGCATGTATATCCCATGATTGATGGGATTGTATCTAATCTATACTAAGAACCGATCTTATCATAAAGATACAGGATCTGATATATTCTATATTTATCTATAACAACTGCCTAATATACAAAAGATTACAATCGAACAACTATACTATAAGCTGACGTTGTTGTATTTGTGATGCTGGCACTGTCGACTTGTAGACGCTGACTCTGATGGATCAACATGTTATGTGTTTGACTCATCAGATCATAAGGTGTGACCTTACAATCTCCCCCTATCTTATGATGCCAAAACTAATCTTCTTCTGATGCCAAAACTAATCTTCTTCTTCAAAGTCATCATAAGAGCCATTGTAGAACTTATCAACTTCTTTCAAGACTTCAGGCTTTACCCACCTAAACTGATCAAGTTTTAGCTCATCCAGTCTTCTACTAAACTCCAGTCTTCTACTAAACTCCTGTAATATCAACACACAATATCCTCTTTCCAGCTCATAGTGACCTAGTCCTTCCAGATGAAGATGAAACAAGTGCTCAGTGGGAGCAGAAGGAAGGTCATCAGTGCGTTGAAAGCACATCTGATTTTAATTGTCGAGATAGAAGATCCCGTGCTCTGGTTCTGGAATAAACATGTAATGAACAGGTTCAATGCCAACTGGTAATTCATTATTGATGTATCTGGTACCATAAGGAAGAAGAAACTTGGCATTCTTGGACTGTCGGGGAGCGCCTGTTCTTCCTAATGAGGCTGATCTAGATGAAGTCACCGATGGACCAACAGATTTCCAACTTCACTTCTTGGGCATGAACACTTTTATGCTTGTTGATGATTTTAAGAATTTGCATCCACTCGTTGTAGCCGAATTTGACTAGCTCACGAGTAAACACAACTTCAGTGTATTCATACTCAGTTTTCTTTCTTAGCAAGTGAAGCTTTAGTGACTCGTTCTTTGGCTTGGTGCATCTTACTCTTTTGATGGGATTAGGCTTTATTTCTTCGACTCAAAACATATCTAAACTTCTTTCTATCAATCCGGTCATATAGGTTTGAAAAAAGGTGTTGTTTTTCCACATTGTTGTTGAAAATCTTCTTAACCTGATCATCAGTTCTTTGAACTTCAACATTTTTATCAGCGGAAACAAGTTCTTGAACAAGTTTGGCAGACAAGCATTCTTGTTTTCTAACTTCTTTCTTCTATCGAATAGCAACATTATGTTCCATCATGATCTGTTTAACTTCCTCGATTGGTAAGCTCCGTGTTTCTGCTATCTCATTCAGATAAAAATGAGCTTGCTTTTCTTTTGAGGAGGTGTTGAAGTATCACCAGCTGCAGAGGAACTTCCAGCTTCAGAATTAAAATCCCCCTGAGAAGAAAACCTTTCTTTTTCGTGGATTAAGATGGACACCATCATCAGAATCAATGTCATTATTAGTTCCTTGAGGAACCTCTTAAGAAAACTCCCCTTCAAAACAAGAACTAGGATAGATAATGTTTAAAGGAACAACAGAAACAACAGCTTATTGCATGAAACCAAGATCCAGAAACCCTTCATAGTCATCATTTTCTGATTGGTCACCAGCGTCTGGAATAGGTTGATCAGTTGCAACATCAGCATTTGGAATATTAGCAATAACAATCGGCTCTAGAGGATCATCTTTAACTTCACTTCTTTTAGTCATCTCAGGCTAAGATGCAATAACCATCTGCATTTGCATTGGCTGAGGACCCTCTTGATAATTCTCCCCCTTTTTGGCAGCATCAGATTGGGGAGGAGAGTTACGAGAAGGAGAAGGCATTTTTGGAGGAGGGTTTGTTGATGGTGGAGGAAGTAGAGGAGGGTTATGACCTGGAGAACTTGGTGGAGTGTCATCAACAACCATATCGTCATCATCATCCAAGGCCATAAGTCTCATCATTGTAGCAACATTCCTTTCTAATTTAGTTAATCTTTTTTCCATTAAATAAGTTAACTGCACAATTAAGGATAGCTGGGAAAACACAATAGTTTCAAAGTTGGAGTTGGATTCTCCTTGATCACCTTGATGAAGAACAACATTAGTAATAAGTGATGGTGAGGGGGAACCGATTCAACTTGAGGAGCAGCATTAGCTTGAGGAGAAGGAGACGGTGTTGGAGAAGGTTCATCCTAGATCATTGGCTCAGTAGTATTTCCAACAGGAGGGGTTGATCCACGTCGTTCAGTGTCATCAGGAGCGGAAGAGGATGAAGAGGTTGAAAAACATATGTGCTTGTATATCCTTGGAGGAGAGTTCATATTCTTAGTGAAGTCATCTCCCATGTCAGCTGCTGAGTCATTTTCATATTTATTGCTTCTAGGGACGATTTTGTGTCAAAAGTTGCATACTAGGCTCAAAATGCCACTGTCAGATTCCTTTTTAAAAAAATGGTACGAAATGAGAATAAACAGTATAAGAATACAAACAAAAGAATTAGTCAAACAATAAAATAGTTTAAACAGAAAGATGTGAAACTTTTTTAGAAAGATGATAAAGACTTGATCCATCAAAACTTTAGAATTGAATGGTCATTAATGCACTTCCATTTTTCGCGATATCTACCACTTGAAATTTCAGCTATAAAAGAGAACAAACAAGATCAAACATATCACATACAAATAACACAAATCATAGAAGACAAAGAGAGAAAATGCATTAAGTCATTGAGGTTCTGTAGATTGATTCCAAGCTTCATGTTTGTGACAACTCGAAACCTTGTCCGTTTCCGTTTCGCGATTCCCATTAATAAAATTTCAAATTCGTTAACTTTTCCGTCAAACTTCTTGGTTTAAAAAATAATCTAGTTATATATAATTAATTTATTTACGAGTCGAAACCAAAAATCGCACGGAAACCCGATTATTTCGAAAAATCAAGCATTTTCGGTCTAGATGAGATTACGACCGTAAACGTGTTTACGGCCGTAAACTCGTTTACGACCGTAAACCTGTTTACGGTCAGTAACGAGTGGACCCCCCCACCTCACCCCTATAAATATGAGACCTCCACCTTCATTAGAACATTTCTGGCCAATAACTCTCTCTTTCTCTCTCTAAGAACCTTAACCGTAAACACTAAAAACGCCTTCAAACTTCGGAAATCATCGAGAAACCACGTTTGGAGTCGCTTTGGAACGTCTCAGGGAACTCATCTCTTCGAAATCTGCATCCAGCTCTAGTGTTCTTGAGTTTACGGTAAGCCTTCAGAAACCGTAAACTCTATTCTTGAGTTTACGGTCCGAGCCTTCAAGAACCGTAAACTCTGTTCTTGAGTTTACGGTCCGAGCCTTCAAGAACCGTAAACTTTGTTCTTGAGTTTATGACTGTAAACTCACCGAGCCTTCAGTAACCGTAAACTCCTCTTCGACCGTAAACACCTTTTAAGTGGTGCTTTTGACTGAAAACCTCACTTTCATCGATTCGACCAAGTCCCGGTAACATTCCTCTACCAAATTCAAGTGTTCCTTTAACACGTTATCTAACGAAATCGCTAATTTAGATACATATATGTATTTATTTGATAATAGGATTTCGTTAAGTGTTACGTGCAACCACTCGAGGATCTTCATTTCAGTCAACGCTTTCACGCAACAACTGTGAGTTCATACCCCTACATTTTTCCATGTTTTTAATGTTTTCAGGGGGGGGGGGAATACAAGCTAAACATAAATGTTTTCAAAACTCATGCAATTCTCATACTTTAACCCTTTTGTACTGTGTTGAGCATAAGAGACGTTTTCACTAAAATTGCATAGTTTTCCGGATTCGCTATTCACTACATTATACATGCAAACTATAATCGGTATAGTTTGGGATTTTTCTAAAACATATCAAGTATAGAAACTTTCACTACTAAACATATGTGCTGAAACAGAAACCGTTTACAGTTTACATCACTACTTTATCATGGTATTCATAACTGAAATTATCACTATATACGGTATACATATGGATTTTCACTACGGTAGAACGCTACTACACTACATGTAAACTAGATTGTACGATACTGTGAGGCGCTACTTCACTACTGTACCCTTAGGTGTACAGGGATAAATCCTACCATTGTATAACTAGAGTCTCCTGGAGGGAGAGCGTGAGATTTATGAATAGATCTATTTGGGACTGACAATCCCACATCTGGACTGCTAGCTACAGTTAGGCGGGCACGCCTGAGATGTACAAATGTCATTTAACTCGACGCCTGAAGAACGTTGGAAAGGTCTCTAGTCATATCAAGCATGGTTATACGACTCACATTATGTATAAATCACCTTTAGTTTACAATCTGACACTCTTCAACGGTTTTATTTATATTAAATAAAACTAACACACACTACGTATACTGGCTGAAGTCAGGGTTTTCAAACAGAACCGATTATGCATTGGTTTCACACACAAATACCTATACTTCATGATTAGCTCTAGCTAGTCACGTGAGGTAGTATTTTCGCATATCACTACTGTTTTCAGTAACGAACATTCATGGTTTTATACAAAATCGATAACGCTACTTACTCACTAAAGAAAATATCGGATTTTCTTTGAAACATACAAGACATTCATGGTTCATTACAAGACTTATAATACTACGTTTTCACTAAAGAAAATATCGGATTTTCTTGAAGCTATACAAACATTTCTGTTAAAAACTACTGCTTATGAACTCACCAGCGTTATGCTGATATTTTCAAACTGGTTGTACTCTCAGGAAATCAGTAGACAGGTACCTGCTGGGTTTTTAAAGAGTTGAAGCAATAAGAGTTTAATGTTTATATTCATACAAGTTATATGATGTAATTCAAACAAGTTTCAGAATTGATGTAAACATTTTTACTTAAGTATTCACTGTAATGGTTGTGTTGCTATGATTGCTGTTATTCATTGGTTGTGATGCTATACATGACGTCCTCCACCCCGGAACGTTTCCGCCTTTCTGGTTTCGGGGTGTGACAGATTGATATCAGAGCCCTTGTTTTTAGCGAACTAGTATACCGAACCTTACGTGGTATACAACTATAAACACTAAGGGGCCTAAGTGCTCTACACTAAAAGTATTCTTTCAAAATATAAAGTATTTTTATAAAAGTATACGAGCATGCATACATAACAAAATTTGTGTCGCTAGTAGAAGAAAACAAAAGTATTTGGATGATGGAACGCTGCGGTTAAACCTGGGCAGTTATGTAATCATGTCTAGGGTGAATATAGCCTGATCAACTATATTCAGTCGAGACATGACCTACATGTGTTTGGGAGTGACTGTGGTGCTACAGTAGGTCTAAAACTTAACAAAATCATCTCACATAAAATACTATAGGAGTATTTTCGCTAGAGCCAAACTCAGTATACAGATTCACTCTAAGTGTTGCTACCTCTTCTTCCTTAAGCGATAACTTACTCGTGTTAGTAACCTTTCTGTGCTTATCGCTCGGTAGTATATTTTTTTTTATCAGGATGAGGTATATCTTATTTTATATATCTCGAGGACTTACCATCCTCTTCTTCCTGACTGTTTTCTAGAACGAGATGCCTCCTCGACCAAGACCCATCAGAAGGAACGACGACACTCCGCCACCACCACCACCTCCTCAGTTCGACCCTGTCATGTTTCAGGCTGCAGTTACCGCCGCCGTGACTGCAGCAATGGCACAAGTGAATGCTGGTGGGGCTGGAGGTGGAACCGACCCGCAGAGACAAGGTGGAAGTCATGGACATCAAAAAGAGTGTTCCTACAAGGACTTCATGACTGCGAAACCCAAGTCCTTCGACGGAAATGAAGGTGTCATCCCCCTAACTCGATGGTTCGAGAAGATCGAATCCATCTTCGAAATTTGCGTTTGTTCTGAAGCAAACAAGGTGAAGTTCGCCGCCTGCACCTTCACTGACAGAGCCTTGACCTGGTGGAACGGTCGAGTCAAAACCCTAACCCTGCCAGTGGCTAATGCCATGGGTTGGGAAAGACTGAAGGAGCTCATGCTCGCGGAGTACTGCCCGAGGGGCGAAGTCCAAAAGTTGGAACACGAACTCTGGAACTTGAAGATGAAGGGTTCCGACATCGCTGCCTACACCGCGAGATTTTGTGATCTGGCTCTCCTCTGTCCGGGAATGGTCACCCCGGAAAGCAAGAAAATCGAAAGGTACATCTGGGGACTGACACAACCAACAAAAGGGAATGTCTTGGCTGCTAGACCGATTACTTTTGAAAGCGCCAAGGATCTGGCACAGACTCTGATCGATCATGGAATCGATCTTGATGAGGTGGCAGCTGTTTCCGGGCCACAAAAGGAAAACGGTGGGAAGAAGAAGAAGTTTGGTAACAAACGAAAGGGCCAGTCTTCGCAGGAGCCCTCCAAGAAACAACAAACAGTGGCAGTTCATGTTGTTACTACTCCTGCTGCTGCTTCCACTGCTGTTCCAACCACCCAATCTCCTACCGGTGGTTATGCTGGAAAACTACCCCTGTGCAACAAGTGTAACTTTCACCATCACGGACCCTGCCGTGAGTTCATTTGCAACAACTGTGGAAAGAAAGGACACACAGTTCGATACTGCAAGACGCCGGCTCAACCGGCCAACCAGGCTCCGGGAGCGAGCGCTGGTCAAACTTGTTATGGATGTGGAGAGGCTGGGCACTTCAGGAGAAACTGCCCCAAGGCAACAACTGGTGGCAATACAGGGAGAGTTCTGGTGATGGGCCAGGAGGAAGGAGTTGCTGATCCTACCATTGTTACGGGTACGTTCCTCCTTGACAACTCTTATGCATGCATTCTCTTCGATTCTGGTGCGGAGAGGAGTTTTGTTAGTCATACATTCAAACATTTAATCAAATGTAAATCCCAACCTCTAACCAAAACATTTACCGTCGAGATGGCTAACGGAAAGAAGGAGAGCACTAACGAAATATTCATAGGCTGTACTCTTACTCTAGACAATTATTCGTTTCCCATCGACCTTATGCCTATGTCCATCAAGAGTTTCGACATCATTATCGGCATGGACTGGTTAAGCTCTAATCATGCTGATATTCTTTGCTTCGAAAAGGCTATCCGTCTCAATCTTCCCTCTGGCGAAACCCTCATGATTTACGGAGATAAGCCTAGCTCGAACCTCCGTATCATTTCATGCATCAAAGCTTGGAAGTATCTGCGAAAGGAGTGCCATGCATTTCTAGCTCACGTTATAGACGTGACGCAAGGAGTTAGAGACCTCGAGAGCATCCCCGAAGTCTGTAACTTTCCTGATGTTTTTCCCGAAGATATCCCAGGAATCCCTCCCGAGCGCCAAGTCGAGTTTCGTATCGACCTGATCCCCGGAGCAACTCCGGTAGCCAAATCTCCTTATCGTTTAGCACCAGCAGAAATGCAAGAGTTATCCAGCCAGCTCGATGAGCTGATCAGCAAAGGATTCATAAGGCCGAGTTCCTCACCCTGGGGAGCTCCGATCTTATTTGTGAAAAAGAAAGATGGATCCTTTCGGATGTGCATTGATTACCGAGAGCTGAATAAGCTTACCATCAAGAACCGATATCCCTTACCCAGAATCGACGATCTCTTTGACCAACTTCAGGGAGCCAGTTATTTCTCAAAGATAGATCTAAGATCAGGGTACCATCAGTTGCGAGTTCATGAGGATGATGTGCCCAAAACAGCATTTCGAACTCGCTATGGATACTACGAGTTTGTAGTAATGCCCTTTGGTCTAACCAACGCACCGGCAGTATTCATGGACCTGATGAATCGGGTGTGCCGACCTTTCTTAGACAAGTTTGTGATTGTGTTCATCGACGATATACTTGTCTATTCGCGGAGTGAGAATGATCATAAACAACACTTAAGGCAGGTGTTGGAAACATTAAGGGCAAGAAAGCTATACGCGAAATTCTCGAAGTGCGAATTCTGGATCAGGAAAGTAAATTTGCTAGGACACGTGATTAGTAAGGAAGGAATACACGTGGACCCTTCCAAGATCAAAGCGATTGAGAATTGGTCTGCACCAAAGACACCCACAGAAATCCGGCAATTCTTGGGTCTCACGGGCTATTATCGCAGGTTCATCCAGAACTTCTCCAGAATCGCTAAGCCTTTAACCACCCTGACACAGAAGGGTGTAACCTTCAGTTGGGGAGTCAAGCAAGACACTGCATTTCAAACATTGAAGCAGGCCCTGTACAGTGCACCTGTCTTGTCCCTGCCCGAAGGGACGGAAGACTTCGTAGTCTATTGTGATGCATCCAATCAGGGCCTAGGCTGTGTGCTCATGCAGAGAGGAAAGGTCATCGCCTATGCCTCGAGGCAGTTAAAAACGCACGAGGTCAATTACACAGCCCACGATTTAGAGTTGGGAGCAGTGGTCTTTGCGTTAAAGATCTGGAGACACTATCTCTATGGAACCAAGTGCACTATCTTCACCGAGCATAAGAGCTTGCAACATATTTTCGATCAAAAGGAGTTAAACATGAGACAACGGCGATGGGTAGAGTTACTCAGTGACTACGAGTGTGAAATTCACTATCATCCCGGAAAGGCCAATGTGGTAGCAGATGCCCTCAGTCGAAAGGAGTATTCAGGGCGTAAGGTGAAGACACTAACAATGACTATCCATTCCCATCTATCCGTGCAAATCAAGGAGGCTCAGCTGGAAGCCTTAAAACCAGAGAACATGTCGGGTGAAGCTTTGCGGGGAATGGACAAGAACTTAGAGGTCAAAGGAGATGGAGTGTATTATTTCATGGACCGGATCTGGACCCCAAAGTTCGGCGGGTACAGAGAGGTTGTCATGAATGAGGCTCACAAGACGAAATACTCCATTCACCCAGGTTCGGATAAGATGTATTTGGATCTCAAACATCTCTATTGGTGGCCAAACATGAAAGCAGAGATCGCTACCTTCGTGGGCAAATGCCTGACTTGCGCCAAGGTGAAGGTTGAACATCAGAAGCCCTCAGGTCTACTTCAACAGCCGGAAATACCTGAGTGGAAGTGGGAAAGGATAACCATGGATTTTATCACCAAGTTACCCAGAACTCCGAGTGGGCACGATGCTATCTGGGTAATTGTCGATCGATTGACAAAATCCGCCCACTTCCTACCAATCAAAGAAATCTTCAAGATGGAGAGACTCACCCGAATCTACATTCAAGAGATAGTTCGCCTTCATGGGGTACCTGCATCTATTATCTCCGACCGAGATAGCAGGTTTACGTCGAGATTCTGGCAATCACTACAGAAGGCTCTTGGAACTAAATTGGATATGAGCTCGGCTTATCATCCGCAGACTTATGGACAGAGTGAGAGAACAATTCAGACATTGGAAGACATGTTGAGAGCCTGCGTCATCGATTTCGGCGCATCATGGGACGCTCATCTTCCTTTGGTTGAATTTTCCTACAACAACAGCTACCATACCAGCATCAAGGCTGCACCGTTTGAAGCCCTCTATGGCCGTAAGTGCAGATCCCCTCTGTGCTAGGCTGAAGTGGGTGACACACAGCTAGCCAGGGGTCAAGTCCCCGACAGTACTCTCACTGTTCCTGAGATCATCCGAGAAACAACTGAGAAGATTGTGCAAATCCGGGAACGATTGAAAGCTTCATGAGATAGACAAAAGAGCTACGCCGATAAGAGACGAAAACCCTTGGAGTTCCAGGTTGGTGACCGCGTCCTTCTGAAGGTCTCACCCTGGAAAAGCATGATACGCTTTGGGAAGCGTGGGAAGCTAAACCCAAGGTACATTGGACCATTTGAAATCCTTGCTAGGATCGGTCCCGTAGCATACAAACTTCAATTACCGCGAGAGCTCATCAACATCCATCCTGTCTTCCACGTATCGAACCTAAAGAAGTGTCTGTCCGATGAGACACTTGTGATGCCTCTCGACGAGATTGAAATCAACGGAAACCTCAACTTCGTGGAAGCACCTGTTGAAATCATGGATCGGGAAGTCAAACGAACGAAACAAAGTCGCATCCCGATAGTGAAGGTTCGCTGGAATGCCAAGCGGGGACCTGAATTCACTTGGGAGCGCGAAGATCAGATGAAACATAAATATCCGCATCTCTTTCCTAATCCATGATTTGTGTACTATGTTCAAATTTCGGGACGAAATTCCCTCTAACGGGGGGATGATGTGACAACCCGAAACCTTGTCCGTTTCCGTTTCGCGATTCCCATTAATAAAATTTCAAATTCGTTAACTTTTCCGTCAAACTTCTTGGTTTAGAAAATAATCTAGTTATATATAATTAAATTATTTACGAGTCGGAACCAAAAATCGCACGGAAACCCGATTATTTCGAAAAATCAAGCATTTTCGGTCTAGATGAGATTACGACCGTAAACGTGTTTACGGCCGTAAACTCGTTTACGACCATAAACCTGTTTACGGTCAGTAACGAGTGGACCCCCCACCTCACCCCTATAAATATGAGACCTCCACCTTCATTAGAACATTTCTGGCCAATAACTCTCTCTTTCTCTCTCTCTAAGAACCTTAACCGTAAACACTCAAAACGCCTTCAAACTTCGAAAATCATCGAGAAACCACGTTTGGAGTCGCTTTGGAACGTCTCAGGACACTCATCTCTTCGAAATCAACATCCATCTCTAGTGTTCTTGAGTTTACGGTCAGCCTTCAGAAACCGTAAACTCTGTTCTTGAGTTTACGGTCCGAGCCTTCAAGAACCGTAAACTCTGTTCTTGAGTTTACGACCGTAAACTCACCGAGCCTTCAGGAACCGTAAACTCCTCTTCGACCGTAAACACCTTTTAAGTGGTGCTTTTGACTCAAAACCTCACTTTCATCGATTCGACCAAGTCCCGATAACATTCCTCAACCAAATTCAAGTGTTCCTCTAACACGTTATCTAACGAAATCGCTAATTTAGATACATATATGTATTTATTTGATAATAGGATTTCGTTAAGTGTCACGTGCAACCACTCGAGGATCTTCATTTCAGTCAACGCTTTCACGCAACAACTGTGAGTTCATACCCCTACATTTTTCCATGTTTTTAATGTTTTCAGGGGGGGGGGGGGGGGAATACAAGCTAAACATAAATGTTTTCAAAACTCATGCAATTCTCATACTTTAACCCTTTTGTACTGTGTTGAGCATAAGGGACGTTTTCACTAAAATTGCATAGTTTTCCGGATTCGCTATTCACTACATTATACATGCAAACTATAATCGGTATAGTTTGGGATTTTTCTAAAACATATCAAGTATAGAAACTTTCACTACTAAACATATGTGCTGAAACAGAAACCGTTTACAGTTTACATCACTACTTTATCATGGTATTCATAACTGAAATTATCACTATATACGGTATACATACGGATTTTCACTACGGTAGAACGCTACTACACTACATGTAAACTAGATCGTACGATACTGTGAGGCGCTACTTCACTACTGTACCCTTAGGTGTACAGGGATAAATCCTACCACTGTATAACCAGAGTCTCCTGGAGGGAGAGCGTGAGATTTATGAATAGATCTATTTGGGACTGACAATCCCACATCTGGACTGCTAGCTACAGTTAGGCGGGCACGCCTGAGATGTACAAATGTCATTTAACTCGACGCCTGAAGAACGTTGGAAAGGTCTCTAGTCATATCAAACATGGTTATACGACTCACATTATGTATAAATCACCTTTAGTTTACAATCTGACACTCTTCAACGGTTTTATTTATATTAAATAGAATTAACACACACTACGTATACTGGCTGAAGTCAGGGTTTTCAAACAGAACCGATTATGCATTGGTTTCACACACAAATACCTATACTTCATGATTAGCTCTAGCTAGTCACGTGAGGTAGTATTTTCGCATATCACTACTGTTTTCAGTAACGAACATTCATGGTTTTATACAGAATCGATAACGCTACTTACTCACTAAAGAAAATATCGGATTTTCTTTGAAACATACAAGACATTCATGGTTCATTACAAGACTTATAACACTACGTTTTCACTAAAGAAAATATCGGATTTTCTTGAAGCTATACAAACATTTCTGTTAAAAACTACTGCTTATGAACTCACCAGCGGTATGCTGATATTTTCAAACTGCTTGTATTCTCAGGAAATCAGTAGACAGGTACCTGCTGGGTTTTTGAAGAGTTGAAGCAATAAGAGTTTAATGTTTATATTCATACAAGTTATATGATGTAATTCAAACAAGTTTCAGAATTGATGTAAACATTTTTACTTAAGTATTCACTGTAATGGTTGTGTTGCTATGATTGCTGTTATTCATTGGTTGTGATGCTATACATGACGTCCTCCACCCCGGAACGTTTCCGCCTTTCTAGTTTCGGGGTGTGACAATGTTCACCAACTACAAACAAAGAACATGAACCAGTCTTTGTAACCAACGAGTTAGATGGATCCAATCTTTGTAACCTTCGAGTTATAAGAGTCCTAAAGACAATACTCGAAGGTTCCATTCATTGTGATCCATGAAGGAGGAGAAGGTAGGATGGCTGTCTCGTTGAAAGCGCCTTTGGATATTTGAGGGGATGAAGTTGTTGTGATATCGTCTTTGGAAATTTGTCGAGCCAGGTCACCTAACTTCATCTCATCTCATTGCAACCGAAATAGGTTGTTCAAGACAGAAGAGATATGTGCCAATAATAAAACTTGGTGGCACATTTATCCCCCGTATGGTCTCATCAGCATAAAACAACATGTCAATCGGTGTGTGCATCAGCGTCAGTGAGAGGGCAGTTGTTGCTGAAGAAAAGATGCAGAGTCAGCGTCAACCGACTTCACAAGGAGAGTGATGCATTCAGGGAATGACATGTTGATCCCTTCAAAGTAAATTAGTCAGAAGAGGTCACTATTGATAGAGAAGATCATGTAGGAAATGTTAGTAGAAATAGAAAGTGTATTCAAAATGTGTACTTCTTTGGTAAGGAATAAAAAAAATTAATGCAAACAAACCAAAATAAATAAAAAATATAGCAACTTATGTTCAATGTTTTAAAAATAGAAAAGCATAAAAGAAAAAAAAAAGTATCAACATCAAAATCAACAATTCAAACCATATAAATATTATTGTCCATGAGAGTACAAAACATGATTTTGTTTTCAAAATCAACCACTTTTCCCTCATGACGGTTGAAAAGAACTTTGTAACCAGCGTCACAAATTTGACTGATGGAGATGAAGCTACCTTTGAGTCCTTCTACATAAAAACATCCTTCAGCTCAATCGTCTTGCACTCAAAAGTTCCAACACCTGCAACAACTCTTCCACTATTGTCACCAAACGTCACCATTGGACCATCTTTCTTTGCAAAATTTGTTAGGATGGACTTGTATCCGGTCAAGTGTCTAGAGCTTCCACTGTCTAGGTACCAACTTTGACCTAGATTTGGACTTGATTCATTGTCAGCGTGAGAACCATCAACGTCACATATGCCATCAAGGGAATCATATACAAGTGTCATGAGACCTTTAACGTTCAACGCGTCATCTTCAGATGTCTCATCTTCATCCACCTATTCTTCGTGATCCTCCTGTTTTGCAATGAAAGCCTTTGGTAGAGAGATGTTTTCTTTCTTCATATGAGCCACCAACTTCTTGTACAAAACTTCATAGTTCTCAGGACTTTGGGCTTCTTTCTTCTCCTTGCAATCCCTGGCAAAATTGTCAGGGCTCCCACAATTAAAGTAGTTACCTGAGCTTTTCTTCTCTGAAGTGGATCTTTTTGCTGAGCTGCTTCCCTTGAATTGAGCTCTTCTAACCCCGTTTGCTCTGCTTTCTTCATAACATTGGCATCAAGCTCATCGGTGAGATCTTCATCACTTTGTTCACCCTGATCTGAATTGTCTTATTCGCTGGTGTGATTTATGATGGATTTTATGCAAAAAAAATAAACTTAAACTCTTAAGTGTCCATGCATCCCTAATAAAGATCTATGTATTCTCTATTGAACCTATAAGTAAGAACATAAAAAAGAAACCCTAAAAACCCTAGGTAATTTTTGAAAATTACTAAAGAAAAGGTTTAGGTTTACTTACCTTTTAATTGTTATAGCAAACAACTAGAATTCTCCTTTGTTGATCTCTTGGAAGCAAGCACCATAAGTGTCATGCCTCTAATGGAATCTGTAACGCACGTAGATTAGGGCTAGTCAATTAAGAGACGATAAACATCAAAAATGACTTTTTGATGGAAGATTATTTAGAAGGATTAATCTTAACTAAGTTGTAGTATATGATAAAAGGATTCCGCACATATAGATATAAAGTATTTTATATAAAATACGTGCTATGTGTATATATGTTGTTTATTTGTTTGAAATGGATGTTGAATGGATGTTTTATACATGTTTAAAATAATTTAAAATGTATATATATTTTATCTTCAAATATGTTGGGTAAACATGGGTAGATAAAGGATGAGGGATAATAGTACAATATAGATGTACGTTAGTAGCTATGAATTTAGTACAGTATAGATGTACGTTGGTAGCTATGGATTTAGTACGTTGGCGACTATGTGACGTAGTGCCTATTGTATAAACCCGGACGACTATGAGACTTAGTGCCTATTGTATAAACCCTGGCGACTATGAGACGTAGTGCCTATTGTATAAACCCTGGCGACTATGAGACGTAGTGCCTATTGTATAAACCCTGGCGACTATGAGACGTAGTGCCTATTGTATAAACCCCGGCGACTATGAGACGTAGTGCCTGTTGTATAAACCTTGGCGACGATGTGACTTCGTGCCTATTTGACATAAATTGCTGAGGGAAAAGCAATGTTGTCACCCTTTTGACATAAATTGCTGAGGGAAAGGCAATGTTGTCACCCTTTAGACATAAATTGCTGAGAGAAAAGCAATGTTGTCACCCCGATGTTTGTTTGACATAAATTGATGAGGAAAGCAATGTTGTCATCACATTGGTTGTCTTATTTGACATAAATTGCCGAAGGAAAGTAATGTTGTCACCTTATTGGTTGTTTTATGTTAGGTTGTTTTGTTTGACATAAATTGATGAAGGAAAGCAATGTTGTCACCCTGATGTTTGTCTTGTTTGACATAAATTGCTGAAGGAAAGCAATGTTGTCACCTTATTGGTTGTCTTATTTGACATAAATTGCTGAGGGAAAACAATGTTGTCACCCCGATGTTTGTCTTATTTGACATAAATTGATGAGGAAAGCAATTTTGTCACCTTATTGGTTGTTTTATGTTAGGATGTCTTGTTTGACATAAATTGCTGAGGAAAGCAATGTTGTCACCCCATTGGTTGTCTTGGTCGACATAAATTGCTGAAGAACCCCCGAAGCAATGTTGTCACCCTTAGTGAAAATCCTTAGGCTAGGTCCCTTTTGATAGTTGTTTTAGGGACGTAAAGTGAGGATAATGGGAATGAGTAATTAGGGTTATTTTTGGTTGATAAAATTAATAAATTTATTGTTGATTGAGAACTTAATAAGTTTATTATTTATTGTGGGTTGAAAACCCTATATGCTCACTAGGCTTCCAAGCCTGACCCACTCAGCTTTTTATATTACAGGTAGTGGACCCCGAACATAGTCAGATGATGATGAGTGATTTATGGATTATAGGCTAGTTGTTGTAAATAACTGTTGTAAGGCTTATAATGTCTTGTTTATGCTTTTGGTCTGTATCGGAACATGACATCCCGGGGTTTTGATATAAAAGGAAATTATATATATCTTAAAGAAAGGTTTTGATAAACTTTTATCATGTTTTGTTTTTGGAACAAATTCCGCAACATCTTTTAAAAGGGTTTACTCTGATTTTATTTTAAAAAGCATAAACGAAATCGGTCTTTTCTGGCCCTAAATTTGGGGATGTCACTGTTGGTATCAGAGCATTAGTTTAAGCGAACTAAGAAATTGTAGGATTTCTAGACTTAAACTTAGAATGCTAAGTGATGATTGTGAGATGAGTGTCTACCATATTTTAGACACGAGCACTAGGTTATTTTAGGAAAGATGCCTAAAAAGCTTTTATGTGCTAAATGTTTTGTGTTATAGCTATAATGATGGTATTATATGTTCGGATCTATGGTCTGTTGCCGACCTGATCTGGAAACCTTATGTGTGTAGGATTCTAAGCGTATGATTACGAGATTAGAACTAACATGTAAACGTTTCGAAGTGATAAGGAGATTTATTTGTCTATCGTAAATAAAGCTTTCCTATCTTAAATTCTTGCACAGTACACCGAACGTTTGTTTGGGTGTACAAAACATTATGGTGAAGACTCGTAGAGAATTGAGTAGATGGAGAAAATGAAAAGCTTATGATAGTGAATGACACCTATCAGAAGATATCGTAAGAGTGGTATCTTGCGTTTAGAATATGTTTGATAAAATAGTGGAACGTTTAAAGGAGTACGGTACGTCTGAAGTACACCTTCAATTGGCAGGATGATGGAATGATTGGTGTAATTCTTGAAGTTGTCCCATCATTTGGAATTTCCATCACCAACCAAGTTGAAGTAAAATTGATGATTGAAGATACGCATGGAAGAAGTCCTAGTAGAGTCTAGGAAAATTTTATGATTAATTGGACATATTCGTATGTGTTAAATTGTTTTGTGATTTTAGGACTTGGGGACTGCGAGACAGTACTTGGGACGAGTATGAGTAGGTGTGAATAGTAGTAGAGATCTATACTACTAGAAGCACAGGACTCACGCTTGGATCAGGGAAAGTAACAAGGTTACCAAAAAGCTAGTAATTGGTCTCGTTTTATTCAAGTATGTCGTTACCATCGTTTCTGTAATGACTAATGAGATGATTGATATTCTGACCCTAGTGGTCATATCAAATTGAGTCAGACTACGATGAGTTTTTTACGTTGTTCAGAGAACCAAGTTCGATGTAACATCTGAATTAAGTCAGAAGATTGAAATCAATGCGATCAATAGCATCGCGCTCGTTGTGAATGAAGCTTGTAGCCAGAAATGTTATATGATAAAATGTGATTATATCACATTAGAATATGAAGGAAGGTGTATTCCATTCTGGAATTTGACTCAAAGAGACTTGAGTCTAGGCGTTGCATCATCCGATGAAAGGTCATTAGAACATGACCCATTGATCTGTTACAATAGATAAGGGGAAGTACTTATCCTAAGAAGAAGAAGGAGTCCTCAATAAGGATTTATTTTGTAACTTGAAGGTTACAAATGAAAGTCCAACATAGTATGAAGAACAGGTGCAAGATTTAGCATCACAGTTATTACTTAGGATGGAAAGATAACGTATGGAATCATTATACAAGCCCTATTTTCGTTGATGATTCCGGGACGTAATCATCCTAAGGGGGAGATAATTGTAACGCCCGTAGATCAGGGCTAGTCAATTAAGAGACGATAAGCATCAAAAATGACTTTTTGATGGAAGATTATTTAGAAGGATTAATCTTAACTAAGTTGTAGTATATGTTACAAGGATTCCGTACATATAAAGAATGCCGAAATCCGAGTTATAACGAAGAAGTTATGACTTGTCGAAGTTTCGCGACAAAACCGGCACAGTGCCGAATGTCGTAAAAAGTGAGTTTTTGATAAACTACTTTTTAGCCTTAGTGATATAAACAAAAGTCGTAGTGTTTGTTAAACCGAGAGTAGGTATAAAAATAACGCCCAAATCTGACTTCGTATGAGGAAGTTATGATTTTTCGAAGTTTCCGTTTAGCAATAGACAGCTAAAAAACTCGAATTTTAGATCGAGTGATTTTTAGCCGACACAACCTAAACGAGAATCGAAGGTCTCGTAAATAGTAGTACAACGGTAAAAAGACAGACGAAAACGGACGTCGGATGAAGAAGTTATGAATTTTTACCGGATTACCTGTCCCGGTCTGTTAAAAATAATAATATAAAAATTAAAGTCAAAATTAGCCGACGAAGTCTAAACAAAAGTTGTAGAGCATAATTTTCCCTACGCGTGCATATGAAGAACGTCAAAAACGGAGCCCGTATGAGAAAGTTATGGATTTTACAAGAATGGGCACAATTTTCGAGAAAATTCGCAAGGAATGGTGCTGGTCACGTGATCCTCGCATGCTTGCCTCGTGCCCGACTCGCGTGTCGCATGCTGATTCGACCGAGGGTGCGGTCCAATGAACTTCCGACGCCTATCGCTGTTGTTGCCCCGTGTTCGAGGTGCTGGCCCAATCCGAAGCCGGCACGTAGCCTCCTCGCATCCGAGCCTCACCGAAGCAGCCAGCTGGTCCGAGCCTCGCAGACACCTGCCTCTCCCTCCTTGCTTCGGATCCAACCCTCGCTGCTATATATAGTGGTGGCTGGGAGATCTCCCGGGTAGAATTCCGAAATTTGTCACTTTTCACCCATTTTCATCTTTTTTATTATTTTGACTTCCCCCGAAGCCCCGGTGTCATTTTTAAAGCCCGGAATACGCCACGAAGTTCCCGAGAAGCCCGAAAATTTTTATCTTTTCGGTTTCGAAGCCCGACCCTCGCAGAGCCCGGTTTCTGAATAAAACTCTCGGTTTTATTAGAAACGAACGTTTTAGAAAACGAATTGCTGCCCGATTTTCATTAAATCAAGTGAGTGTATAGTCACTTTCATCTTACACATAGATATGAAGTATTTTATATAAAATACGTGTTATGTGTATATATGTTGTTTATTTATTTGAAATGGATGTTGAATGGATGTTTTATACATGTTTAAAATAATTTAAAATGTATATATATTTTATCTTCAAATATGTTGGGTAAAACATGGGTAGATAAAGGATGAGGGATAATAGTATAGTATAGATGTACGTTAGTAGCTATGAATTTAGTACAATATAGATGTGCGTTGGTAGCTATGGATTTAGTACGTTGGCGACTATGTGACGTAGTGCCTATTGTATAAACCCTGGCGACTATGAGACTTAGTGCCTATTGTATAAACTCTGACGACTATGAGACGTAGTGCCTATTGTATAAACCCTGACGACTATGAGACGTAGTGCCTAATGTATAAACCCTGGCGACTATGAGACGTAGTGCCTGTTGTATAAACCTTGGCGACGATGTGACTTCGTGCCTATTTGACATAAATTGCTAAGGGAAAAGCAATGTTGTCACCCTTTTGACATAAATTGCTGAGGGAAAAGCAATGTTGTCACCCTTTTGACATAAATTGCTGAGAGAAAAGCAATGTTGTCACCCCGATGTTTGTTTGACATAAATTGTTGAGGAAAGCAATGTTGTCACCACATTGGTTGTCTTATTTGACATAAATTGTTGAAGGAAAGCAATGTTGTCACCTTATTGGTTGTTTTATGTTAGGTTGTTTTGTTTGACATAAATTGCTGAAGGAAAGCAATGTTGTCACCCTGATGTTTGTCTTGTTTGACATAAATTGCTGAGGAAAGCAATGTTGTCACCTTATTGGTTGTCTTGTTTGACATAAATTGTTGAGGAAAACAATGTTGTCACCCCTAATAAAAATCCTTAGGCTAGGTCCCTTATGATAGTTGTTTTAGGTACGTAAAGTGAGGATAATGGGAATGGGTAATTAGGGTTATTTTTGGTTGATGAAATTAATAAATTTATTGTTGATTGAGAACTTAATAAGTTTATTCTTTATTGTTGGTTGAAAACCCTATATGCTCACCAGGCTTCCAAGCCTGACCCACTCAGCTTTTTATATTACAGGTAGTGGACCCCGAGCATAGTCGGATGATGATGAGTGATTTATGGATTATAGGCCAGTAGTTGTAAATAATTGTTGTAAGGCTTATAATGTCTTGTTTATGCTTTTGATCTGTATCGGAACATGACATCCCGAGGTTTTGATATAAAGGAAATTATATATTTCTTAAAGAAAGGTTTTGATAAAATTTTATCATGTTTTGTTTTGTGAACAAATTCCGCAACATCTTTTAAAAGGGTTTACTCTGATTTTATTTTAAAAAGCATAAACGAAATTGGTCTTTTCTGGCCGTGAAATTGGGGTTGTAACAATTAACACCTACAGGTTGCGGGCCTGCTAGCGTTCCACTGGACTGTCTAGAAAGTCCGTGGTCGTCATCCAAACTCCGCTAGATGACTGAATCACAAATCACATCGAGGCCTCTCATCACTTTATTTCATCACACACCAACTATCTACCCATGTTTTACCCAACATATTTGTAGATAAAAACACATATACACTTTAAAACTTGTATAAAACATCTATTCAACAGTCACCTCAATTAAACAATTAATATAATTACACGTAGCACGTATTTTATTGAAAATACTTCATATCTAGGTGTAAGATGAAGGTGACTATACACTCACATGATTTGATGAAAATCGGGCAGCAATTCGTTTCCTAAAACGTTCATTTCTAATAAAACCGAGAGTTTTATTCAGAAAACGGGCTCTACGAGGGTCGGGCTTCGAAACCGAAAAGATAAATTTTTTGGGCTTCTCGGGCTCTTCGTGGCGTATTTCGGGGGTTATAATCGATATCGGGGCTTTGGGGATGTTAATATGAAGAAAATATGAAGAAAGGGGCTAAAAGTGGCAAAATTCCAAAAGTAACCGAGAAGGCTCGCAAGCCTTCTATTTATAGTGGTCCGAGGTCGGCTTAGAAGGGAGGAGTCGGCAGGCGAGACACACGGTAGCAGCTGGGCGAGGGTGCGCAGGTGGCTCGCACATGGTCTGCGCATGCGAGGGGCTCGGTGTCGCCTCCTGATTGGACCGCGGTCTAGTCCGAGGCTTCGGACGTGACACCTCCTGCGAGACTCGGACACGCCATAAGGGACACGCGTCGGACTCCTAGTGGACCACTTCGGATGGCTCTCCGGCTCGGATGACTCAGCATAATTTCGGACACGTGTTGGATGCGAGGCGAGGACACGTGGCCGAAATCCACGTATGCGAAAATTCCCGGTTTTGACATTATTTCTCGATTTTCGCGCCAAAACTTCTAAAATCAATAACTTTCGCGTACGAGCTCCGTTTTTAACGTTCTTTATATGCACGCGTAGGTAAATTTACGCTCTACAAGTTTTGTTTAGACTTCGTCAGCTAATTTTTACTTTAATTTTTATATTATTATTTTTAACAGACCGGGACAAGAAATCCGTTAAAAATTCATAACTTCTTCATCCGACGTCCGTTTTCGTCTGTCTTTTTACCGTTGTGCTACTATTGACGAGACCTTCGATTCTCGTTTAGGTCTTGTCGGCTAAAAATCACTCGATCTAAAATTCGAGTTTTTTAGCTGTCTACTGCTAAGCTGAAACTTCGAAAAATCATAACTTCCTCATACGAAGTCAGATTTGGGCGTTCTTTTTATACCTACTCTCGGTTTAACGAACACTACGAGTTTCGTTTAGATCACTAAGGCTAAAAATTAGTTTATCAAAAACTCACTTTTTACGACATTCGGCACCGTGCCGGTTTTGTCGCGAAACTTCGACTGGTCGTAACTTCTTCGTTATAACTCGGATTTCGGTATTCTTTATATATCCGTAATCCTTGTCACGCCCACTACAAGTTTCTTAATAGATATCGGCTTTATCTAATATTCATTTTTGACGCTCATTTTTATTCTTAATTAATTAAACCCTAATAATTAAGCATAAAACACATAATTCACATAATATTCACATAATTCCTTTTCATTTCTTCAAAATGAGTTACAAAGGTTAACCTAGACTATCACATCAATATTAATGCCTAGGCTAGAAACACGGGCATTACATGATCTTTCCACCTTCTCCTCCCACAAAGGAAACATAACCCTCATTAAAGTTTTGAATATCTTGCAGTTGGGAAATGTCTCCTATCATGTGCCTGGAACAGCCACTATCAACATACCAAGGTCTGAAGATATTCCTCCATAGATGTTCCTGCACGATGTGTGGGATTAAATAGATTTTGGAACCCAGGCCGTAGAAACACTAGGTTTACCTTTTCTATCAACAAAATTAACTTTTTCACATTTCATGTCAGATAGA
This sequence comes from Lactuca virosa, assembly GCF_052849685.1. Taxonomy (NCBI): domain Eukaryota; kingdom Viridiplantae; phylum Streptophyta; class Magnoliopsida; order Asterales; family Asteraceae; genus Lactuca; species Lactuca virosa. The sequence goes on from NC_136433.1 coordinate 26,272,267, forward strand.
TTACCAGATGCATTTAAAGGACTCTGAGGTGATTAGACAGATGAGTTTTTGGGCACCCATTTGTAATTAGGTTTAGGAACATTAACAGGTGATTTTGAAGTATTTTTCTTTGTTTTTGATCATTTGGGTATCCGTCTATGACTAGATGAAGATCCAAACGATGACTTTGGCGATACCGATCTTGGCTTAACCAATTTCGGTTTCGTTAAAGTATCTTTTAAATTTTTGTTCAAAACTTGTTTGTCCTTTTTAAGTTTTGCAGCCCGATTTTTGTGTTTATTAATTTTCCAATCACCATCAATTGAGTGAGATCTCGAGGACTTTCTCTTAAGAGATCTTCCTCGTGACTCATTCTGCCTACCTTGTGCATAGTATGGAACATATGCACGGTTTGGACAATTTCTTGCGATATGTCCAGGAGTTCCACAATGGAAACATGTCTGTTTCTTCATGTAGAGGTTGGTACCGCTCGTTCCGGGTTTAGTGTCCTTATTGAGTCCTTTATTGTTTCCACAAGTACATTTGCATGGTTCAGTCTGATTGGCTGGCTTAGGTGGCATGTATTTGCTAGTGACAGGTTCATAAGAATTAGATTTCTCAAACACATCAGCACATTTATCAAAAACAGTAGAATTATCAGTTTTCAAACCAGAATTATCAGAAACAAAAGCATCAGTTTTCAAAGTAGTAGAATCAGAAACAAAAATAATAGTGTTCAAATCAGAAACATCTTTCACAGAATCAGTTTGGAAAGCAAAATTATTATCTAAAACACTTCCTCAAGCTTCCTGCCTGTCTTGAAGTAAGGATGAATCTGCATATGAAGTAGAGACATTAGTATCGGTCACCCTCGAGTTATTTTTTGGCACAACCACAACAGGTTTGCCATACTGAAGATGTGCTTCTCTGTCTATGTCTTCTTTAGTCATAGGGATGTTGGTGTAAGTATGGTTAAAAGGCAGAGGAACACTGTCATACCCTAGACCTACTTGCTTTTTGTCCTTCCATTTTAACTGTTTTTCTATCATGGTCTCAATTGTATTACTTGACACATCAAACTTTTTGAAATTAAAATCTGCATTTTCAAATCTAGTCTTCAATGTGTCAAGCTCGTCAGTCAAGCTGGCAAGCTGTCTCTTAACATAGTTATAGTTTTCACATTTGTTACTATATTCTTCCTGAAGCTTTCTAAAGTCCTTTGTTTTGGCCTCTAGTTGTTCTTTCAGAGGTTTTTGGCCCTTCCTAAGGTTATAGGCTTCATACCTAAGGTCCTAATTGTCTCTACGTAATATATCAATTTGATCACGTAGAAATTTAACAGTATCCATACACTTTTGAGAACAAGAAACTTCACTGACCTCTTTTGTTTCAGGAGTGGTGGAGACCATAAAAGCAAACTGCAGCTGCATTATCTCCGCTTCAGCGTCTTCTTGAGCATCTTTATCTGGGAACTCACTTATCTACGCCAGATTTGCAGTCGCAGGCCCTGTGATGTTTAATGCATGAATCTGGTCTGCCTAATCAAAAGTCTGAGCCACCACTGCCATGTTTGCAGTTTCATTGTTGGTGGCAGCTCCTCTATTGTTCACAGCTAGCACCATCGTTCTATCAGGAATCTCTCTTCTGTCTGCCTTTGGGCAATCACGAGCAAAGTGACCTGACTCGTAACAATTGAAACATCTAAGCTTGCCTCTGTTGAACCCTACCTTCTTGTCCCCATTCATACCCCAATTGTTTTTCCCAGTCTTCTTAGCAAACTGCTTATCCCTAAACACAACCATTGCAATTTTCCAGGTGATATCCATCTCTTCCACATCTTCTGGATGAATTTGATCAAGATCTGCGAATGAGATTTGAGGAGGTAAGTCGCCAGCCAAGAAAGCATTGTAACAGTTCACAAGGCCAGAAGCTAGAGCCATGTTTTCTTCAGCTTCCTTGGGAGTTGAGATTGTGGCAGGAGCTTTTGAGGAGGTTGGATGATGATAAGGAGGAATAACATGAGTTTGTGGAACCGTGAATGATGAAAAATCATTGTTTGATGAGATTCCCAGATTTGCTATGGAGTAGGAATTCACGTGGTTTATCTCACGCTGCTTATCATCCAAATCACATGCCTTGATGATAGCCATAGGCTCAGCAATAGAAAGCCTGTTTAGAGCCTTGGTCTTCTTAATGACACAAACATTCATGTCCCACGATTTTGGAAGAGAATTTAACAGCTTCTTGTTTATCTCAGAGCGGGGTACTGAGATTCCTGCAATACTCATTTCAGTAGTGAGTGTGATGAATCTTTGCAGTTGGGCTTCAAGAGACTCCCCAAGAACATGGTTGAACATATTGAACTTTTGACGAAGCATATCCTGCCTGCTCTGTTTCATATCATCGTTTCCTTCATAAACTTCTATCAAGTCTTCCCAAAGAGCCTTTGCAGAATCATATTCCCTGAATCCCTGAGCAATGTCAAGAGACAATGCCATGGTCAAAGTTGCAAGTGCCTTTTCTTGTTCCTCAATCTTCTCAAAGTCCTCATCAGTGTAGTTCTCCACTTCTTTGTCAACTACTGTACCATTTTCAAGTGTTGTGGTAATTCTAATCGGACCTTATCAGTGTAGTCTCATCAGTGTAGTTCTCCACTTCTTTCATCTTAATGTACTTTTCAATCCTGTACTTCCATTTTGAAAACCCATCAGCAGATAAAAGACGTGAAATTCTCGTAGTGGTTCCCATGATTGAATCCAGTTCTTGATGTAATGCACTGTGTTGAGGTTCCATTTTTTTGAATTTTTTTTAATTGATTAAATGTAAAAGAAATTGTCCAACAATCAAGGAGTGTCACACCGAAAACTCAGAAAGTCAACATATGAGGTTGACCGAAAACGTGATTTCTGCCGAAAACGAGGATTTCTGCCAAAAACGATGATTTTGGCCGAAAACGAGATTTCTGCCCAAAATGAGAATAGAGGACGCTCCACCAAAAACACCCACCGAAATCTCCCACCAAAAATATGAGACGCTCCACCGAAATCTCCTACCGAAAACGCCCAGATTCACTGAACACGAAGATTTCAAACAGATTTTCGATTATTTTGCCTTGAATCCTCGATGAACACCAAGAACACAACAGCAACAGCAGCAACAACGAATAATTTCTAATAATAAAGTCAAAACAATTTTCGATCTAAAGCTTAAATCAAATAAAGCAGCCAAATTCAAGCTTCTTGAACACGGTTGACACTAGATTGGCGCTGATACCAAATGTAAGTCCCAAACTATGAACCAACTAGTGATCAATCGAATAAGCTAAACAAAGGCGGAAACAATGTAAAGCAAATCAAGAAAAAGAAGAAGCAACGAAATCAATCCAATCCAATGGCACACGATTGTATTCAATCGAAAACTGCTAGCTTACTAACCGGTCATATCGGTCTCCTTTTATATGGAACACAAATGAACAAGCAAACTCACAACCGAAAACACCAAGAGACTGAAATCAAGGCTGATTTTGGTCCAACCAACCGAAAACACAAAATAAGCCCTAACAAAGAATAATAAAGCCTACAAAATATATATGCCTAGCACAAACCAACAAAATAGGTCCTAACAAGAAAGAGTTTTCAGATGAAGGAAAATGAGAAAGGAAAAAGGTAAGAAGTTTGTTCGATACATCTCCTTTAAAACCTAAATCGGCACAATCAACATCTTATGTGTAGCATAATAAATGATCTGGAAAAAAGGGTAACCAATTTACGGTTTACCCCTTCCTTTAGTTGAAAGTGACCATTTGGACCTAAAAAAACCCACCTTATGCCCCCATAAAGCCAAAAAAATGTTAACAGACCATTTAAACCACCACTTGAAAGTTTGGTGGGCTACAATGTCATCTTTCCTTTCTTAAAATACTTCAAGGTTCGATATTGATCCTTAATTTGGAGTTTTCCTAACACATTTCAAAATTTAAGATCCACCTTAAATTAATTTCTATGTATTTCCTCACATTTTCAAAGTTTATTCCTATTAATATTTATTCTAAATCTTTTCAAAAGTTCTTGAAAAACCTTCTCTAAATCATTTCTTGAATTTTTTTATTGTAATTTCAAGATCTTTCCCAAAAATTTTCCCAAGTTATTCCAAAGATTATTCCACTAAGGTATCTATAGCGGATGTAAATTTTTTTGTTCTATAAATATATTTAATATATAATAAAACACATAGTAGAAAAATAGAAAATATCATTCAACAGTTCAAAACTTAACCAAACTAATGCTCCCTTGAGCATATATCAAAACCTAAAAATAACCATTACATCCCAACAAAATAGAATTGTTTTTCAAACATAGAAACTCAAGAAAAATAAATTTCCAACCATAAACAAAGACTTTGAGGGGGACTATTCTCCCCTTCTTTCTTCTCACCCTTTTTTTTCATATTCCTTATTCTCCACATTTTTATTCTCATCCTGAATCAAGTTAACCTCTCTATCATCTTCCATCTCACCATTCGATGGTTAATAATGAACTGCACTAGTTCTCCAATTCCCACGTTGTTTGCTTTCCCTTCTTCACATCCTCAACCATCAATTAAACACGAAGAACTGAACTGGCTACCAACAACTTGGTTTCAAAAAAGATGTCATCAATCTCTTTCAAGTACCTCTCTTTAATTTTCATAAGTTTCTCCTCCTTTCAAGCAAGTTCCTTGATCTTGAAAGAAAGATATTGTGACATCCCCAATTTCACGGCCAGAAAAGACCGATTTAATTTATGCTTTTTAAAATAAAATCAGAGAAATCTTTTTAAAAGATGTTGCAGAATTGGTCCCCAAAACAAAATATGATAAAAGTTTGTCAAAACCTTTCTTTAAGAAATATATAATTTCATTTCATATCAAAACCTCGGGATGTCATGTTCCGATACAGATCAAAAGCATAAACAAGACATTATAAGCTTTTCAACAGTTATTTACAACTACTGGCCTATAATCCAAAAATCTCTCATCGTCCTCCGACTATGCTCGGGGTCCACTACCTGTAACATAAAAAGCTGAGTGGGTCAGGCTTGGGAGCCTGGTGAGCATATAGGGTTTTCAACCCACAGTAATAATAAACTTATTAAGTTCATCAATCAACAATAACCTTGATTACCCATTTCCCGTTATCCTCACTTTACGTCCCTAAACACTTATCACAAGGGACCTAGCCTAAAGAATATCATCGGGATGGACACTACTGCTAAGGGGTTTCCTCAGCCATACATGTCCTAAAGGCAACCATGAGGGGGATGGAGTACAACGAATGAACACCCAAGTTCATTAACACCTACATGTTGCGGGTCTGCTAGCGTTCCACTGGACTGTCTAGAAAGTCCGTGGTCGTCATCCAAACTCCGCTAGATGACTGGATCACAAATCACATCGAGGCCTCTCATCACTTTATTTCATCACACACCAACTATCTGCCCATGTTTTACCCAACATATTTGTAGATAAAAATACATATACAGTTTAAAACTTGTATAAAACATCTATTCAACAGTCACCTCAATTAAACAATTAATATAATTACACGTAGCACGTATTTTATAGAAAATACTTCATATCTAGGTGTAAGATGAAGGTGACTATATACTCACTTGATTTGATGAAAATCGGGCAGCAATTCGTTTCCTAAAACGGTCGTTTCTAATAAAACCGGGACTTTTATTCAGAAACCGGGCTCTGCGAGGGTCGGGCTTCGAAACCGAAAAGATAAATTTGCCGGGCTTCTCGGGCTCTTCGTGGCGTATTCCGGGGGTTATAATCGATACCGGGGCTTTGGGGGATGTTACTTTGAAGAAAATATGAAGAAAGGGGCTAAAAGTGGCAAAATTCCAAAAGTAACCGAGAAGGCTCGCAAGCCCTCTATTTATAGGAGGTCCGAAGTCGGCTTAGAAGGGAGGAGTCAGCAGGCGAGACACGCGGCAGCAGCTGGGCGAGGGTGCGCTGGTGGCTCGCACATGGTCTGCGCATGCGAGGGGCTCGGTGTCGCCTCCTGATTGGACCGCGGTCTAGTCCGAGGCTTCGGACGTCGCACCTCCTGCGAGACTCGGACACACCATAAGGGACACGCGTCGGACTCCTAGTGGACCACTTCGGATGGCTCTCTGGCTCGGATGACTCAGCATAATTTCGGACACGTGTTGGATGCGAGGCGAGGACACGTGGCTGAAGTCCACATATGCGAAAATTCCCGGTTTTGACATTATTTCTTGATTTTCGCACCAAAACTTCTAAAATCCATAACTTTCGCATACGAGGTCCGTTTTTTACGTTCTTTATATGCATGTGTAGGTAAAATTACGCTCTACAACTTTCATTTAGACTTCGTCGGCTAATTTTGACTTTAATTTTTATATTATTATTTTTAACAGACCGAGACAGGAAATCCGTTAAAAATTCATAACTTCTTCATCCGACGTCCGTTTTCGTCTATCTTTTTACCGTTGTGCTACTATTGACGAGACCTTCGATTCGCGTTTAGGTCGTGTCGGCTAATAATCACTTAATCTAAAATTCGAGTTTTTAGCTGTCTACTGCTAAGCTGAAACTTCGAAAAATCATAACTTCCTCATACGAAGTCAGATTTGGACGTTCTTTTTATACCTACTCTCGGTTTAACGAACACTACGAGTTTCGGTTAGATCACTAAGGCTAAAAAGTAGTTTATCAAAAACTCACTTTTTACGACATTCGGCACCATGCCGGTTTTGTCGCGAAACTTCGACAGGTCATAACTTCTTCGTTATAACTCGGATTTCGGTATTCTTTATATATCCGTAATCCTTGTCACGCCCACTACAAGTTTCTTAATAGATATCGGCTTTATCTAATATTTATTTTTGACGCTCATTTTTATTCTTAATTAATTAAACCCTAATAATTAAGCATAAAACACATAATTCACATAATATTCACATAATTCCTTTTCATTTCTTCAAAATGAGTTACAAAGGTTAACCTAGAGTATCACATCAATATTAATGCCTAGGCTAGAAACACGGGCATTACGGATATTTCTCCTTCTTGTTTAGGAGCTTCTTTTTCTCGCCTAGTTTTGTCGCAAATTGCTTTTTCAAAGTCCGAAAATTCCTCTTCATTTCTTCGGTACCCTTCAACATTAGGGTAGTAGCCTGAAAATTCACCAATTAGTCTTAATTCATTAACCATTTAGATAAGATAAGTGCTTTAATATAACCTACTACTCCAATTAATGAGACCAACATATTTTAAACGTTAAAAGGCACTAGATTGTCAAAGATGTCCTCATCTACATTGATAACTAGCTTCCTCGTCTTGGGATTAGGGATGATGATCTTAGCAGCAGTCTTCTTAGGACCGGAATGAAGAGGAAGCCCTTCTAATTTCACAATAAGGCCACCAATGATAAGATCTTCCATGTCAGATAAAGAGAATGTATAACCACCTGGATCTACACTCTTAGTATCGTCTTTAGCGGGGAACAAGTGATCGAACTTTGGTACTGCTCAAAACTATTGAAATAATGTATTAACATTTAGAGAAACGATACCTAAGATCCTAGGAATGAGAATCCTACCATCAATGATCTAATCTTTTGGCAAACGATATCTAGGTCCCTTAAATGGTTAAGACACACAATCCAAAACAAAATACGCCAAACCATAGGCATGATTTAGGCATATGAAAATTTTATTACTTAAAAAAAATCAAATCAAAGCGGGCAATGGAAACTGAGTCCAATAGAAAAGGGAAATTGGTAGAAAGAAATCCAAGAAGGATATACAAAATTAGGTTTCAACCGAGTATCGATACCCTTGAACACTGTTCCTAAATGGAATTTTCCCTCTAATCGGAACACTTTAATTTTATTGTTCGAGAATGAACTTGTTTCACTGTCATCTTGGGCTAGTATACCCAAGTTGATGAAATCACCAAGTATAAGACCCTTACCCTAGATTATGACTTAGTAAATTTCTTATGCATGACGACAATAGGAGAAGAACAAAGACGATAAAGGAGAAGGAAAGATTTTTACCCAAAAAGATGTACAAATTTCAATCCCAAGTGTTTGAAATTTGTATTCAAGGCGGTAATTTATACGTAGGTCAGAATAAAATTTTCGACCCTTTAGTATTCAAAATTCCTAAGTAGTTGAACGGATGTGATTAGTACGGATATTTGTATGATATCCCATCATGGCCCCAATGACATGATTAGCCTTGTGGAAAACTCCATATTCCAAGATCTTGGAACGAAGTTTTCTGGGGGGGGGGGGGGGGGTAATTATTATGAGTGATATTTTTTGTCTTATTTAAACATCTTGAAAAATATTTAAGATATTTCTTACTATATAACATGTTGATGATCATCTTGCATCTTGATATTTGGGAAAGTGTTTTTAGTTTTTTTTTATTATCCAGGACAATGATTAAGTAACAAGTGGAAGACTCGGTTAAATTACATGTGGTCAAAGGGGAATATTCGTTGATTCATCCCAATTTAGCTAGTCAAACGAAGATAAGGGGAAATCCCAAATTTATAGGATAATTAGTTATAACTTATATGTATAAATAGAAGAGCGTAAGTCATCACACACACACACAAAACAATACACCAATGCTCAAACTCTCTACTCTATCTCTACACTATAAGCTCTTTTTGTAACAATTTTACATTAATAAAAAGACTAGAGGCGGTGTGACTTTCATCACCTCTTGAGCTTTTATGTCGAAGATCTTAAAAGATGTAAGTCTATCCTTGTATATCATCTTTTGCATCTTCAATATTTACTTTTACGTTTCTTAAACATCTTACAGCTTTTACTCATCTTTATCATCACAATACTTTTATGTATCTTAAAAATCATAAAACTTTAGTGCTTCTTTAAAATTTTTGGTTTTTATATTAAAACATCTTGATTTTTTTTCAAAACATCACACCATATTAATAGATTAATTAATACATTGTAATACCCATTTTCCAGGATGGATCGATTTAGGGTTTCATGGAGTCAAAAGGTTGATTTTTGGAAAAAATCGAGTGTCATGATGTGACCATTGGGTGGTCATGGTGTGACAAGGGTAAACATGAGTAATGTGTTTCAAGACCAATCCCACGACATGAGAACTGTTGCAGCCCAAGCCCATGATCTTTTAGGGTTCCTTCATATTTAAGCCCCTCTAAGTCATTTTTAGGGTTCATTATCAACCATCAACACCTTTTTATCTCAAAAAAACCCTAACCCTAATTCCTTGGTTGATTCTTGGCCTTTTGGAGCATTTCTTGTCTTGAGGAAGAAGAAGAAGAAGAAGAAGAAGAAGAAAGTGTTCTATTGGTGGAGCTTGTAAGGAAAAATCATCATCATCTCATTTTGTATTTGGACCTCTATAAGTGGAAAATACTCAAACTTTATTGCTTTAGCTTGTTAAATCTAAGATGTTGTCCCATTTCTTTCATATCTAAGAACATTTTGTTGAGTATGATAAGGTTCGGATATAGGGCTTGGTTGAGGATTGGGGTTCATGCATTTGAGTTTTGGTGCAATCTCTTCATGTTTGACCTAGAATGGATGGAGGACATGCATGAGGCATGAATATCCATAAAGTAATCATTTTTATGGACCTTTGGAGTCCCTTTTAGTGTCTGGAAAAGTTAGAGTGAAAGAATTATTGGATTAAGGAATTAAATCATTGGATTTTTGCTTCAGACTGTAGTCGAGACGTGAGACATAAAGTCTCACGACATGAGAATGAAAGACCCCATTTTCTGCTGAGCTTTTTGGGGGCTCATGACGTGACAGCAGGATGTTCATGTCGTGAGGTTAGCTCAAATTATTTTTCCATGTCTAAGTTGGATGAATTGGGACGAGTCGACTTGGAATCGGATCAAGTGGACTCTAACGATGTGACCAAGGATTGGTCATGATGTGACGCTTGATAGTTGGAATTGTGTTCTGTTGACTATGACTTTGACAGTTGACTTTTGGCATGGGATGACTCTATGGTCAAATTTCTATTTTTAGAAGGTAGACTTAGGTTCTACTTAGTGTGGATTGTTAGGAGGTGTTTAGCACCTATTATTAGGAAAATAGAGCAATTATCTGTGGTCGGTGTGGTATTGAACTGAGTTATAATCGGCTTTATGAGTCAGGTGAGTCTCTTCGTTATATGTAACGCCCTGTTCCAAATCATTTCCTAATTCGGGACTGTGGCTTGAAGATTGGTTATCATAAGGCTTAGGGCCTTAGTAAACAAGGGATTTAGACCCATTTGGGTGCGGGTAATGTAATATGGATGAACGGGGAGTTCGGATTTGAGCACTATAACATTCCTATGGTGCACATGCAACCCTAGATGCTTTGGATCTATGTTTTCTCTAATTATACATGCATTTTCTATTTTCCAAAGCATACACCCTAACTAGCATACAAATTGACAATTGAACAATACAACTAGTTAGATAACTTACCTCTTAGTAGGACTTGTAGTTCTTGACCTTTGAAAGCTTGAGCACCTCAAGTGTGATGCCTCTAATGTGTCACAAACAGCAAATGCAAGAGGAGGCTTATGAGAATAAGTTATTTAGCACAAAAAACAATATCAAACTCTTAGAATGATGGTGTAGCCGATTTTGGCTTTAGTGGAGTCCTTTTATAGTGTAGCAAATGCTAGGGTTACACCTTGCAAACCCTAATGACCTTTCATATTACTTAGGCTCCATAGGTTAAACCTCAATGGACTATCTATGGACTATCTCATTGGTTTAGCCCATCCTAAATAATCATGGATCATTAGCCCACACTATAAGAATCATTGATTTACATAATCAACCCCCACATATTTAATTAGTCTCTTTTGATCACAAAATTAATTCCAAATTAATTCTTGATCAATACTAATTAAATAATATGAGTTCTCAATTAATATATTATATTTATAATATATTAATAAATCATGAATAACGTTATTCTCAAAAGTCCATCCTATCAAATTGCACTGGTGAAGGCAACCCAAAAGGACCATGCTACTATCGGGTCAAGTACATCCCAATTATAGTTATGGGCTTAGACACCTAATCCAACAGTCTCCCACTTGGATAAGTCTAATAACTATAATTGCCAATGCAACTACAAAACCCGATTAGCAATCGTAGCTCTCAAAAGCCGCTGTCGAACTCTGACCCAGTCAGTGACCCGTCCTTTAGATAAGGGATCATATATTCCTCTATTCTCAAGATATCTATGCGGAAAAATACATGGAACATAGTCATACTTATTGTCCTGTAATTTGTTTCCCGACTTCCGATTCGTCTAACATAGAACATAACTGAACACATCAATTTAGTTCTGACTGGGCCCAACACATAGTCAAAACAAAATCATCGAGGGGCCCAAGATATCGCTTTTAATCCTCTTAGGATAAAAGGAATATATAAACTTCGACATTATATGCTTGTACTAACTACTCATTAAGTCATGCACAACGATACGTTTTATAACATCAAGTTACTGATGCGTTTTCGTATCATCAATACACAACCAACTCGTAGTCAACAACTCATATATCTTAGTTTGAAGATTATATGATATTATTGTCTCACAATCACCCGTGATAAATTCCATAAAGTGATTCGGGTGAGCGTGGAGTAATCCAATACTGAAATCTTATTTCAAGAGTACTAATGAATGGTGTAGCAAACTTTTGCTATGTCTAACGCCTTAGACAATCTACAAGCCAACTCATGACAGTCTAGCCTCATTACCTACTTCCAAAGTATGATCGACTGTGGATGGTTTGAATAATCTTATTATTCGGGAAGTCAAAACATGCTAAGTGAAACATAAGAATAATACTAATCCTATATGGCCCTAAAACTTTTGAGTATAAATAAAACACCTTTTATTTAATCACCATATTGATTACACATTATTCTTTGTATTGTTTCGATTTATCAACTAATACTTGAATTAAAACAATAGCTATACCATGCTCCAAGCATGCACACTATGTTTTCCTGCGGTCCTTACTTTGTGAAATAGATCAATTGTAAACATTTCCAACGATACTCATTTCACAATTCCAAATCCTTATCGTAAGTGTAAGAATACCAAGTTCTTGCCACTTACTGTAATTTGTTAGATTCTAAACTTATATGCAGTGATCCTTTTTGTAATGACTATGTACACAAGTCACAGAGACTTTGTCAATTACAAAACTTTCCATTGGAGATTGTTACAAGACAATTCCATAGATCCGAAGTCTCATATTCAAAGCACATTCCTTTGAACATCCTTCTTTCATAAAAGTTTCTAACTTTCTCATAGATTCTTGATATCCAACTCCGATTATGGAAACATTTCCATATTTTCCATATGATAACTCAATGTTAATAGAATCCTACATATTCATAATAATGTCAATATGGTCCATCCATTACTATACTTCCAACTATCCATAAGCAACCAATCTTTGGCGAACCTTAGATTGTTCTTAGTAGTTGTTTAATAACTTTAGTCATATCCAGTTCTAGTCCTTTTACCCTCTTAGTGCCCTAGGCATTTGGAAAATTAGAACACATGAATATTATAGCATATGCAATCGATCCTATACCCGAAGCATATGGGATACGATTCATAATGTCTTACATAAAGACATGATACTTGACCAGTCTTTTGCTATAATATTTCCATATATAGGATTTCCAATGTTGAAGCATTTCAACATGGTATTCATATAAATCCTTGACTAAATTTGACTAAAATATCAATCTAAACTTTTAGAATTGAAATGAAGTATAAGTTCATCTCCCTTAATTATAGCAAAACAACTTTTCAACCCTGCAATTTTGCGAATTGAAAACTTTGTTTTCTATAATTAACATTGCTAATTTGCAACACTTACCATAATAATTATGCTCCCACTAGCATAACAATTATTTTGTTACTTGCATAACATTTATGATCCCACTAGCTGTGACATAAATCCAGAAATCAGCTGGACTTCTAGAAAACAATACTTTATTGACTTTCTTACCAAAGTTCAAATTTCTGACGCGAGATGCTTCGATAAGCCTTTATATAAGCTCACACACCTTTTATTAGAAAGCTCATATGTGTGTCTAAACAATTTTAGAACTTACAACAATAAGTCTCAAATGTTTAGACCTTTTGCCATTTCTCACAATTCGAACTATGAAGAGGGATGTCGTAGTCATAATCGAATTTGAGAATGCAAATATCACAATTGCTAACTCTTTAAAATCTACTTAGTGAAAGCATTTCCTCACAATCATTTTCATGAATTAGAGAGAAACCTTATGACACTTAGATTTTTTATGGTGTATATATTCCTATCCATGTGAATTTGTCATAACCATAATCTTAAGACAAGGTTAGTGACAAATCCAAACTCATATGGACTGAACCTATCTAATCTTAATTCCTTGACACTCGGTAGCACAAGGGCCTAACATGTCTTCCAAGTTATTGAGCAGCTCACCCTTACTGATCAATGAACATTCACTGATCAAGGTGCTTAGCCTTATGCAAACAGTTGAGAACTCATAGAACTATGTGAATAGTCAACCTTAACTGGAATGAGTATAGAAACAAGAATATGTCAGCACGATAGGTTACAAACCTCAAGTCGTGTGCTAGTGATTAACAATATGTTGACTCTTGATTAGTTCTTAAAACTTTTCAAGATCTTTAATACTGATCTTTAATACTCCCACTGACCTCTTGACATATAAGTTTCTCTCTGTCAAGAAAAATTACTTGAAAAACAAATATTCAATAGGTAGTGCGATTTCTTATCAAGACAAACACTTCTGACAATCGGTCTTAGTTGATCTTTGTTTTATCAAAAACATCACGACTACCAATCTTAAATGTACAAGAGTATAAAACATTTTACTCTACATTTGATAAGTGTTATAAACCTTTCTTAAGACATGTCACTCAAAACACAATCTTGGAGTATGACTCTAAGACTTGATTTTGGAACGATGTATGACTCACCTTAATTGATTTAACCATTTCAACAATTCCTGATTCCTCTTCTTAGCCAAACAAATGCACTAAGGCATCCTTAGAGGATCAAAATTGCGATATGGTTTTGATAATCATTAAGATAATCATAAAACATGATACTCAAGTACTCTCCCATCTTTTCAGATTGGAGAAACTTTTATCTTTCTGCCGACTTTGATTCTTCTTATTCGTTCTGCAACACATTGAGACTTTTCAATGACTTAATCTGGTAAGCATAACCATATTTACTAACTTTAGTAAACCATAACGAATAGTCTTATCGTTCTTTGTGGTGGACCTGACCAGTGCACAACCAAGTGTACCCGATCCCCTAGTCCTTCACTTAACTCACCTCTGTATGTGAACAAGGAATTAGTCCTAATTTCCCAAAGATGAAGGTTCTCATTCATCATACAATACTAGTTGCATGATCCCAAGTTTTTGTCCAATTGAAACTTAGGTGATGAGAATCTTTCCTTATTTGGTAAATTTAGACACTACCACAAACGAAAGAATCAAGTCCATATTGCTAAAAAAAAATACAAACATCAATTTTCACATATGCCATTGCAAGGAAATAAGATAAAATAAATCTTTTTCTTTATTTATATAATTGCGAAAAACTTTTTCTTACAATGCAATTACAAATGAAAACTATGTTATTACAAATTTCTAAGCAATCTTTCATAACTCTTAAGCAGCAGCTCAAAAATCCGATCATCGAACCATGCGATCGAAATCCATCTCTTCGCGATCAGACTCTACATGCCTTTCCTTTAAGCTTCCTTTGATCCTACAAAACATCAAAATGTAATCTTATCACATCATGTATTAAGAATCTACAAACAGGAACTTAATTGAGTTAGATAGTGGGCTTACCTGAAGTAGAACCATACAATTTGATTAAAATTCTCAGGTAGTCAGGGCAGCTTCGCTTCCAATGTCCCTTTTCTTGGCAATAGAAACAAACATATTCTTTTGGAATAATACACGAGACAATCTCAGACTTAGCCTTTCCCTTTTCCCTTGGAAAGATAAGTCTTTTCTGGACTTCCAATTTTTCCATTGTCAATGTTCATGGAAGTTTGGGAAGTGGATATTCCAATCAAATTTGCATTACCAGTGCGCCAAATCATTGCTGATTCAGCAACAATTAGCAAATAGGTAAGATCAATAAGGGTCACGTCGCGGTCTGTCATACAGTAGTCTTTAACAAACTGACTATACGACTCGGGAAGTGACTAAAGAACCAAGTCAACAGCCAACTTCCTTGAGACATCGACTCCTAACATTTCCAGCCTGTCAATGTGTGACTTCATCTCCAAGACATGTGCACATACAAATCTTCCATCTTCAAGTTTGCTCGCCAATAGGGCCTGAGTGGCCTTGAACTTTTCAATTCTTCGAACATGTGGGTCAGGGATAATAATTGGAGGAGGTGGAGGAAGTGAAGTATGATATTGTGGAATATCATCTTCATGTGGAAAGCCTTTTTCCAACAGATTCGGGAAGACCATAGTTGTCTGACCTAGACATCTATAACGGGAGAAATTCAAGTTAGTTGATTTAAGTCCTTAATATAACACCCAAAACGAAATATTAAGGCTAGGAACCAACACAATATTTTGCAATTGCGAAGAGGGATGCCGTAATCGAATTGTAAAATACTTGAAGGTAGGTAAATGAAGATTTACCAATTTCTACCATGAAAAACGAAACAGATTATTAAGTTTCAAATGGATTGAAATTCCTAGATTCTTTGAGATTCATTGAACTTTTCAATGCCATGTTTAAATCTCGATTGTGCCCTTCAAGTTTGTGACTGAGATGCCGAGGATCACAAACAATGTGTGAATAACCATGCAAATTAGCTTGGTACACTCAATGTTACAAATCACCTAATCAATGTGCCGGTTAACCACACACGCTCTATTGATCTATGACTAACATCAAGCTACCCTTTGCTACGCACTGTCAGTACCAGATTAGTCTGCCGGTTAACCACAGATGCTCCACTAACGATTTAACAAGGTGCAAAGTGCAATTTCATGGAATAGCACCATTTTCACATTTTTCCTAAAGTAACTAAGATTGGGAATTTAATAAACGTTTAGTTACTTTATAATTATCATTATACTTTTAACGAGAATTAATGTCCTATACTACTCGTTCGGCTAACGAACCTCCACCAGTCAAGGAAGCAGTGGGTGAGAGTGGACACCCATTAAACTGCCATTTTATAGGCAGTAACCTTATACCCCCTTGTAGTCCGGCTTCGTGAATGAGGCCTACTAACGGTAAGATTGACTTGTCTTATACACACACACACATATATATATATATATATATATATATATATATATATATATATATATATAAATGTTTCAGTTGTGAGACTTTACAAATTCCAAAACTTGAGAACAAGTTTTGAAACTTTTGAAAACTCTTGGTTTCCACAACTTATGAGTTAATGTTGGTTTTATGAAAAGACTCTTGATTTTCCATAACTTGAGGACAATTTGTGGAGTTCATTAAAACATTTATGATAAGACTTTTCATGTTCCATAACTTGAGGAAAAATTATGGAACTCATTAAAGAACATTTAGATCACTTATAACAAGGAAAATTATCATATAAATTTTTTTTATAATCATGATCTAAACTAACTCATAAGGCAAAATAGTTTCAAATCAAATGATATAAGTAATTAGCTTAACATATAAACTAACAACTATCATAAGAATTTTGACAACTATCTTTTGATGAATCTTGGAATTCATAACTTATGAGTTTAATGTTATTTTAAAGGATGAGACTTTTCATTTTCCATAACTTGAGGACAAGTTATGGAGGTCATTAAAATCATTAAGATCAACATTTTAACTAACAAAAAATTATCAAAAAATTTGTCTATGACCAAATTAAACTAATAAGTCAAGATAATTCACATCAACAATTTTACAAGAAATTAGCCTATCACATAAACTAATACAAATCTTGAAATTTTGACAATTATCTTTTAATTGATTGAGCATGATCATTACCATATCAAGAAAACAGATTATATGTTTCAAAAATCAGTTTGTGGTAATGATCCTAATCCAATTCTGGTCAAAAACTCGAAATTCTGCACCCAGAGCCTTCAATTCGACGAGTGCATGAACTTGACTCCTCGAGTAGCCCTTTTGTTGAGTGGACTCGTCGAGTCAGCCAGTGGACTTGGCAAGTTCATCAGTCAGAGGCAAAAAAAAACGATTTTTTTCAACTTTGAAAACTAGTAAGCATCAAGTATAACAAAAAACAATCCTAGTCTCTGATACCACTGTTGGGTTTTGAGTACTATAACACTCCTATGCTGCACATGCGACCCTAGATGCTTTGGATCTATGTTTTCTTTAACTATACATGGATTTTCTATTTTCCAAAGCATACACCCTAACTAGCATACAAATTGACAATTGAACAATACAACTAGTTAGATAACTTTCCTCTTAGTAGGACTTGTAGTTCTTCACCTTTGAAAGCTTGAGCACCTCAAGTGTGACGCCTCTAATGTGCCACAAACAACAAATGCAAGAGGAGGCTTATGAGAATAAGTTATTTAGCACAAAAAACAATATCAAACTCTTAGAATGATGGTGTAGCCGATTTTGGCTCTAGTGGAGTCCTTTTATAGTGTAGCAAATGCTAAGGTTACACCTTGCAAACCCTAATGACCTTTCATACTACTTAGGCTCCATGGGTTAAACCTCCATGGACTATCTCATTGGTTTAGCCCATCCTAAATAATCATGGATCATTAGCCCACACTATAAGAATCATTGATTTACATAATCAACCCCCACATATTTAATTAGTCTCTTTTGATGACAAAATTAGTTCCAAATTAATTCTTGATCAATACTAATTAAATAATATGATTTCTCAATTAATATATTATACTTATAATATGTTAGTAAATCATGAATAACCTTATTCTCAAAAGTCCATCCTATCAAATTGCACTGGTGAACGCAACCCAAAAGGACCATGCTACTATTGGGTCAAGTACATCCCAATTATAGTTATGGGCTTAGATACCTAATCCAACAAGTTTGTGTTTTGGAGCCAAGGGGTATATTGGTAAAGTGTCAGTTCGGGCTTTTTATGAATTTTGGATTTTAGTTCGGGAAGTTTAAAGGAAAGGATGAGTTGATAGAAGTGTAGAGATTCTTCTTACCTTTACATGGATATAAGGATCGTCGAAATCGGACTCATAACAAAGAAGTTATGGCCTCCGGAAGTGGGTGATTTAAAAGGGTAAGCCTTGTACGCAGAGCATACAAGGAAGTACGTTGGCTGTACTAGCCAGAAGGGATCGCGACACTTCATGGAGTAATGAAAACCCTAATTTTTAGGGTTTGCACCCTATTTAAGCATCATTATATCATCTTTTGGACATTTTAGACCAGCCTCCATCTCCAATTACCCTGAATCAAAACCCTAGAGTGATTTGGTGAGTTTTGAGCTTGAAAGAGTGTTTGTTGGTGGATTTTGAAGAAGAAGAAGAAGAAGAAGAGCACTTGATGGGATAGCTTGAGCTTGTAGATCCAGGATATTCTTCAAATTTGTAAGCATTTTGAGGTAAAAAGCTTTCACTTTGCTGCTCTTTGCTGTTAGATCGAGTTTATGGTGTACTTTGTGCACTTTTGGAGACTTTTGAGTTAAAGGTGATATTTTGATCTACTCCAGAAGCTATGGATGCTAGATCTTGGCTCCATTTAGTCCCCATGTTCATAAAAATGTCAACTTTATGGAAGATAATTGTCCATGAAAGCATTAAGACTTTTATTAAGCTCTTTTTGAGCTTTTGAGTCCCTTTAGGCCATGTATGAGTGTAAAGTTGCCAACTTTACGTGATAAGTAGCCTTAAAGAATCAGATCTAAGAGTTTGGCACTTTGTCTTAGCCGATTAAATGATTATTGGAGTGAAAAGGTGGTATGGGGAGTACGATGGGCGTACCCAGCTGGTACGCTGCACGTACTGACCCCAGACGGAGTACGCTTGGCGTACGAGCTGAGTACGCCCTACATATTCAGCAGATCGAAGTTTGGGCTTGGTATTCTCGATTTGGGCCATTGTTTGGGTTTCCTTAGTTTGGACCTTGTTGGGCCATTACACTTTTATTTTGGGCTTCTGATTTGTATTGTTGGGCTCCTTTGGATTTAGGCCCATGATGGGTTTTGGGCCCAATTTGGAAGATTGGGCCATATTGGGCTTTCGATTATCACTTATGATTTGGGACTTGGAAGTAGTTGAGTTGGGCCTAGGCTTTGGGCCAAGTTAGATAAAGGGTCAATGGTCTTTTACCCTGGTTATGGGCTAAGTAGCTTAGACTCTTCGTTATGGGTCCGAACCCATTTAATAACTAGAGGTCATTTAATGTTGATAGGGTGGGGATTTTCCGGACCAGCAGTCAGAGATTTATTCGAGTGTTTCAGCAGCTAGAGGTGGGTCTGCTCACTGTTCTCATGGGTCGAAGGCACCAATATCGGCCCACTAGGTTCTAATATGTTAAATGTCTTTGTGACTCTTGCATGGTATGTTAGGCTAGGCCCATAGGTGTGCGGGCTTAGGCCCATTGTATGAAGGGATAGACCCATTTGTATGTTGGGCTAGGCTCATGGATGAGGAAGGGCTAGGCCCATTGTATGTTAGATAGGTGCTAAATGTCTTTGTGACTTTTGAAATTGTATGATTGGGTTGGGCTTATTGATGTGGAAGGGCTAGACATTATGGTGGATTGGGCCCACTATGCGGGTTGGGCCCAGTATGAGGGATAGGCCCAATAGTAGGTATGGTATGTGGTATTTTGGGGAACTCACTAAGCTTCGTGCTTACAGTTTTTATGGTTATGGTTTCAGGTACTTCCGGTTCGAAAGGGAAGGACCCGACATGATCGCAGTGCATCCACCCATGTTTCCGCATTATAATGATTTTGGGATTGTACTGTGATAACTGTTTTCCTATAAAGTGCTTTTAAATATTTAAAAAAAGGATAATGAATTTTTGAGTGAAAGATAATTAAAGTTTTGGTTGAATTAAAAATGAAATTTTTACCTCATAATTTTTGGGACGTTACAAGTTGGTATCAAAGCCTTGGTTTGCGAATTCAGCAAAACTCTCGGGTATGTCTGAACTCAAACTGAGGAATTGGTAATCTTTTGAAAAAAAATGAGTTCTAAAAAGATTTTGTAAAAGGGAATAAATTTGTAAAAGGATTTTATAAAGACAAAAGGGGTGGTGCGTGCGATCAGCCGAGCTCAAGTAAGTAATTCCCAGAATACCCATAAATGTTGTTATGTTATATGTTATGAGAATCGCATGCTAGATTAGGGCTAAGGATCTAGGAGAGATGCCTTTGTATGGTCGTTGTATGAGCTTGTAGACTTCCATGCTAGTACTGACAGTGATAAGATGGCCTGTATAGGTTCTGCTTTGTGCTTTTAGGAGCTCCCATTAACTTCAGCTAAACAGTAAGAGAATATAATAAGTTACAAATTATTGAGAGTGGATAATTATAGAAGGTTAGGTTTTAACACTATTGCGCAGCTCTCATTTGAGTCCAACCGCTATAGTGTGAGACCTTTCATTCAAAGAATTATCTAGTGTCGGTGATATGTAATTATATTTGTAAGCTACTTAGAGGGTGTTAGGGGGAATTCCTTCTGCAGATGATGATGGGGAGTAGTGCTGGTGGTTGCCCTAGAAGAATCTAGGAAGAATGTTAGTGCATCAAAGATGCTGGTAGCCAATAAGCTTGAGAAGCCTTCTTAATTAGTCTATGGATTGGAGTGCTACTGCATAAATGTTGCTTGCTTTGTGCTTTGCAGAACTCCTTAGTGATGTGAGTTAGCTATTAAGTGAATATGTCAGAATGATAGATTTGACCATATTGCGCAACTCTTATTTGAATCCAACCGTTGTAGGGACGAGTCTTTTACTCAAACGATTATACAAACTTTGTTGCATGTGATGGTATTCATGAGGTGGTTAGCTAACATTATGGGGAGTACTTCAGCAGCTAATGGCAGGGTGAGATCGAAAACCTAGGGAAGCCTAGGAAGTGTGCACTGGGTTTAGTTGCACTGGTTTAGCAAGTTATTGGAGTATCAGTTTGAGAAGATGACTTAGAGGATTCGTGATGATTATTGAGGAAAGCATGGATAGGTATGTAACGTAGTATTGGGCCCGTACTACTAAAAACACAGGACCCATACTCGAATCGGGGAGAGTCTTGGAGAATCTAGGAAGCATGTGGGATGAGGATTCTTGGGTATGTCCTGATCATTTGCATGTTTGTTTTTCATTATGGTGATGAGCTCACATGGAGGAGGTTCAGGTTCTGGTTCAGGCTCAGGTCCAAGTACCGAGCCGATCGATGATCGGATGCGAGAGTTCATCTCGTCGGAGATTACCCGCAGTATTTTGGAGCGGACTCCTGTGATATTTGGCATGGTCAAGGATGGGATTATGGAGATTTTGGATGAGCGTCTGGGCGCATTCCATACTGAGGTTATGGCTATTCTTGGAGCTCTCACTCTTTCTTTCCATGAGTTCCATGCTTGTGGAGCTCCCGCGTTCTATGGGGAGAAGGACCCCATTGCCAGTAGGAGATGGTTAGCGGATATGGCTAATGCTTTCAGGACGAGTTTCTACCCCAAACGGTCGAAGGTCAGATTTGCCTCTTGTATTTTGAAAGATAGAGCCTGAGATCGGTGGGAGGAGGTAGACTTCGCTATGGGAGGCGAAGCCCTAGAGACGATGACTTGGGATGAGTTTGTGACCTGGTTTAGGGTCGAGTTTGCACTAGCTATTGAGGTGCAGCAGTTGGCGAGGGAGTTTTAAGACCTTCGCCAGACGACTGAGCCTGGGCAGAGATCACTGCCAAGTTCCGGAGAGAGAGCTTTGTTGGTTCTGCATTATGCAGTGGACGAGGAGATGAAGAAGGTAAGGTATCATGACATACCGACGGATGACATCAAAGAGTTTGTGAGTCTATCAAGGTGCGATACCCTAAATGATATGATTTCTAGAGCCCGAGAGCGTGATATTGATTTGGAGCACCTTGAGAAGAGGAAGCCAGAGCAGACTAAGATTTTAGTGGGCCCGGTGAAGAGGCCCAAGACTCAGGGTTCATGTTCGAGAGGCCATCAGGACCGAGGCTGTTGTGCCAAGTGTGGGAGGACCCATGAGGGAGGATGTCGGGAGACAGGTCGAGGATGTTTCAGTTGTGTTCAGATGGGTCATATTAGTAGGGATTATCCATGTGGGTCGTTTCCGATGTGTTTTCACTGCAACCAGGTGGGCCACAAGAAGGCGGATTGTTCGATGTTGAAGGGTGGAGCAGCGATTGCATCTGCTCCAATTACTTTGAGGATCACTGACGGTCGTGAGGGTAGGGAAGGAGCCCTAACAGCGAGGAGCCGAGCATTGTAGTTTCAGTCAGGGGAGGCCATGGTTTCATCAGATGCAATTACGGGTATGTTATCTTTTGCTTTCTTCATGATTATTATCAATATTTATATTGCCTTGGAATCTTGTTTTGGTGAGGGTAAACATTATCTTTGGTTTAGTTCTCTATTATTTCCTGGGTTATATCATGAACAATTGTTATATGTCATTTTTTCATGCCAAGAGTTGTTAGTGGGTCATATCTTGATGAGCGGGATTCAGTTTGTTTGGTCGTTGCTCCAGTTCTTTGATGGGGGGAAAATCAGGGGTATCGTTTGGAAGGTCTACGGACGAATTAGCTGGATTAGTTCTTCAATGAAGTTAGAGTTCAGTCGTGTTAACATTTGTTCAGGTAAGAACGGCAGTCGTCTATGGAAGGAACTTTGGGTCAGATCACTACCGTTACTAAGGAAGAAGCAGTAGCAAGAATGTGGTGGTGGCAGCCGCATGAGTTTGTTTGGATATTATAAGTGCCAGGGGAATTTTATAATCGCAAGGGGTGAAGATGGTTAGAATGCAAAGATTCTTCTGAGGATGGGAAGTTGGAGTGAAGATTCGCCAGTTCAGAGTAAGGATTTTAGTCTTTGTCACCAACATAAAGGACTTAAGGATTTGGTGTTGTGTCATGGGAAGTGATTGGGGTTATCGGACTTGCTGAGATTTCGGGGAGTATTCATCTGGATTTCAAGAGTTGTGCAATCATTGAGATTGGCTAGTAATGGAATGCTGGCATTTGTAAGCTCAGGTTGTCGACAATTGGAATCACAAGGTTGGGAGATGGATTGGAAATCCATCAAATCTTGTGGATTGGAAGGGTGAAGTCGAACCCAAGTGGGGGAGAGTTGTTGGTCTAAGTGATTTCACAAGGAAGGATATTCGGGTTTTGTTTCACATCAGTAGTGGAGCATGGTGGGTATGTGGATGGACTCACGACGAGGGTGGTGTTAGAGCCTCTTTGCTTGTTCTTGTCTAATTAAGGCTTTGGGGTTCGAAGCATGACCCGAACACCTAATTGGGATTTAGTCAGATGCGAGTTCGACTCATGATGATTATGGTTGGTATGGTACAGGTGTGGTAAGACCATGGGTGGTGACCACGGCGGAATAAAAGTATCGTAAGACTATGGGGTGGCCGTAGCATTCACTGGATTGGCTGATAGTATGGAAGTGTTGTAAGACTATGGGGTAGCCGTAGCATTCACCAGGATATTAGGCAGTTATGGAATTGTTGTAAGTCTGCGATGGGATCGTAGTAGTCGTCAGACTGAGATAGACCATCGATGGGGTGGTCGTTGGTATAAAGGAGGACCAGCTCGTGCCTAGGGCAAGGCGGATAGTGTTGTCAGAGAGCATATCTATGTTATGGGATAAGGATCATTGGGGTACGAGGCAGTCTTAGGCCGGAGTAGCTCTCGAGTGGGTGAGACCTGTGGGCGTGGCCTGTTCAGTGGTATAGACTAGATGAGACCCGTGGGCAAGGCCTATATGGTTATGACGGCGTGGGTGAGACCCGGTGGAAACCGGTTGGGTCAAGGTTTTGGATCATGGCTAGAAGGGGATGACTATATGCTTAATGAGTGGCATAAGAGTGTGGTGCATAGACTAGGGTAGCCTTATCAGTTGGACTCTTAGGAACCCGGCGGCTGGACCAGGTGTGAGACTGGCAGTCTCAGCGGTTGATTCAGAATTTTTCTATCCTAGTTTAGCGAATGGTTGTCATGAATCAAAAGATTTCGGGTGAAATGCAAGTGTAAGTCCTTGGATCTCAGGTTATGAGTTAAGTACCGAGTTGGATTTTGGTTGAGACTCATGTTGGGAATCGTTAGTGTATATATGCAAGATCTTTACTTCAGCAAGTTATGGATTAAGGAATCTGTATGCCAAGGGCATCAGTTCAAGGGTTTAGGGTCAAAAGATGTTTTTAGTTCTGATGGAAGAAAAAGGCTCTTGTGATTGTGTTTTGGATTGGTTCCACTTGTGTGGAGGTCACACAAGTTATGGGATTTCGGAATTTTAGCATTAACGTGTTGGTTCGACAGTTAAAGGAGCAGTGATTTGTTCAACACTAGAAGGTTTTATTCAGAACGGTGGTTCCCAGGAGGGTGGTAAAGAGTGATTTCGAGGATGAAATCTAATTTAAGTGGGGGGAGGGTTGTAACCCCCTGTTCCGAATCATATCGTAATTTGGGGTTGTGGCCCAAAGATTGATTATCATAAGGCTTACGGCCTTAGGAAAAGAGGGATTTAGACCCATTTGGGTGCAGGTAATGTAATATGGATGATCCGGGAGTTTGGTTTGTGTTTTGGAGCCAAGGGGTATATCGGTAGAGTGTCGGTTCGGGCTTTTTATGAATTATGGATTTTAGTTTAGGAAGGTTTAAGGCAAGAATGAGTTGATAGAAGTGTAGAGCTTCTTGTTACCTTTCTGTGGATATAAGGATCGTCCAATTCGGACTCAGAACGAAGAAGTTAAGGCTTCCGGAAGTTGGTGGTTTAAAAGGTTAAGCCTTGTACGCAGAGCGTACAAGAGAGTACGCTGGGTGTACTAGGCAGAAGGGATTGCGACATTTCATGGAGTATGTTGGGCGTACTGGGAGTATGCGGGGCGTACTCCAGCCAGATGAAATCCCTAATTGTTAGGGTTTGCACCCTATTTAAGCATCATTATATCATCTTCTGGACATTTTAGACCAACCTCTATCTCCTATTACCCTGAAATCGAAACCTTAGAGTGATTTGCTGAGTTTTGAGCTTGAAAGAGTGTTTGTTGGTGGATTGTGAAGAATAAGAAGAAGAAGAGCACTTGAGGGGATAGCTTGAGCTTGTAGATCCAGGATCTTCTTCTCATTTGTAAGCATTTTGAGGTAAAAAGCTCTCATCTTGATGGTCTTTGGTGTTAAATCTAGTTTATGGTGTACTTTGTGCACTTTTGGAGACTTTTGAGTTAAAGGTGAGCTTTTGATATACTCCAGAAGATATGGATGCTAGATCTTGGCTACATTTAGTCCCCATGTTCATAAAAATGTCAACTTTATGGAAGATATTGGTCCAGGAAAGCATTAAGAACTTTATTAAGCTCTTTTTGAGCATTTGAGTCCCTTTAAGCAATGTATGAGTGTAAAGTTGCCGACTTTACATGATAAGTAGCCTTAAAGAATTATATTTGCGAGTTTGGCACTTTGTCTGAGCCGATTAAGTGCTTATTGGAGTGAAAAGGTGGTATGGGGAGTACGATGGGCGTACCCAGCTGGTACGCTACGTGTACTGACCCCGGATGGAGTACGCTTAGCGTACAAGCTGAGTACGCCCTGCGTACTCAGTAGATGGAAGTTTGGGCTTGGTATTCTCGGTTTGGACCATTGTTTGGGTTTCCTTAGTTTGGACCTTTTTGGTCCATTGGACTTCTATTTTGGGCTTCTGATTTGTATTGTTGGGCTCCTTTGGATTTAGGCCATGATGGGTTTTGGGCCTAATTTGGAAGATTGGGCCATTTTGGGCTTTGGATTATCATTTAGGATTTGGGCCTTGGAAGTAGTTGAGTTGGGCCTTGGCTTTGGGGCAAGTGAGATAAAGGGTAGAATGGTCTTTTACCCTGGTTATGGGCTAAGTATCTTAGACTCTTGGTTATGGGTTGGAACCCAATTAATAACTGGATGTCATTTTATGTTGATAGTGTGGAGATTTTCCGGACCAGCAGTCAGAGATTTATTCGAGTGTTTCAGCAGCTAGAGGTGGGTTTCCTCACTGTTCTCGTGGGTCGAAGGCACCAATGTCGGCCCACTAGGTTTTGATATGTTAGATGTCTTTGTGACTCTTGCATGGTATGTTCGGCTAGGATCATAGGTGTGCGGGGCTACGCCCATTGTATGACGGCCTAGGCCCAATTGTATGTTGGGCTAGGCCCATGGATCATGAAGGGCTAGGCCCAGTGTATGTTAGATATGCGCTAACTTTCTTTGTGGCTGTTGGGTTAAGAAGTGTTGCGTCATTGGGCTTTTGGTCTAATTCCATTGTTCTCACGGTACTGGGCCTGTCCAGTCGTGTTTCATGTATTAGGGTTTACTTTATATAGTGCATGCATGCACCATAGTATGTACGCTTTTTGATAGTTAATTCTATTTCATCGTATTGTAACCCTAGCACACCTCTATAGTAGCAATTCTTCATAGAGTTCTTCTAAGGTCGTGGCTTATTAATCATTCGACATAAGTATTGATCCATCTGGTGTTATTATTTACTTTGTGTTATTGCGTTACTTGTTAAGAATCTCATCGATCTTAAAGAGTTTTATTCTCATTAATTGGTATCAGAGTAGGAGGTTGTGTAATTCATACACATCTCTTTTGTTAGAAGAAATACTTTAGGGTTTCCTCTTTTATCGAATCTACTGGAGCCGTCATCTCTTCTTTGACGTTGTTCCTCGATCTCGATATTACCCTAATACCGCTTTAAAAGTCTGATTCTTGACAGGTAATCAAATCAACTCATCATGTCACACGAAGACTCTCAAACCAATCCCATCAACATCTCCAACAACATTGGATCTATCACAAGGATTTTTATTCTGTATACTCACGAGTATGAAGTCTGGGCTCTTCACTTTGAATATTATGTTCTTGGCTCAGAACACAACGGGTAATTGATCTGGGAGGCTATAACTTTGGGTCCCTTCGTTCACTCTGGAACCAACAGAACCATAAAGACACATAAAGAGTACAATCAGCTCAGGATCCATGTGAAAGATATCCCTCAAGATGATAAGGACAAACCGATTAGCAACATAAAAGCTATGAGGATGATTAGATTCGCTTTACAATCTGACACTTTTCGTCTGGTGAGTTCGTGTACTACTGAAAATGAGATATGGGACAGGCTTAAGGAGTTATATTCTACCGATGAGGATCTAGAGCATTCCATTCAAACTCTTCTACTTTCGGAGTTTGGTGACTTTAGGCAAAAGCCAGATGAAAGTCTCATTCAAACATTCAATCGTTATAACCATCTTCTTAGTAAGATGATTAAGCACGAAATTGGCAGAGAGGTGATCGAGCAGAAGGTCACATTTATGAATGGCCTAAGACCAAAATGGATGACGGTGGTTTCAACTGTAAAAGCTCATGAACAGTTTAAAACTTACTTGTTGGCGAAGCTCGTGGGAATTCTCAAGTCACCTGAAAGTGTTGTGACAAAGGAAACGAAGGTAGTCTCCGGAATGGGATCCTTGGCTCTTATCTCAAAGGGTAAGAATTTAGTTGAAGAAGAAGCAGAGTCAGATCTTTCGGAGTGTGATTTGACTAATGAAGAATACACGTTGATGGTGTCTAACCCCAAGCGGTTTGCTAGAAATACGTTCCCTACCACCAAGAACCGAAACTGGCAGGGAAGCTACAGTTCGCAGAAAGCGAAAGAGGAGATCAAAAGCACTCCTCAGAAAGAAGAAGAGAAGAAGGAGAGCAAACTTATGGGTGACTCAGGCTATGATTGTAATTATTGTCATGGAAAAAACCATCTAACGAAGGAATGCATGCTAAGGAGACTGAATGAGAAGAAATAGGGTGAAGACGATGAAGCTTACTACATGCGTAAGCTTGAAGAAGCCAAGAAGAAGAAGTCGAACGATAAATCCATGCCTGTGTTACTTGTGCAGGAAAATATTGAAGAAAACGAGTTCGGTGGAGTAGAGGTATGGTCTACTGATTCAGAAGATGAGGAAGTTCGCAAGCCCACTCATGGCAGGGAATTTGTTGCGAAGGAAAAAGGTTATGAGTTTGCTGGAAAGTGTCTGATGGTGACAGTTGGTGTGTCACAAATGAGAGATTACACTACAGACAACGGGTATGATGAAGAGAAAGAGAGGGAAGATAGATGCTTCACAGCAAAACCGGTTGGAGAACAGATCAAAGAATGTGATTAGTTGATCAAGAAGGTAAATTCCATCCTTGATACACTCAAAATACCCGTTACTAACTATGAAAAGGAATTAAATGATTTAAAATTTAAATTTCCTAGTCTAAGTGGTAGCCTAAAACAAACTCACCTCACAAATGCTAACCTAACTGATCAAATTAGCAGGGTGTCTTCTAAGAGTGAGGAGAGAATGATGTGGATAGAGAAGAAGGAGTTAGAGTTGGTTAGGGCAAGAGACGAATTGATATATTTGCAACGTGACAATTTGAAAATTTTGAAACAAAGGAATATTTTTTGCTTAATTGCTAAACGTCTTTATACAAATATTACTCAGTTGCATTTAGATTGCGATATTGGTAAAAAGATTCACAAAATGATTTTTCCTTTTCTTGAACTAAAGGAAGACGAAATAGATGTTGATTGCTATAACTGTCAATCAATCGTCTCATCAGAAGAAACCTCTGATGCCTATAGGATTGGTCTGGACAAAATTGAGTCATTTATTAAGTCCAGAGACCACAAGGACATGCTTAGAAACTTATTGGACGAAAATGATAAGTTGATAATTAAGACTGAACCTGTACAGACATTTGATTCATTGAGTACCAAGTTAAGTTCAGAAAACAAGATTAATGTTGACAATACTTCTGAATTTGACGAGGACAATGATATGAGTGAAAATTCTATAGAGGACGAGGTTGACTGTTCTGAATTTGTTAAAACCGAACCCGAACCAGCAAAAGTCCTTATATCTGAAAACTCTGTGGAGTTCGCTCGATCGTCTAAAGACAAGAACAAAGTCCTGAAAGAAAAGGCTGTGGTATACCAAAAGGTACAAACTGTACCAAATCAAGTGTACGCCACCACTGGAGTTACCAAGAAGCAAACTGTTGAGCTAACTACCTTGGTAGATGAAGACAATGCCGATGGCTGTGATGAGTACTTTTGGTCTGCCCCGATTGATAATGCAGATGAAACGAAAGGATTATCGGAACGAACCTCGTGGAGGGTGAAAGGCAGATACGTGGCTGAACCAATCAATAAGCCATCTAGCTTCGCTAAAGCAAGTACAAGTGGTACAAAAGAAGTTCAAATCGAAACCAAAAGGACAAGCGAATCTCAGTCAGTAAGGAGTGAAACTTATGCAAGGAAACTGAAACTGAACGTAAACATTCGTAGATCTTCCAAGCAACTTGCAGAGCAAAAACGTCAGCGAGATAGGAGATATCAGAAAAATCTCACCGAGAGGAAGTAGTTTTGGCAATCCCAAAACTCTAACTATGTGCGTAAAGAAAAAGCTTCCAGTCAAAGAGCGAAAGCAAATTCGCAGGCGAAACCCAAGCAATGTTGTCACTGTCATTCTTCTGCTTCGCAGAAACAAAAGGGAAATCTCGCTCACAGGTCATCATGACCAAGAAAGTTCACCGAGAAACACAACCATCCTCACTCTCAACCAAATCAAACTCCTCTCAAGGATGTTAAAGGGAAAGGAAAGCTCGTCTCAGATTATGAAGGTCAAACAAACAAGACGACCACTAACCCTAGGAAGATTAAGAAAGAATCTGTTAGGAATCAAAATAAAATTAAGCAATCTGATTCAAACGAACCGAATGTGAAAGAAAATAAAGTCAAAGTTTTCACCATTAAAAGAAAAGACGAAACCACATTAATAAAACAAATGTATACGGTTAATCTTTCGATTGCTTTTCCATCTTCTGTAAAAGTCTTACCAGGACCCAAGCAACTTTGGGTTCCTAAATCCGCTTAATTATTGCAGGTTATACATGACGAGCAGTTCGAAGACGAATGTTATATTGATAGTGGCTGCTCGCGTCACATGACATGAAGGAAGGAAGAGCTGAGGGAGTTCCGTGCTCTCGAAGATGGTGGATGTCTCAAGTACAGAAACAACTCTTATGGCATGATAAAGGGCTACGGGATGATTACAAATGGAGATTTCTCAATCCGTAAAGTTTCCTATGTGGAAGGATTACAACACAACCTAGTCAGTGTTTCACAATTGGTTGTGGGAACTGGTCTGAAGGTTTCGTTTGATGATGAAGGATCAAAGATCATAGAGAAGAAAACGAAAACGGTTCTACTGAAGTCGCAGCGAAAAGGCGAGATGTATCCACTTAATCTAAATCCAATATGAGGGAAGCCTTCTATATGTCTACTAACGAAGGCTCACTCTGATGAAAGCTGGTTGTGGCACTGAAGACTCTCGCACCTCAACTTTAAAGATATCAACAAGCTCGTTCTTGATGATCATGTGCGAGGTCTTCCCCTCTTGAAGTTTGATAAGGAGCATCTATGCGCTGCATGAGAAATGGGAAAGCAAAGCAGAAAGAGTCATCCAACTCTTGTAAACACAAAGATCATCAAGCCTCTTGAGCTTCTTCATATTGATCTATGTGGACCGTCTGCAATTGAGAGTATCGGCGGTAGTAAGTATATACTTGTTATTGTTGATGATTTTTCCCGTTTCACTTGGGTATATTTTCTTAAACATAAATCAGAGGCTACTCCAAAGCTGAAGAACTTTATAAAGCAAGTGGAAGCTCATTTGCGAAAGCTAGTTCGTAACATTAGAAGCGACAACGGATTGAAATTCAAGAACAAAGATTTTGAAGAATTTCTAGCCGAAAAGGGAGTCACACACAACTTCTCTGCTCCTTACACTCCACATCAGAATGGAGTAGTTGAAAGACGCAACCGATCTTTATGTGAAGCAGCCTGAACCATGCTTAGCTTCGCTTCTCTTCTTCTGTATTTATGGGCCGATGCTATTGCTGCTGCTTGCTATACCCATAACCGATCCTTTCTTAATAAGCGATTTTCTATCACTCCATATGAAATTCTTAATAATCGCAAACCTAACGTCAAGTTTTTCCATGTCTTCGGTTCCAGATGTTTCATCTTCAACTCCAAAGAGAACCGAAACAAGTTTGATGAGAAAGCTGACGAAAGGATTTTCTTGGGGTACTCTCTAACCTCCAAGGCATATAGGGTTCTCAACAAAAGATCAAAGAAGTTAAAAGAAACCTATTATGTCACGTTTGATGACAATTACACGAAGCAATTTCAATCAAGCGAAGGTTCAATGGAGGAAATCTTTCCTGAAACTGGTAAAGTTACAACACCGATATCCAACCTATTTGAAGAGTACATGTTGCTCTTTGATGAACCAGAAAAGGCCATCAACTCTGAAGCGAAGGCAACCGATAACAAAATCGATAACCTAAAGAAGATAATCAATGACGCTGCAAAAGACATGGAAAGTGAACCTCAGAGTCCAAGCGAACCTCAGAGTCAAGGCGAACCTCATGCTTCAAGAGAACCTCCAAAAGATAGCACGCCACTGCAGGGGGAGGATTCGTCTCCATCAATTAAACAGGATTCGCCTCTCCACGGGGAGAAACCATCTCCAACCATGACCCATGAAAGTCCAACCGAGGGGGAGAATTCTGAACCTGATGTTGAAATCGTCTCCTCATTCGAGGGGGAGAATCAAAATACAAATGATAATTCGGATGTTCAATCAGAATTCGAAGAGGAAGTAAATGTTGAACTGGATCCCGCCTACCATCCAAATTACCCTCCACTCACTAAATGAACAAGAGATCATCCGAAAACACAAGTGATTGGTGAATCATCTGAGGGAGTCCTTACACATTCTCAAGTTAAAGCTAAACAAACTGCTTTATTCTCTCAAGTGGAATATTGCATGTTTAATTCGTTTGTCTCCAAGATAGAAACGAAAACTGTCTACACTGCACTCGATCATTCCGATTGGGTACAGACTATGCAAGACGAACTCAACGAGTTTGAGAGAAACCGAGTCTGGAGATTGATTCCTACTCCAAAGGATGCATCTGTAGTTCGTTTAAAATGGGTTTTCCGTAATAAGATGGATAAAGAAGGGAATGTGATACAGAATAAAGAGAGACTTGTTGTGAAAGGATATTGTCAGGAAGAAGGGATCGATTATGAAGAAACCTTCGCCCCAGTAGCAAGGTTAGAATCCGTGTGGATCTTTCTGGCATACACAACACATATGAATTTTAAAGTTTTTCAAATGGACGTCAAGTGTGCTTTCCTGAATGGGGAGTTGGAAGAAACCGTATATGTTGAACAACCACCAAGTTTCGAGAATGAGAAATATCCTGATCATTGCTACATTATGGACAAGGCAGTTTACGGTCTAAAACAAGCCCCTAGAGCCTGGTATGAAACTTTAACTCGCTTTTTAAAATTGTCTAAATTCAAACAAGGTTCGGTTGACCCAACCTTCTTTCGCAAGAAAAAGGGTGACCACTTGATGATTGTCCAAATTTCTGTTGATGACATCATCTTCGGTTCCACGAATCCCAGCCTAACAGCTGAATTCTGAAAGTTGATGGAGACTAAATTTGAGATGAGCTCAATGGGTCCAATTAACTTTTTCCTTGGCCTGAACATAAGACAGGGACCAGAAGGCATTTTTATCAATCAGGAGGCTTACACAAAGACTTTACTGGCAAAGTTCGGCATGATGGGAGACTCAAGAGTGAAGGTTCCAATGGCTTTCGGGACGAAGCTGACACCATCCGTGGATAAACCAGCTGCTAACATGACCCTCTATTGTCAAATGATAGGGTCACTAATGTATCTTACAGCTAGTAGACCGGATATCATGTTTTCTGTTTGCTATTGTGCTAGGTTCCAAGCCAATCCACGTGAACCTCACATGGTGGCTGTTAAGAACATCCTCAGATATTTGAAGCGAACCTCGTCTCTCGGAATATGGTATCCAGCCAAATCAGGCTTCTTTGTTCAAGCATTCTTCGATGCCGATCTTGGAGGATGTGGTCTAGACCGAAAGAGTACAACTGGCAGTTGTCAATTTCTTGATGGTAAACTCGTCAGCTGGCAGTCCAAGAAACAAACATGTTTATCCCTATCCACTACCGAAGCTGAATAGATAGCCGCACCATCTTGTACCTCACAAGTCATCTGGATTCAAAGCCAACTAAGAGATTATGGTCTGAATATGAAGAAAATTCCCCTATTTTGTGACTCAGAAAGTGCAATCCGTATTTGTCACAACCCAGTGCAGCATTCCAAGACGAAACACATTGCACTGCGATATCACTTTATCAAGGATCACGTGGAAGATGGTAATGTTGAAGTTCACTTCGTTCGATCTGCTGATCAATTGGCTGACATATTCACTAAAGCCTTGCCTGAAGCAACCTTCAATAGAATACTCTAAGGCTTAGGAATGATGGAAGCTGAATCTGTACCGAAAGCATCTTCGCTTCATTAAATTTCACTTTCGCTTTCGCCTCTTTAAAAAATTAACAAGTGAAATAGAGCGAACGCTCGGTCTATTTCGGTTCCGGCTTTTTCAGTAACCGAATTGTACCGAACGCTCGATATGTTTCGCCTCATCTATCCAAAGGCGAACGTTCGGTTGATTCTTTATGTATACTTTTTGTACATTTTTTACCCTTTCTGTTTTTATTTCTTTTCAGAAAAAAGTTAAAAATACAAAAATATTTTTCCTTTCTGTTTTTATTTCTTTTAAGAAAAATCAAAAATAAATAAATATTTTCTGTTCTATTTTTGTTTATCTCATTGAAATGTTCATGGACGAATTCGAGTGATGGAGTTGGGGCAGGTATAAATCTCTTTCTCTTTGTACTAGCTAAGTGTCCCTAGAAGCATGCTACTGCATGTAGTCTCAAACCTCTAAGACTCTAAGTGAAGCCTTACTGATTCGAAATATACAACTCGTTTCTTCCCAATCAGGCTGCAAATATCACTTAAGTCACGAGCTACCTTACTCTTCTCACAATGAGGTAAGAGTTATCTGCTCGGTCCTAATTGTATAGCAGAGGTACTTTCGGTTCTTTAATCACCTTCATACTTTTCTCCATCACATTACGCTTCATAAACGTAACCCTTGAGACTCTCAGAATCTACCACTGAGGTTTACGGTTACACAAAATCTGTGTTAATGATCTTATTTTCGTTTCACCATGTACTAAGTGAAACCCAAAATCCAATACCTTAACTGAATTGACGGTGAACAATCAAATGTTCTAGTTTTTCACCCATGCATTAACGAAACCACGTTTGTGGTCGGTACCATGAAATCTCTTTTATTTTTTTGTGAGATATTTATGAAATGTTCCAACACAAGGATATTTCTACCCAAAAGATCCAGTTTTAATTTTGTTTTGAGATTTCTATTTTATCACCAAGTCACTGAAACATGCACAAACCTACTTGATGTTTTTGGCTACGCTGGCCACACAAGTACTTCACTTAACTTTCGGTCTTATATCAAGGTATGTAGTTTATTTGAATCGAAAGCCACCCTTACAGCCGAATATTGAAAAGATGCCTTTCATTGCTTCTTAACAAGCATTTGATCGTACTTCAACGGGAAACCACACAGACACTTCTCAGTCTCTCTTGACTTTGAAGGAAGCGATTCGTGCCCGGGATCCACATTTTTGTGTCTCTAACGACATTACTAATATCCCACATCAATAACTTGCTTTATTTCTTTTTCTTTGGCACAATCTTGCACGAAGTTCTTTATGATCTTCCAAAGTCTGCTTCGTGGTTCCAATGGTAATTTGCTGATTTATTGTTTCGCTTCTACTACACAATGGTGTTCTTTTTATTAAAGAAGTGACATGCGCTCGGTCCATCTATTTGGAATATGAAGCGAGAGGGAGATTCGGTTTTGAAAAGGAATTTGAAACAGTTGGTTAATTTGCAGAGGAGATGAATGGATAAGATTTTAAAAAAGGTGCGTGAATTTGAAACGTTACCCTATTGTCACGCCGCCTAACACGCTTTTTTTTAGTAAAGACAGTTGTCAAATCACACCTTTTTCGGCGTTGTTTCAGAACGTCACACTATCATCATTAAGAGATATTTCTCTCTCCTGGAAATCGTATAAAGGGTTTTGTTTCATTCCGTTTTCCTCTTTACAAACACTCTCAAGCATTATTAAGGCGATTTCTCTTCTTCCACTGTTCATCTTCTTCACCAAGCTTCGACAATGGCAGACTCTTCTTCAGCTCAAGAAAACACCGCTCAATCCTCTCACCTTACAATCAAGCCCAACCAAAATCTGATTATCAACTTGGTGCCTTACAAGTATGATCCCTACATGCTGCAGATCGTTGAATGCCTGAAATACTCACCACTGGTAATTGCTCTTACCAAAGTCGATGTTGTTCCAATGTCCCTCCTTTCTCAGGTTTATACTTCAGCAAAGTACATCAAGGCCGATGAAAGGATTTTGTTTGAGTTTTTTGATAAGAAGAGTTCAGTCTCGAAAGCTAGGTTTTGTTCTCTTTTAGGGCTACCTTATGCAGACTCAATGGTGAACCCTAACTCGATTTCCACTATACAACTCTTTGAGATGTTCTACAACATGGGGTATAATGACATTCTCACTACGATTACAAAGGTTAAGAAGTCCTGCCTTCCTCCTCAATGGAATGGATTGTTTACTCTTCTATCTAAGAGTTTTTCTAAACGTGTCGCTGGATCTGATGGTGCTAGCAAGGGTTTCATGACCATTCTCTATGGTCTGTATCATGGAATCAATCTTGATTATGGGTCGATTCTCTGGACTCAATTGGTTCAAAGTTTGAATTCTTCATCTCGTTACACTGAGATTTCATGTGGGAGATTCTGGACTATTATCACTCAACGGGCAATGGAGAAGTTTCAAGTTCCAGTTATGGCAGATTCCTTAATGTCTGCAATTGCTACGTTTCACACCATAAAAATCATTGTGGCAGGTTTCACTAAATTTCCATTTGTCGGTTCAATTCTGGAATCTATGTATCAGTGTGTTTCAAAGGCTAGCAAGCTGATTAATGAATACAAAAAGCTTCCAGCCAAGGGGCCAAGACAGTTAACCCCGAAGATGCAACAATCGCTTGATATGGCTGATAAACCAGCTAAACGGGGTAAGAAAGGAGATACAAGGAAGGAAATTCAAGAGGGTCCCTCCTCTAAACCTGTCACACCTAAGAAACGAAAAGGTCCAACCGCAGAACCTTCGGCTCCTAAGAAGCGAAAGGTAAAGAAGATGGCGCACAAGCCGAAAGCCCCATCAACTAGGGATAGTGACTATGTTCCATCTGATCAAGATGATGAGGTTGAACCAGAAAAGGAGCAAGAACAGTCTGAGGATTCGGCTCATGAAAACTCACCCGAGGTGATATTTAATAACACAGTTCCATCTCCACATCCATCTCCTCATCACTCTACTGTTCCAATTTCTATCGCTCCATGCCCTCCTCCAACTTCCACTCAAACTCCCACTTCTACACTTGTACCACCACCATTATTCACTGAAGCAACCACCACCACTATTTCTACTGTACCTACACCTCCTGTCAACGCATCCGATGCGGGGGCACAAACTTCAGGTGTCGAAACCCCCATTACCTTAAAACCTCTGTCTCCAATCAACTCAGACGAATCAGATACCGTTCTTGGTGGTGCATATATGGATTTTGATACTTTTCACTTCAGTCCGTACACTGTTCAGAGTGATGAAGATGACGATGCCCCAGTCACCAAGAGGCATCTCAAGGAGTTGAATGAGAAGATTGATACTCTGCTCGCCTCTTCATCCAAATCCTTCACATCAGCATACTCTGACGCTGCTATTCAAGCTCTAGTGGCTACCCTGATCCAGCAGCATGAAACTTCCATTGAGAAAGCAACCAAAACAGTCGATGATTCCGCCAAGACAGCGACCGAAAATGTCGAAAAACTAATTTATGATGCTAAAGAAATTTTCAAGTCCCTACAAGCTGAGTCACAGCAAAATGCAAACACAGTAAATACCACTGTCGACAAGCTTGTCTCTTCTCTACAAGCCGAACAAGTGAAATTTGAAACTGTTCGCTCTGACATCCAAACTGATCACTCGGCGCTCCAACAGTCTATCAGCTCTCGTATCGACAAACTCTAGGCTGATTTAGCTTTCGAAAATAAAGTGATGGATGAGCTAGCTCGACAAACTACTTTGATCAAAACTCAATCTGCCAAGCTTTTCCGAGCACAGAAGGAGATTGATGATCTCAAGACTGAACGTGCAGTTGTGAAAAGCTGTGTTGGTGATGTTCATGCTCTTCTGGTCGATCTTCTGGATGCCCATGATACGGTTCTCGCCATCACCATCAGGAGACGTTTGGCTGAAAAATTGCGTCCTGCACTTGCAATTCTGAGCAGGATCGAAGGTATTTCGGAGGCGGGTGTTCCTCCAAAACAAGGGGGAGAAGCAGATCAAGCACCAAAACAAACTCCCACAAGCTAAAATCCAACAAGTGAAAATCCTCAACCTCCTCCTGTTAAACCAAATGTCACCAAAGAGCCGAAGGATAATGAAGCTTCGGGTTCAACGGTTCAATACAAAGGAAAGACAATCATTGGTGTAAGTGGAGAAGAAGAAGAGAATCAAGAAGAGTTGTTAAAGCAAACTCCTGAAACCGAAGAGAGGGGAAGAAAAGATAAAGACACCCATGTCATTTTGGAACGAAGTAAATCTCTTTTTCCATTATGGACATTGGAAAACCTACTGAAGGAAGCGATTGAGTCCCCAAGTACTCATTGGCTGGAGCCGGTCATCTCTTTCGATCTGGAAAACTCAAAAGATGCTCAATTTGATATGCCAATTACCAGGCGAGCGTTCGTTTTTCACTGTTTTGAGTTAATTGCCTATGTTCCCTCACCTGACCCGAAGGTTGATAGAGAACTGATTGATTATTATCTTGCTTTCTCGCAGCCTCAATATCTGACCTGGAGTGCAAAGAAGATTACTACGGTCAGGGTTATGAAGCCAATTGCCGCGGGGAAATTTATCAATGTGAAGTTCCGGATGACACGTGGTTTTGAAGATTCAGTTCATGAAATTTCTCTTGCTGATTTGCCAAATCTCAATCCTCATGACTGGATTTTGTTGACTAACTTTTTGTTGACTAACGAGCAAAAGTACGAACCCATTCTTGATCACATAAAGAGAATGTTGGTATCGTATATACATGAAGTAGCAAAGCTCGATCAGGAGATTGCTTCTGCTCTGAGGAAGAAGCCTACTGCAAGACCCATTGGCAAAGCTAGTGATGTGAATAAGATGTGTATGGGCAAGATTGACACCGAACACTTGACGATGATGTTTACTAAAGATATGTTCGGCTACTCCATTGAAGTGCATGTTTGCCTTGTCTGACAAACATCTGTTTTCCACTGTTGCTCTTGAACATATTATGGATATAATAAACAGATGTAAATCCAATGATGACGCTGCAAAGAAGATCTTCAATGACATGCTTCGGTGGTATATCAACTTTCGTCGCACTATTCTTGCTATCATACCGAAGCTGTTCAAAACAGTAAAGAAGACCACACAGGTTCTGCAGCAGTAATCTCTCGCCTCAATTGACGCAAAGGGGGAGATTGTTGGGTTAATAAGTGTTGCGTCATTGGGCTTTTGGTCT
Organism: Lactuca virosa; assembly: GCF_052849685.1. Classification (NCBI taxonomy): domain Eukaryota; kingdom Viridiplantae; phylum Streptophyta; class Magnoliopsida; order Asterales; family Asteraceae; genus Lactuca; species Lactuca virosa. The sequence continues at coordinate 26,311,232 of NC_136433.1, forward strand.
AAGTCCATTGTTCTCACGGTACTGGGCCTGTCCAGCCGTGTTTCATTTATTAGGGTTTACTTTATATAGTGCATGCATGCACCATAGTATGTATGCTTTTTGATAGTTAATTCTCTTTCATCGTATTGTAACCCTAGCACACCTCTATAGTAGCAATTCTTCATAGAGTTCTTCTGAGGTTGTGGCTTATTAATCATTCGACATAAGTATTGATCCATCTGGTGTTCTTATTTACTTTGTGTTATTGTGTTACTTGTTAAGGATCTCATTGATCTTAAATAGTTTTATTCTCATCAGTGACTTTTGCATTTTAATGATTGGGCTGGGCTCATTGATTTGGCAGGGCTAGGCCCATTATGGTGGGTTGGGCCCAATGTGCGAGTTGGGCCCAATGTGAGGGATAGGCCAAATGGTATGTATGGTATGTGGTATTTTGGGGAACTCACTAATCTTTGCGCTTATGGCTTTTATGATTATGGTTTCAAGTACTTCTGGTTCGAAAGGGAAGGGCTCGGCATGACCGCAACGCATCCACCCATGTTTCCGCATTATGATGATTTTGGGATTGTACTCTGATAACTGTTTTCCTATAAAGCACTTTTAAATATTTAGAAAGGATAATGAATGTTTGACTTAAAGATAATTAATGTTTTGGTTGAATTAAAAATAAAAATTTTACCTCATAACTTTTTGGACGTTACGCTATACTTGTTGGTCGAAGGCACAAATGTTGGCCCACTGGAATGTGTTATGTAGGATGCTAGCTGTCTTTGGGACCCTTGCATTGATATGTTGGGATGAGCCCATTGGCAGGAAGGTAGGGCTAGACCCATTCGCATGAGTGGGTTAGGCCTATTGTATATCGGGCTAGATTCATTTATATGTTGGATTGCGCCCATTGATTAAGAAGGGCTAGGCCCGACGATATGTATGGTATGTGTTATTTTGGGGAACTCACTATACTTTGTGCTTACGGTTTCATGTTTATGGTTTCAGGTACTTCTGGTTCCAAAGGAAAGGACCCGACATGGTATGTGGTATTCTGAATCGACTATTTTTGATTTTTACTCTGATGTTTAAATAGTATATTTCATCTTGAATGGTTTGGGAACAAATTGTTGAATTGGTTAATGTATTAATAATGAAAATTTTACTATGAATTTTTGCTACATTACATACATCTAAAAATATATTTTTCACCAATATATATATATATATATATATGGTTAGGTTCATATAAGACCATAATATTTTGTGAGACATATGAATATACTCCTACCAACTCATTTTGGAGATAAAAAAAATATTTTTAAAAAACAAAATAAATAAAAATTTTCTAACAATTTTAAAAAAAAAATATTATTTTCGTTATTTAGATTATCCAAAAAAACAAAAAAACAAAAAAAATTAAAAATTACAGTTTCTTATATATACGTGAAATATTCTAATAGAATATTATAGTATAAATATTAAAACAACATTGTTAGAATATTAGATTATAAACATTCAAACAATTGTGATAGAATATTAGAATATGTTAACAGTTCTAACATTTATAGTAAAATATTTGAATATTTTAATAAATCTAACATTTCTTATAAATTGTTAGAATATTTTAACATTTTAAGAATTCTATTCGAATATTTATAGTATAATAATCTATTAGAATATTTTATGTATATTTAAAAAAATAGGATTATTTATTTATTTATTTATTTTATTATTATTATTATTATTATTATTATTATTATTACTACTACTACTTTTTGGGTAAATTAAATGACAATAATAATATTTAAAAAATGAAATTTTGGGATTTTTTCATTTATTTTGCAATTTATAATTTTTTTTTAATTTTTTAATCTACAAGATGAGTGGCTAGGATCGCGACTCTATGACTCACAAAATTAAGAAAAAAAAGATTGAGAATGGGGGAATCATTGTTAGCCAATCATTTAATTAGCATCTAAGCATAAAAGACACAGTGGAAAACTTGTAAATATGATATAAAAACATTAAATCACAGATACGTAACTGTGGATAATAGATAACAATTCAAATTCATCCCTAATCGAACGTTCATTATCCAAATTTCTCCTCCAACCTTCAGCAATTATCCAAATTTCTTTAATTAAACCCTCGATCAACATCATACAGCGTTAACCAATCATCGATCTTTGTCAATAACACGTTTATCAACACCATTCAATCGAACCTTCAATTCCACTTCATATCATTCATTCAACATCAATCATTAAACAAAACTTTGAAATTAAGATTAGAAAAACATCAAATCATTATTTTTTTAAAAATATCATATAATTTACTATCAATATACTATTTTGTAAGTTTTAAATAATCAAAGTATCATGTTTTTAACATTTTAAATAAAGCTAACCTGTATGCACTCCAACTGTTTGAGGAAATCCATAAACTAATTTACCACTTTATATTCACATATGAATATGTTTTCGCACATGAATCAGTATATGATTATTAAAACACAAAAAAATATGCAAGTTTGTATGTTATTCATATGTGAATAACATATAAAAATTATATATATTTGTGAATACACCTTGTAATATTCATATGTGAATATACTGTGTAATATTAACATATGAATATACAATCTAATATTCATAAGTGAATATACAATCTGATATTCACAAGTTAATATACTATATAATATTCACATGTGATATACCATATAATACTATGTAATATTCACATATGAAGATACCATCTAATATTCATAAGTGAATATACCATCTAATATTCACAAGATAATATACTATCTAATATTCACAAGTGAATGCATCGTCTAATATTTAAATATGAATATATTGTATCATATTCACAAGTGAATATACTATATAATATTCATATGTGACTATACTGTGTAATATTCATGAATAAATATACCATGCAATATTCAGATGTGACTATAATGTGTAATATTCACAAGTAAAAATACCATATAATATTCACATTTGAATCTACCATATAATATTCATATGGATATACCATGTAATATTCACATGTGAATATACCATGTAATATCACATGTGAATATACAATTTAAACAGCATATATCATATAATATTCACATATGATTATACCTTCATGTGTGAATATACCATGTGATAATTAGAATATGATAAATCGCTATTATTATGAACTAACAATATATTTTTATTAACATTTTTTATGTGTATTCACATGTTTGTTAGGAATGATTATAACTCAATAAATGAATAACATTTCAATCAATGGTTAGTTCATATCTTAATGGTTGACGATTGGTTTGCAAAAAATTTCAACAAAATTTAAACTTTTCAAAACAACCCTTTTTCAATAGAAGTGTTTACAAAAACCGCTGGTTCCAAACATTTGTTTCAAATCAGAATCCCTTTCAGTCATAGTTTTCAAAACATTGACATTATCAGAGTTTCCCAGAAATCATAAGTCCAAAATGCGAGGATGTGTACGGTCACACCTTCGCCTTGCCAAAAATATCTGAAGCACCTAAAACAATAAACTAAAAACCGTAAGCACGAAGCTTAGTGAGTTCCCCCAAAGTACCAACACACACAAAATAACATATATCAGAAACAGCATACTACGGGTCCAATCAACCATCAGGTTGGAATACCCCACGCCCCTCAACCATCGGGTTGGAATGCCAACATACTATGGGTCCAATCAACCATCGGGTTGGAATACCCCAAGCCCCTCAACCATCGGGTTGGAATGCCAACATACTATGGGTCCAATCAACCATCAGGTTGGAATACCCTAGGCCCCTCAACCATCGGGTTGGAATGCCAACATACTATGGGTCCAATCAACCATCGGGTTGGAATACCCCAGGCCCCTCAACCATCGGGTTGGAATGCCAACATACTATGAGTCCAATCATCCTTGGGATGGAACACTCTGGGCGCTCAACCATCGGGTTGGAATACCCTAGCCTGTTGGCTTACGCACAAAGCAGTAAAGCCTCAGCCACCAATCAAACATGTGCACATATAGCAGATAACCATATAATGGTCTACAGCCAGTCAAACAGATCTAACCTATCACTAAGCATAGAAACATCCTATCTACCAGGATACAGATCATGACATGATAGCTACATCCTATCTACCAGGATACCGATCTAACAGATCATAACAGTACCCAATCATATGACAAATCACAATAACAATCTAAAGGGACAACCTTGGTGCCTTAGACCCTGTTAGTACAGTGAGGAAAACTCTCCTCACAAGTAGCACTGTATGATAAGGTCAAACTTCCAAAACACACCTCCGAACTCAACTACCTACAACTACCATGTTATTAAACTCCATTAAAAATCCCGAAATACCAAAATACCCTCAAGGTCAAACTTGGTCAACCATGGTCAAGTCAAAGTTAACAGTCAAGGTCAATAGTCAAGCTCAACAGTCCATGTTGACCCAACTCGTCGAGTGCATCTACTGACTCGTCGAGTTCCTTCATATATCAGAAAATCATGAAAATCTCGAGACAAATCACCGAGTTACCAGAGCAACTCGTCGAGTTCTTCATCATCCAGAAAGCGGAAAACCCTGATTCAAATCGTCGAGTTGGCTAAGCAACTCGTCGAGTTGTCCTAGTCTTAATACATTCAGTCGCTTTCCAAGCGGTTCTAATGCCTCCAACCTATAGATCGGGTCCCCTATGGTTGAGATACCACGTAAAGCTGCAAGCTTTACGTCCATGCATGGCATCAAGGGGATAAAACAATAAAATCAAGCTTATTAAGGGACTTAGAGCATGAAGGAGGGCCAAGACATGATAAAGTTGGTGACTTTAAGTCCATGGAGGCCATGTGATGTGTAGATCTGAAGTCATAGCTTCATAACATGCTCAAATCCCAAAATGGGCTAATAATGGCCATAAACTTTCAAATGAAGAGATCTAACAAAAGGATGGTCAAGGTATCGACTTTATACCTTAGAATGACTGCAACAACAATGAAAATCCCAGATCTAAAGCTTCTCCCTTCAACTTTGCACCACCAACTTCAAGCTCATTCAAGAAAAGCACCAAAAAAATACTCTTTAAGCTCACACACACTCAAAATGGGGAAAAAGGCACGATTAGGGTTTTCTCTGGACTGAGGGACGATAAGGGAGACTAACAATGGGTTATAGGGTCTTTAAATAGGGTGCAAAACCCTAAAAATTAAGGTTTTCATGTTCAGCCTTCAACTCGTCGAGTTGGGGCCTTGCAACTCGTCGAGTTGACCCTGAAAGATACGCGTCCCTTTAAAACGCTACACGACGAGTTGGAGCATTCCAACTCGTCGAGTTACCCTGAAAATGCATATATATATATATATATATATATATATATATATATATATATATATGTATATATATATATATATGGCTTTAAATTTATACCCGGAAATTGGGATGTTACAACTCTCCCCCACTTGGACTAGGCTTCGTCCTCGAAGCATGCCGCGGTAAATAATTCCGGATAATGCTCCCGCATCTCAGCCTCCGGCTCCCAAGTCCACTTGGGTCCCCTCCGATGTTGCCACTGTACCTTTATCAAAGGTATTTTCTTGTTACAAGAGGGTTGAGTTGGTGAAGGTGCAGTGGCAGCACCGCAAGGGATCGAAGTGGACATGGGAGCCGGATGATGAGATGAGGGAGCACTACCCCGAGCTATTCCTAGGTGCAGCAGACTTCGAGGACGAAGTCTAATATAAGTGGGGGAGATTTGTAATACTCGGTTCCTGGTATGTATTTTAAATCAAGTTTATTATCTTTTGTAAAGAAACTTGACGAGTTGGAGGCCCCAAACTCGTCGAGTAGGAACAAAATTTGGACGCGGGATGCGAAGCCTTATCAACGAGTTGAGAGCCTCAACTCGACGAGTAGGACTGCCAGAGTGAAACTCTAATTTCGGGGTTTTGCACCCTATTTAAGCATCCTAATCTCCACATGTTGGCCTTATTTCTAGCCTCCAAGTCCCAAACCCTAGATCCAAAAACACTAATGCATTTGTGAGCTTGTGAGACACTTTTGAGTGAAGTTTTGTGTGTGTTGAAGCCTGTGAAGGAAGACGAAGCTTAGGGATTCAAGAAGAAGCTAGTAGATCCAAAGACTCCATTTCATTTTCATCATTTTCTGGTAAGCAAGTCTCAAACTTGCTTAGTAACTTCTTAGATCTCCTTATTATCATTTTATTGAGTTTTTGGTCCAAGAAGCATGACTTTTGGGAAATGGACGTCCCAAGTGAGTATACCGTCAGATCTGGAAGCATGGAGGGCTTTCATGGCATAAAGGTGCAAACTTTATGGCTATTGAAACCCCATGCAAGCTATAGGATGTCATTTTGGCCTTTTAAGCTCCAAAAGGCCATGCATGGAGAGAAAGGTGGAAGCTTTACGTGTTCATGTAGTGTCTAGGGTTCAGATCTCAGTTTGTATGCTTTAGCTTGGAGTAGTGATGGCTTGTGAACCAAGATCTAGGTCCTAAAGAGTTAGGTTTTGAGCTAGACCCATTAAGTAAGGGTATTAACGGGTAAAGTTGGAAACTTTACCCTTAAAAGGACATTTTCAGTGTGTAGGTGAAGTATGAAGCTCATATTTGAAGATTAGGGGCTTAATCTATTAAGATGGCTTAACAGACCGAAGAACTCGTCGAGTCCATAGTGGAACTCGACGAGTTGGGATAAAGTGTCCCGATTCTGCTAAGGACAAAACTCGACGAGTTCAAGGACGACTCGACGAGTTGACTGGAGAAGTCTTGATTCTGTAGATAGGAGGAACTCGACGAGTTGTGAAAGAAGTCGATGAGTTGGATCGCGATTTCAGGATTTATGGTTCATGGAACTCGACGAGTTGATGGACCAACTCGGCGAGTTGAGTCAACCCAGGATGTTGACTTTGACCAGAAGGCTGACTTTGATCAGGGTGTTAACTGTGACTTTGACTTTGACCAAAGTTGACCCGTAAGGGGTTATAAGTATGAAATGGTAATTAAAAGAGATTTTTATGTGTAGGAGTTTAAGTGGAGTTGATTACAGAGCCGAGGACAGTTCAGCTACTTCACGACATTTGAGGCGAGTTACCTTCCAGTAGAAGTGGGTCTAAGGCACCAATGTCGGCCCACTAGTAGGTGATTATAGTAGAGATAATTGTCTTTGTGATAATTGTCTGCTATGCCACTATCTGTTATGCTTTATCTGCTAGTATGTTATGATATTATTTGATAGTGGTAGGAGGGGTGAAATAGTCCCAGTTACTGGTTGAAAGAGACCGAAGGGGTAGGCTAGTACCCATATATGTCTGATAGTATGATTATGCTATGTTGTTATGTGGTAGTAGTAGGGTGAAATAGTCCCCGTAACCGGGTGGAATAAACCAGAGGGTAGGTCGGGCACCCAGTTATGCCTGACAGGGGTAGGTCGGACACCCCGGTATGTCTGACACGGGTAGGTTGAGCACCCTAGTATGCTCAGCAGGGTAGTTCGGGCACCTAGATATGTCCGACAGTATGTTTATTGTATGGTATGTGGTATGATGGGGGAACTCACTAATTTTCGTGCTTACGGTTTATAGTTTTGGTTTCAGGTACCTCTTCCTCGAAGGGAAAGGAGCAGGCATGATTGCAGCGCATCACACCACAATTTTCCGCACTATGATGTTCTTGGGATTTGTACTCTGACGTTACTATTATCTTATTCCATGTTTTTTGAGACATGACTTATAGGTTTTATGAAATGAGATGACTCGATAATGTTTTCAGTAATCTGTTTTATGAATTATTAAATTAAAAATGAAATTTTTGGTCTTGGATTTTGGGATGTTACCATGCACATGCTTGGTTGGGTACGCCTAGTGTATAAAGGAGACAAGTCGCGAGTGGTGCATGAGTACGCCCGACGTACAAAGGGGTACACGAGGCGTACTCCCTTCAGACCAAAACCCTAATTTTCCAAATTGTACCCTATATAAGCAACATTATACCACTCCTTAGGCCATTTCAAGTCAGCCACCACCCCTTTTCACGTCCATGAAACCCTAGATTTGCTTTGGATGGAGCTTAGAGCTTGAAAGAAGACTTGTTAGTGTATGTGCAAGAAGAGAAAGGTGGTGCCCAAGTGTTGATCATGGAAGGGAGCTTGTAGATCTGGAAATTTCTCATATTTTGCAACCCATTGGAGCTAAAAAGCTCTGATCTTGTCTTCTCATTTCATAGATCTCCTTTTTGGGTTGTTCTTAACCATTTAAGCATCTTTTTGGAGGTTTTGTGAGCTTTAGCCTGTTCAGAAGTTGATATTGTAGATCTGGATGTTTTGGGTGTCCCAAAGTCATAAAAATGCAATCTTTATGGTCCATTTGGACTCATGCAATTGTTAAGACCTTTCATTAAGCTTGATTGAGCTCTAGAGTCCCATTAAGTCATTTATGTAAGTAAAGTTGCCAACTTTACGTATTAAGTCATCCATGGGAAACAGATTTGAGAGTTTGGGACAATGACTTAAGTGATTAAGTGCTTTTGGAGGAAGGATGGGATTCAGAGGAGTACGTTGCGTGTACGTCTGGTACGCTGCGCGTACTGGCCCAAAGTGGTGTACGCTGGGCGTACCAGTTGAGTACGCAGGGCGTACTCGGCCTGGTTGACTCACTTTGTTTTGTTGACCTTTTGGGCGTTGGACTATGGACCAGGAGTTGGTTAGGTTAGCCCATTTAGTATTTTAGGCTTTTTTGGGGATTTGGCCTTATTGGGTTAGGTCCAAGATGGATTTGGTCCTTATTGGGCCTTGTGGGCCATTTTGGGTTTGGGTTATTATTTGGGTTGTGGATTGTTGGACCAGCTAAGGATGTATGTTTGGATTGGAAATAAGTTATTGGGCTCAGGGTGAGGCCTATGTAAGGGTTTGAGCCTAATTTGGAAAATTGGGCAATTAGTGGGCCATTAATGGACTTTTATGGATCTTACGGTTTTGGACCTTATTGGTTTTGGGCTTGGGCCTTAGTTATGGGTCTTGTTGGGCCAGGGATAAAATGGTCCTTTTACCCCAAGTTTGGATTATGGTTCATTGTTTGGAACTTAATTGGTAATTGGTTATTGTGTTGGGAATTGTTAGTTTGGGAAGTCGTCAGTGCAGCAGCTAGGGAGTTCGGGCAGCGAGCTTTAGCATTCGAGGTGAGTCTCCTCACCATACCAATGGGTCTAAGGCACCAAGGCCGGCCCATTTTATGATATGTGGTATACTAGTTGATGTAGTGATATGTGGTATGTTAGTTGGTTATATGTTAGGTGGTAAGCTAGTTGTATATGTGATACTTGCATGAAAGACCATGGGGGAGCCAATGACGCTTGGATGTAAGACCATGTGGGGGAGCCCATGGCTTTTCAGGTAAAGACAATGGGGGGAGCCCATGACACTTGGATGTTAGACCATGTGGGGGAGCCCATGGCTTTCCAATTAAAGGCCATGGGGGGAGCCCATGACACCTAGGTGTAAGACCATGTGGAGGAGCCCATGTCATCCTGGAGTAAGACCCTGGGAGGAGCCCACGACATCCTTATATGTTTGCATGTTGTACGTATGTTTTATATGATAGTGGGCTAAGACCATGCGGGGGTTCCCATGGCACCCGGTGTAAGACCTTGGAGGGTTTCCATGGCATCCTTGTATGTAGCTTATATGGCTTATGTGATTGATATGGTTTATGTAGCTGATATAGCTAATATGGATTATGTGGTTATGTGGATTGTGTGGGGTATGCTCTGGGGAACTCACTAAGCATCGTGCTCACAGTTTTGTTTATTGTTTCAGGTATCAACGGTTTGGAAAGAAAGGGCCCGGCTTGATCGCAGTGCACACACCCATGTTTTCCGCAACGAGTGATTTTGGGATGAAATCAGATAAATGTTTTAATTAGCGATGTTTTGGAATGTTTGGAATAAATGATATCTATGTTTTGGCTATATTAAAAATGAAATTTTTACCCTTGATTTTTGGGTCGTTACATGGCGTGCATATAAATTAACTTATATAATTATGGTAAAAAATCAACAATTGAAGCCAATAATTACAACACAAATCAAATCCTATCAAAATCGATTAATAATCAGTAGGTTTAGATTAAAATTTGTGAAAAAATGTATGAAAAACGAAGTTTTTCAAACCTGAAAATCGTTTTTTTTTTAATTCTTCAAATATGCGGTTATGTTGATGAAGTTTCGATTGCTATATGTTGTTTGACATTGGTGAAGGTTCTTTTGATGAAATTTCAATGACTGATGATCGCTAAATGATGTGACATCGATAAATATGGATTATTTTTAACGATTTTTCTTGATGTCAATGAAACTGGACAAGATTGAATCACGATTTACACTTAAAAGTACGAATAAATGTTTTTGATAATGAATCACAACAATTTGAAGAATAAACGAAGATTTTTATGAAGAATTGATGTTTTTATGAAGCGTCGACGTTTTTTTTATAAAGAACAGGTGAAGTTTGATAGTGAACAAGTAGTAGAACATATGATGTTGATCAAGAACAGATGATGTTGATGATGAACAGATGAACGATCCAGATGAATGAATAACAGATGGTGTTGATGAAGAACAAATGAGCGATCCAGAAGAACAGCGTACCCTTAATGACTTAATCTAAATGAGTTTTACATATATAAAAATAATTGGCTGAGAATGATTCTCCTATTCTCAACATTTTATTTTTTTCTCAATTGAACTTAACTCTCTCTCTCTCTCTCTCTCTCTCTCTCTATATATATATATATATATATATATATATATATATATATATATATATATATATATATATATATGGGAAAAGTGAATATACTCTTAAAGGTATATAAACTTATGTACCCAAACTCACAATACTACGTCGTTTTGTATTATATATACATTATAATTATCCAATGTTTTTATAATTCAACTTTTAACTTGATTTACTTTCAAGATTTTTATAAATTTTTCATTTATCTTCCTCATATATAATTTTCAATTTCAACTATAATATATACAGTGTAATAGGTGTTCGACAAAAAGATGTAATGCAAGAGTAAGATAATAGTGAAATTTCGAAAATCTTGAAAGTAAATCAAGTTAAATTTGAAATTTAAGAACATTATAATGAATATATCAAACAAAACGATATATTATGATGAGTTTGTGTACCTAAGCTTATATAACCTTAAGAGTATATTCACTTTTTCATATATATATATATATATATATATATATATATATATATATATATATATATATATATATATATGAATGGAATCTATTCATGTGTGTTACCCATTGTTTAATTTGCATGTTACTTGGATCTTAATAACGAGGATGGGCTTCAACATTCAACAAATTTACATTGGTTAATTAAATATTTAAACTCGTCGGATTTAACTTATTCTCTTACATAAGGTGTGCATAAGATATGATCGATGAATTCTCAATTAGAATTAAGTTAAGAACAAGAATGGACTACATGAATACATTATAAAAAAATGAAACAAATAAGGATTCAAAAAGGGCATTCCCCCAATGAAAACTGGGGTTCAATATATCATTTGCATTTCATCACTTTGCTAAAAGGGAAACATGCTCCTTCTGAACTCTAAAAGAGTTATTCTTGATCTCCTCCTATTTTGTCACTTCAAGTATTTGTATTAAACGCAACGTATCCTTCTTTGATCAAAAGGGCAAATCTTGTTTCCTATTTATTTTCCATTCGTAGAGTCCATTATTCTCTTTACATCTGTGGGGGAGGGGCTGTGTCAGTAAGTATTCAAAATTTGTGTAATTTTTGGTACTTCGGATTGCGATTGCTAACTGTTCTCTCTCTCTCTCTCTCTCTCTCTCTCTCTCTCTCTCTCTCTCTCTCTCTCTCTCTCTCTCTCTCTCTCTCTCTCTCTCTCTCTCTCTCTCTCTCTCTCTCTCTCTCTCTCTCTCTCTCTCTCTCTCTCTCTCTCTCTCTCATTAGTTAATGCTCATCACTTCTTCTATCTATCACGACTCCTTCTATATATAGTTACCCTAAACCCTTTCTAGCTATGGATTCGTCAAGGAAACCTCCAAAGCTATTGGTCTTTGAAGATAACCCTTGAGAGGCATGGGTCTTAGGTGAAACCCTTCATAGCTAGGTTTCTAGGAAAAAAACCCTTGATAGCTTTTGATTCGTTGAAGATAATTATCTCTTCCTTGTTTCCATCTTTTTGACCTTAAACTTTTCCCTTTTCCAAGTTCTTTGTTCATCTGATCATATTTCGTTCCTATCTTTTCCAGTTGTCCTGTTCTTGTAATTAAACTCATTATCATCTCTAACCTCTGGTAAATAGAAGAGAAGAGCCAAACTTTTACACTTTTCACTAGGGTTTTCCTCGTCCTCCCTTTTTCTTGATGGAGAAATGATATTAGATCTTAAGTGAAGCACAACAGTCGGTTCTTGCTGCTGGAGCATCTTCAAGATTCACAAGAGGCTCCATTTCTAGGGTTTCATAAAGTTTTTCTTTTTTCTTAAAAAGAAAAAAAGAAAATGATGTATGGGTCCCTTTGATGGTTTGAGAATCTTGATGATGCTGCAGCTGTAATTACCGGCTAATTTTCTTGATTAATCTTTTTCTACCGTGTAATAATATTCTACCAACTGGATTGTGGTAAGTGGTAAGTACAGATATAATCTTAAAATATTTTCTTAATTACCTATTAATGGTTTCTTCTTTTTTTGCAGATTATTTTATATTCTTTGTTGTTTTTTGAGCCAGGTCTTGTTTATGGTATTAGGGTTTTGCTAATAATAAGGTGGTGTGTGTTTGAAATGTCAGTTTTGTCCTTATTTTTTTTATTAAATAAATTATCAAATGTTTTATTTGATCTTCTCTCTCTCTCTCTCTCTCTCTCTCTCTCTCTCTCTCTCTCTCTCTCTCTCTCTCTCTCTCTCTCTCTCTCTCTCTCTCTCTCTCTGTGTGTGAGAGAGGAAATCTTTCAGGTGTTGCAGCAGTTCAAGAAAATATACATATCACCATGTGATTCGATAAGCATGTCTGTATTCTGTACTTGAGTGGATGACCAATTTGTACTGTACAACTTGAAATCATGGGGTTCTTGTTTCTACATGACGGTCCACTTTATGTTCTTGGATTTGCTAGGTGAAGTGTGAAGAGATCCATTAGGTCTAATCGATTTAATTAATAATGGGTTCTTTGTCATTTCTGATTTACTGTTAATAGTAATAACATTAGGGCTCTTACAAAAAGTTTAAGATATCACCAAAAGGTATATAACTTATATAATATAAGATACTACTTTGTGAAAAAATATAACAATTTTTTTTTATTTCTACTGGTAAGAGTCAATATTAAATGTTAGATTCCTATGTTCTGTTTTTGTTTTCTTTTTATGAACTAATTAACAATTAATCTCATATATATTTTTTACAAGCATATGAACGATTATAGGAAAAGAAACAAGCATAATGATTATTTGTTGATTTACATTTTCACAAGTTATTGAAATCGTGTGAAGTATAGTTTTTTCGTACATTTAACAAGTACTTTCATCCCAAAACCTTGATTACACATTTACACTTGAGTATATGTTTTGGCTCCACTAATTAACGATATTTGAAACGACTAATGTTTAATAAAAAATTTGACCGTAAAAATTATTTACTAACATTAGATTCTCTTCACATAATAAATTAAATACCACTTATTCATTTGCATCATTTTGTTTTTCATTTGTAAGGAATGAAGTCGCACTGCATGAAATAAAATCGAATCGAAAAATTGACCTTTAGTATTGAAGTCTTTTATGGAAACAGTACTGTTTAGATTTTGGTAAAAAGTTATATACGTCTTGATCTTTATTTCATCTTTTCTTTTAAATTAAACTGAAACAACCAACGGGCATTTGACTTATTAATTAGTATGGTGCATGAGATGCTCATGGTTCAAACTTCAAATCCCACATCAAACAAACATAGATTTTTGTAATAGATCAGAGTATGCATTGCCAGTTGCAAAAAGTTAAATCGCAACATATTAGTTTGTGGCGTGAATTAATGGTATAACATTTTTTTGACCAAAAGCATCATTTATGTACGATTGAATAATCACCAATCTACATATATATATCATTGAAATTATTAATGATTGAAAGATGCCAAAGACTTGCAAAAGGTACGTAGCCAATGTCTTTGGGTTAGTAATTTGGAAACGTAGCCAAGTGTTTTTGTGTATGCTATTTTTTTTTACATCATATATGATGCCAAATTATTCAGACTTGCAAAAGGTATAGCCAATATGTCATTGGGTTAATGTTTAGAAACATAGCCAAGTGTTTCTCTATGTACCCATTTGCAAATTTTCTATTTGTTACGTATATCATATATTACTAAAGTGACCAAGAATTTCACATATAGTTTTCATATTCAGTTCTTGAAGCTATATTAGAACTTCGTAAATTTCCATTCCTTCTCTTTCAACTAACAAGAATATGTATACAAGGTACAATACCGACTCCCAACAATAAAGGAAACAATATTAACTATCAAGGCTAAATATAAATGTAATGTCCCAAATTTTATCATAAAATTTTCATTTTTAATAATGAGAAAATTATCACAATTTCATTCCAAAGATAGACAAATAACCAAAGAATAAGTTTGACAATTCCAAAAACCGAATATCAAACTAACAAAGATAGAAAGTCATAAAGTGCGGAAATCTCCAATGGATGCAATGCAATCAAGTCGTGCCCTTTCACTTATTGTCAGAAACATTTTAAACTTAAAATCATAAGCACAACGCTTACCGAGTTCTCCAAAATACCGCATACAACACAAAATAATGGGCCCAGTCCTAGGGGTATATTTCAACCTAATAGGCCCATTCCTACGGGTCCAACCCAACGAATCATGTAAACATACAACCAACAAACAAGACCCTACTAGTCTAGCATACCATGTCATAAGTAATACAGTAAGAAGAATCACATGATCAAAGAGTTGAAATCAACTATTCGAAGTCCCATGAATCAGCTACGCGAATTGCCTAACCAATCATTTGTTGTACGCGGTATTTTGGAAAACTCAATCTATAACTCAAAATCTCCCATTTCACAAAAAGTCAAACTGTTCTAAAAAGTCAACGGTCGACTGTCAAATAAACGATCATCAAGTTGTGACAACCCGAAAATTTTTATCTTGTAAATCCAACCAATCAATCCAGTCAAGTGTCAGACTTGTTTCTGCAACCTTTTAGTATTGTTAGAAGCCTATTTGAGTGTTCTAAGCCTAGTACACTCAAGGGTTGAGTGTTAGGAAGTATTAGCTCGAGATCAGAAGGCTGCACCCGAACCAAAGAACCCAACATTTGAGGTTCACGACCGCAAACCTAGTTCACGGCCGTGAACTCTCTTATGGCCGTGTTCTATCCTCCATATGTATAGATTTCCCTCATTTCTTCATCATTCTTCACAAACCCAACTCAAGAACTTCCATTCACTCTCAAGTATCATCAAGAATTACTCCATTTCTCGTCCAAATCGTAAGTGATTCTTCCTTTTGTTCCTTGATATCCTTCTTAATCTAGTACAACCCTACGATTTCATCCATGAATTCACCACTTTTTGTCTAGATCTTCAAGATCATCATCTTTCACCAAGAACACCAAGAACACACACTTGTTCTTGGTGGACGTGAACTCCCAAAGGGATCCCAAATCGTAAGTGTTTCATCATTTATCTTGTTATACTTGAAAGACTACTGGATCCTAGCCTTGATTCTTCAATATTCATCACCATTTTCATGAGTTTGAGGTGTTCACGACCGTGAACCCTTCATAGGGCCGTGAACCCTTCATGAATCCATCCATTTGGGCCGTGAACTCCAATGGGCCGTGAACCATTCATCATATTGGGCCGTGAACTCCATTGGGCCGTGAACCATGCATCCATTTGGGCCGTGAACACTTTCCTTTGGCCGTAAACTCCCTTTGATCAATCACATGTGATTGTAACACTTCCTTACAAGTGTTTCCTAGTCCCTAAGGTTGTTTCCTTGCATGTTAGTTGTTTTAAACACTATCTACATGCCTATGTATGCCATTATATGTCATTTAGGGCTCGTTTGTGTCTCGGGAATTCATTCGTGGAACTTCTCATCCTTACGCGAATCTTCAATTGAATCACCCACATAAGGTGATTTTATACCCCTATAATCAATTTTTTAAATGTTTTAAATCCTTTTAAGGAGGGGGGGGAATACAAGTTGAACACAATGATAATTGTGTAAATATTTATCTGTGTTAAACACCATTTTAAAAGATTTCTTATGCTTTTATAAGTGATCAAATCATTTCAAAAAATCTTTTAAAGTTATGTCTCTTTGTTGTTTATAAAACTCTGTTTTTAAAGTACAATCATAACTCAGTAGATAAATGAGTCTTTTCTTCAAGTCAGTATCAGTTCAAGTAAACATACTAGTAAACTATAATAGGTATAGTTTAGGGTTCAGTTCATACTATAGCTAGTACAGGGAGGAACATACTATAACTAGTACAGGGAGGAACACACTATAACTAGTACAGGGAGGAGCATACTATAACTATAACAGAAGAACAAATCATGATTTACATACTTATACTATAAATTCCCAGTAACCTAGGAAGGGAACGTATCATTAACTCATTGTTCTAAACAAAAGATGATAATAAACATGGTATAAGGTTATATATATGGTGCATCTACAAAATGCCATGATTTATATATATATATATATATATATATATATATATATATATATATATATATATATATATATATAGGGTACATCTACAAAGTACCGGAGTTATATATGGAGTACATCTACAAAGTACCAGATTTATTTATAAAGGGTACATCTACAAAGTACCGGCCAATAATAAATAAAACAAGTAAATATATACAGAACTCACAACAGTATCGACTGAGGCGTTAAGAGTGCAAGATTTCATTACTCTTAGTAATCGTCCAAACAATAGAACAACGCTACATAACTTACTAGTAACATGAACATTCAGTTAGAAGGGGGCCTATAATGCTAACTTTATGATTCCTCGGTAGATACATCAGGGATATATATTAATCGAGTCCAACAGACAGTAGGATGTGTGCTTTCTGCTTCATTTCCTGTTCCTTGTTTGGTTGTGGGCTTAGAGCAGATTCACCCAGTCTACTATCTAATCGACCTTAGCTATATATATATATATATATATATATATATATATATATATATATATATATATATATATATATATATATATTCCGTATACACCAAGTAATCATAAGGAGTACCATGTATGGGTTAGGTCATAGTATACAAATTCAATACACCGTTTTCTAGTACAAAAACATACTTTTCAGATAGAACATTTAGTAGGCTAAACTAGAAACATACCAGTAAAGGGTTTAATCCATTTTATTAAACCAGTAGAACTTAAAGGACCTTTGGTGGTTAATTCTATATTACCTTAGTTTATACATCAGGGTTACATATAATTAATATCCGATATGTAGTTGGATGTGTGTTTTTCGTCTTACTTCCTGTTCCTAGTTTGGTTGTGGGCTTAGGGCGGATTCACACAATTAACTATCCATTCGATATTAGATTATATATAGCTAGTATAAACTAAGTTATTAATGAAGGAACTATTGTGGTTACCATTTTTACTAAAGGAAACAAGGGTTTTTCTTAAAGAATGTTTTCATCAAATATAAAGAACTATTACAGATTACTCCGTGAGTACCAAATGAATACGTCAGGGTTATATACAACGAAGATCTAACAAACAATGGGATGTGTGACTTCCGCCTCATTTCTTGTTCCTTGTTTGGTTGTGGGCTTAGGGCAGATTCACACAATCGATTGTCTGTTTACTCTGGGTTTTATATAATTTGTAACCATTTAGTACCGGAGTTATGTATGGAGTACATCTACAAAGTACCAGATTTATTTATAAAGGGTACATCTACAAAGTACCGAACAATAATAAATAAAACAAGTAAATATATACAGAACTCACAACAGTATCGACTGAGGCGTTAAGAGTGCAAGATTTCATTACTCTTAGTAATCGTCCAAACAATAGAACAACGCTACATAACTTACTAGTAACATGAACATTCAGTTAGAAGGGGGCCTATAATGCTAACTTTATGATTTCTCGGTAGATACATCAGGGATATATATTAATCGAGTCCGGCAGACAGTAGGATGTGTGCTTTCCGCTTCATTTCCTGTTTCTTGTTTAGTTGTGGGGCTTAGAGCAGATTCACCCAGTCTACTATTTAATCGACCTTAGCTATATATATATATATATATATATATATATATATATATATATATATATATATATATATATATATATATATATATATATATGTATATATATTCCGTATATACCAAGTAATCATAAGGAGTACCATGTATGGGTTAGGTCATAGTATACAAATTCAATACACCGTTTTCTAGTACAAAAACATACTTTTCAGATAGAACATTTAGTAGGCTAAACTAGAAACTTACTAGTAAAGGGTTTAATCCATTTTATTAAACCAGTAGAACTTAAAGGACCTTTGGTGGTTAATTCTATATTACCTTAGTTTATACATCAGGGTTACATATAATTAATATCTGATAGGTAGTTGGATGTGTGTTTTTCGTCTTACTTCCTGTTCCTTGTTTGGTTGTGGGCTTAGGGCGGATTCACACAATTAACTATCCATTCGATATTAGATTATATATAGCTAGTATAAACTAAGTTATTAATGAAGGAACTATTGTGGTTACCATTTTTACTAAAGGAAACAAGGGTTTTTCTTAAAGAATGTTTTCATCAAATATAAAGAACTATTACAGATTACTCCGTGAGTACCAAATGAATACGTCAGGGTTATATACAACGAAGATCTAACAAACAATGGGATGTGTGACTTCCGCCTCATTTCTTGTTCCTTGTTTGGTTGTGGGCTTAGGGCAGATTCACACAATCGATTGTCTGTTTACTCTGGGTTTTATATAACTTGTAACCATTTAGTACTCATAGAAGGGATTATAGAGTCATTTTTACTTATCTTTCATCATATCATAAAATATACGATCTTCTGGAGGAACAGGCGAACTTTTCTAAAAAGAACTTCCAACTTACTTCACATCACTAAAATACTTATGAACTCACCAGCTTAAATTCTGATCTACTCATTCAAATAACTTGTATTCTCAGGAGCCTAGTAGACACGTACGCGCACTGGGATTAAGAAGATGAAGCATAGTAGCTTCATGTCTTGTTTTGTTATTTACTTTTGGAGTCTATCTTATGTGAATCACATACTTTGTAAACACTTTAAATATTAATGCAATGGTTGTTAGTTACTTTGATTACTATGATGCATGTCTTGTGATACTAAACATGACGTCTTCCGCCCCTGAACATTTCCACCGTTCCGGTTTGGGGGTGTGACAGATTGGTATCAGAGCATTGTTTATAATGAACTAAGTATATCAACCTATAAAAGATATACAACTATAAATACAATGGGGCCGCAGTGCTCTGGATAATAATATATTTTAAAAATATAACAATACCTTATAAAAGTATACATACATGCTAATACATATATACATACTAGAACAAGTACCACAAGAAGAACAGAACATAAGTATTTAAAGGTTGAACACTGCGATCAAACCTGGACAGTTATGCAATCATATATGGGATCTGATGGGTTTCAAGCAATACATCATTCCTATGGTGTACATGCAAACCCTAATAGGTTTATGATCTAGTTTGTCTAATGAACATGCAATTGAATATCCAAAGCTATAAACCCTAGATCTATCATATAAGAACTGAAATAAGGGTTTAGTAATTACCTTTGATTGTTATATAGTAATAACAATCAATTCCTTGCTTTGATTGGCTTCAGAAAGCTTAGTGCCTCAAGTGTTGCACCTCTAATGGAGTCACAAACACCACTAAGCAACTTGGATGAAGAGGGAGGAGAGAGGAGGCACCAAAAATGGCTGGAAACCCTAAAGGATTAGTTGTCCACGTTTTTTAGGCTTAAGGGTCCTTTTATACATGTAGGCTATTAGGGTTTACAACTAGGAAACCCTAATCTGGCTGCTTAAGCCCTAAGCAGCCCATGGACTCCTTTAACATATCTCTTGGACGAATTCCTTATGGGCTTCCCATAGAATTCGTCCAACCTATATTATTTAGGTAATCCATATCCCAATTGCAAGTATCTTATAATTACAAATCCAGTCCCCTAAGTTTAATTAATCTCTTTTAGCCACTAAATTAATTCTTAATTAATTCTTGACTAGTATTAATTAAACAATATGATTTCTCCTTTAATATATTATTCTTATAATATATTAATAAATCATAATTAAACCTTTCTCTCCTTAATTCATCCTACATATTGCTTTGGTGAAGGCAACCCAAAAGGACCATGCTCATAATCGGGTCAAGTACATACCAAAATAGTTATGGACTTAGACACTAATCCAACAGGATCAATATAGCATGATCAACTATATTCATTCGTGATGTGACCGACATGTGTTTGGGAGTGATGTGGTGTTGCAACAGCCTTAAAACTTACCTAACTCTATTTAAGGGAATTCTAGATCAGAATATAAAGTTAAAATACTATGGGAGTATTTTATGATACTATAAGACAACAACAAGTTTAAAACATACATAGTTCATTACATTAAAATACTATAGGAGTATTTCAGGCATTATATAAATAACTTATGTGATAATTTAAAAGACCCTCCTGGTTGGTCTATGATTCCGGAGTGTATACTTCCAAGGTTTTATATAATTGAGATTTTATAGACTTAGAATTTATGATCTATGCTTCACTACCTGTTCCTTGTTTGGTTGTGGTATTGGAGTAGGATCACTTATTCGAAGGTCTATTTAATCTTAAATTATATACAACTTGTATACATTGCGCGGTTATAGGAGGACCCGGTAAGGATCACCCCATAATGTTTCACTTAATCTCATAGATCCTTTAGACACTTCCATTCTCACACGACAAACCCAAATAGATGTAACCACTTCCTCATAGCGGTCAGCAGAAGAGTCAAGGAGGAACATGAAGAGATTCAACAAGAGTTTTCCAAGAAGTGATCAGCGAGAGAAACTAATACGTCTTATGCGTCACACTAATAAATAATACCCATGAATGAATTAGTGAGCTAGTGAATACACTAGTCAAACTATGTGTTAGGATTATTTTCTTCTTTTCATGCAACTGGTAACAGTTATTCAATTCGCAGAAATTCATTCGAGGATAGCCACTTCTGATTCATAAAGTTTATTTGATATAGACTCCCTTTATGAATTGTTTCCAGAACCCTATGAAAGTCAGAACCAGATACACTAGGAAACAGGGATAACTTAGTTTAAATATCACTCGTACAATACCCACTTCTACTTACTATCATGGACATATCTCAGAAATGTTGATAGAAACATTGAGAGTAGTCCAGCAAAGCGTGAAATTGTGTAGTACATTTAAGTTGATGGAATACAACTAGTAATGACCATCATTACTCACGAGATCATTTTTCGCCATGCAACAGAATCATGTCTTCACAAGGAGGAAACCAACCAATAGGCGAGGCACCAATTCTGCAGATAGACTCCGCTACTTTGCAGGCTGCGGTCACAGCTGCTGTGACAGCCGTCATGGCACAACTCAATGCTAATAACGCCAGCGAAAGCGGAAGTGGTGCCGGTTATGCTAATCACAATAACAATCAAGGGAACCCGCTAGTGCCTGGTGACAAGGACACCCCAGACCACAAACCTAAGAACAAGAAACGGGAGTTCTGGGACAAAAAGGGGAAAAAGTCGGCTCAAGGTTCTACCAAGAGACGACAGCTCGTGGCTACCCCTGTGGTCACAACAGCAGTCACAACATCTGGCACTTCATCTGCCACTACAACTCCCGTCCAACGATATGTTGGAAATCTTCCAAGGTGCGACAAATGCACCTACCACCACAACGGAGCTTGCCAAGAGATGCAGTGTGCGAATTGCAGCAGGAAGGGGCACACTGCCCGTTTCTGCAGGGCGTCGACATGGCCAATCCCCCAAGTAAACCTGGCTTGTTTCAAGTGCGGCAAATCTGGACACTTTAGGAGGGATTGTACAACAGAGAGGAAAGACGAAGGAGCTCGTTTCTGTGGAGCTCCGACTCAGCACATCACTTCAACCACCGATGATGGTATAGTTTAGGTATGCCATGCATGTGGTGAAATGGGGCATGACAAGAGAGACTGCCCAACAGAGAGAAATGACGAAGGAGAAGGAGAAATCTAACGACAAGACATACGGGAGCAGCGAGGAACCCCGCTTTTTGAGATTTTTGGTACGTCTTCTAAATAAAGAATTGCTTTAAAAATTAATTTATATTTATATAAGATTAAAACTTGGGGAAAATTTAAAAGTAATTATAAAAGATTTTAACTCATCTGAACAAGTCACAACATTCATGAGAGAACTAAAGATCCATTTAGGGAAGCTATGATGGCTTAGTATGTACATCAGGGTTGTGTATAGCTAAGATTTTGCAGACTTAGAGTGAGTGATTCCGCCTTAATTCCTGTTCCTTGTTTGGTTGTGGATTTAGGGCAGAGCCACTCAGTCGACCGTCCTATTCATCTTAATTATACATAACTTGTATATGCCAGGCGATCATAGAGGTACCGAAGAGGATCATAATATAGAGTATCGAGACTAGTTATCAAAACACTTGCACTATTTGTACTCGCTCATCGCGGTACGATTTGTGGCAGTGGTAATATCAAGGAGAAAAACTGAAAGCACTAGAAAGTCTACACAGAGTACATTGTCGAGCACACTAGGGATACACCATCGTATAACAAACGTTTCTTTCAAATCGGCCTAACATTTGTTTCTGTAAAGAGTCTGTTGTCATCATTCGTCATGGATTGGCATGGTCCTCACCATACTAAGTTCATATATTTTAAAATTCCATCGCCTTAACCGTTAAATTCACGAAACCATCGTCATTCGTAACGGCAACCCTACCTAGACCTCAATATTATCTCTTGTCTTTTAAACCCCATAGTACTCATGCGAGGATTACATTGCCTTCCGAAACCTTGCCACCATATATTCAGCAGACCTTCCCGAACTACCACTCGTCCAAGCAGATCAAGTTCAAGCATAGAGGCTAAGGACGAATACAACCCACCTATCACTATTAAGTGTATACGCGAGGGTAGTATATAATTATGATTACGCAGATTTAGTATGTGTGTCTCCGCCCTAACTCCTGTTCCTTGTTTGGTTGTGGACCTGGGGCAGAGTCGCACATCCGACCGTCTTACTAATATTAATTATATACCGACTTGTATACACGAGGTAATGATAGATGGACCAGGTATGAATCCTATCATGAGCATTAGGGCAAAGTTGCCCAGGTCTACAAGTGGGTATTCTGCCATTCAGAGGAGCACAACCCCAGGAGTACTGCTAAGAAAGCTAATTTCAGGACGAAAATCCATCTAACGGGGGGATGATGTGACAACCCGAAAATTTTTATCTTGTAAATCCAGCCAATCAATCCAGTCAAGTGTCAGACTTGTTTCTGCAACCTTTTAGTATTGTTAGAAGCCTGGTTGAGTGTTCTAAGCCTAGTACACTCAAGGGTTGAGTGTTAGGAAGTATTAGCTCGAGATCAGAAGGTTGCATCCGAACCAAAGAACCCAACATTTGAGGTTCACAGCCGCAAACCTAGTTCACGGTCGTGAACTCTCTTCTGGCCGTGATCTATCCTCCATATGTATAGATTTCCCTCATTTCTTCATCATTCTTCACAAAACCAACTCAAGAACTTCCATTCTCTCTCAAGTATCATCAAGAATTACTCCATTTCTCGTCCAAATCGTAAGTGATTCTTCCTTTTGTTCCTTGATATCCTTATTAATCTAGTACAACCCTACGATTTCATCCATGAATTCACCACTTTTTGTCTAGATCTTTAAGATCATCATATTTCACCAAGAACACACACTTGTTCTTGGTGGCCGTGAACTCCCAAAGGGATCCCAAATCGTAAGTGTTTCATCATTTCTTTTGTTATACTTGAAAGACTACTAGATCCTAACCTTGATTCTTCAATATTCATCACCATTTTCATGAGTTTAAGGTGTTCACGACCGTGAACCCTTCATAGGGCCGTGAACCCTTCATGAATCCATCCATTTAGGTCGTGAGCCATTCATCATATTGGTCCGTGAACTCCATTGGGTCGTGAACCATGCATCCATTTGGGCCGTGAACACTTTCCTTTGGCCGTAAACTCCCTTTGATCAATCACATGTGATTGTAACACTTCCTTACAAGTGTCTCCTAGTCCCTAAGGTTGTTTTCATGCATGTTAGTTGTTTTAAACACTAATTACATGCCTATATATGCCATTATATGTCATTTAGGACTCGTTTGTGTCTCGGGAATTCATTCGTGGAACTTCTCATCCATACGCGAATGTTCAATTGAATCACCCACATAAGATCAGTTCATTCCCCCATAATCAATCTTTTAAATATTTTAAATTCTTTTAAGGGGGGGGGGGGGATACAAGTTGAACACAATGATAATTGTGTAAATATTTATCTGTGTTAAACACCATTTTAAAGGATTTCTTATGCTTTTATAAGTGATCAAATCATTTCAAAAACTCTTTTAAAGTTATGTCTCTTTCTTGTTTATAAAACTCTGTTTTTTAAAGTACAATCATAACTCAGTAGATAAATGAGTCTTTTCTTCAAGTCAGTATCAGTTCAAGTAAACATACTAGTAAACTATAATAGGTATAGTTTAGGGTTCAGTTCATACTATAGCTAGTACAGGGAGGAACATACTATAGCTAGTACAGGGAGGAACATACTATAGCTAGTACAGGGAGGAACATACTATAACTAGTACAGGGAGGAACACACTATAACTAGTACAGGGATGAGCATACTATAACTATAACAGAAGAACAAATCATGATTTACATACTTATACTATAAATTCCCAGTAACCTAGGAAGGGAACGTATCATTAATTCATTGTTCTAAACAATGGATGATAATAAACATGGTATAAGGTTATATATATATATATATATATATATATATATATATATATATATATATATATATATATATATATATATATATATGGTGCATCTACAAAATGCCATGATTTATATATATATATATATATATATATATATATATATATATATATATATATATATATATATATATATATATATATATATATATATAGGGTACATCTACAAAGTACCGGATTTATTTATAAATGGTACATCTACAAAGTACCGGACAATAATAAATAAAACAAGTAAATATATACAAAACTCACAACAAAATCGACTGAGGCGTTAAGAGTGCAGGATTTCATTACTCCTAGTAATCGTCCAAACAATAGAACAACGCTACATAACCTACTAGTAACATGAACTTTCAGTTAGAAGGGGGCCTATAATACTAACTTTATGATTCCTCGGTAGATACATCAGGGATATATATTAATCGAGTCCGGTAGACAGTAGGATGTGTGCTTTTCTCTTCATTTCTCGTTCCTTGTTTGGTTGTGGGCTTAGAGAAGATTCACCCAGTCTACTATCTAGTCGACCTTAGCTATATATATATATATATATATATATATATATATATATATATATATATATATATATATATATATATATATATATATATTCCGTATACACCAAGTAATCATAAGGAGTACCATTTATGGGTCAGGTCATAGTATACAAATTCAATACAGCGTTTTCTAGTACAAAAACATACTTTTCAGATAGAACATTTAGTAGGCTAAACTAGAAACTTACCAGTAAAGGGTTTAATCCATTTTATTAAACCAGTATAACTTAAAGGACCTTTAGTGGTTAATTCTATATTACCTTAGTTTATACATCAGGGTTACATATAATTAATATCTGATAGGTAGTTGGATGTGTGTTTTCTGTCTTATTTCCTGTTCCTTGTTTGGTTGTGGGCTTAGGGCGGATTCACACAATTAACTATTCGTTCGATATTAGATTATATATAGCTAGTATATACTAAGTGATTATAGAAGGAACTATTGTGGTTACCATTTTTACTAAAGGAAATAAGGGTTTTTCTTAAAGAATGTTTTCATCAAATATAAAGAACTATTACAGTTAACTCCTTGAGTACCAAATGAATACGCCAGGATTATATACAACGAAGATCTAACAAACAATGGGATGTGTGACTTCCACCTCATTTCCTGTTCCTTGTTTGGTTGTGGGCTTAGGGCAGATTCACACAATCGATTGTCTGTTTACTCTGGGTTTTATATAACTTGTAACCATTTAGTACTCATAGAAGGGATTATAGAGTCATTTTTACTTATCTTTCATCATATCATAAAATATACGATCTTCTGGAGGAACAGGCGAACTTTTCTAAAAAGAACTTCCAACTTACTTCACATCACTAAATTACTTATGAACTCACCAGCTTAAATTCTGATCTATTCATTCAAATAACTTGTATTCTCAGGAGCCTAGTAGACACGTACGCGCACTGGGATTAAGAAGATGGAGCATAGTAGCTTCATGTCTTGTTTTGTTATTTACTTTTGGAGTCTATCTTATATGAATCACATACTTTGTAAACACTTTAAATATTAATGCAATGGTTGTTAGTTACTTTGATTACTATGGTGCATGTCTTGTGATACTAAACATGACGTCCTCCGCCCCCGAACGTTTCCGTCGTTCCGGTTTGGGGGTGTGACACACGTTGTGACTACGTGCTGGTCACGTTGTGATTACTAGGCGACACAATAGTAACGAAACCCCTGAAGATTGTGTCGTGACTAGCAGGTCAGTCGTGTCGTGAACTCCAACTTAACAACCTTCGTTTCTAATGACTTAATTGAAGAATTTTATGGAAAATAAAATAGTACAATGCGGAAAACAATTAACTACAGCACGTCAGGTGTAACGACCCAAAAAAACAGGGTAAAAATTTCATTTTTCATTATAGTCAAACACAAATGTTACTTAATCCAACCTTTCAAAAACATTGCTTAATTAAAACTTTTTTCAGAGTTACATCCCAAAATCACATAATGCGGAAAAACACGGGTGTGTGCGTTGTGATCAAGCCGGACCCTTCCTTTCCAAACCAATGATACCTGAAACCATAACCAAAACTGTAAGCACGAAGCTTAGTGAGTTCCCCATAACACACCCCACACAATCCACATAATCACATAAACCACATAAGCCACATAATCACATAAACCACATCAACCACATAAACCTTGTATACAAACATATACGGATGCCTTGGAAACCCTCCAAGGTCTTACTCTGGGTGCCATGGGAACCCCCACATGGTCTTAGCCCACTTTCATGGGAACCCCCACATGGTCTTAACTATGGATGCCATAGAAACCCTCGTAGGTCTTACATCGGGTGTCATGGGAACCCCCTGATGGTCTTAGCCCACTGCCATGGGAACCCCCACATGGTCTTAGCCTGGAATGCCATGGGAACCCCCACATGTTCTTATATCCAATTGCCTTGGGAACCCCCGGGGTCTTCCATGCAAGTATCACAAATACAACTAGCATACCACATACCACATAATGAACTAGCATACCACATAACACATAATAGGCTGACCTAGTGCCTTTGACCCATTGGTATGGTGAGGAGACTCACCTCACACTGCTGAAGTCCCGCAGATAAAACTCTAGCTGCTGGATGACAGATTCCCAAACTGTCAACATCAAGACAACACCCAATTAACCATTTGGGTTTCAATGCATAACCATAAATCCACACTTGGGGTAAAAGGACCATTTTACCCCTAACCTAGCTTGGTCCAAGACCAAGGCCCAAACTCACACTCTGAAGGTCCAAAAGCCAAATAATCAACCAAGGCCCAACTATGGCCCAAATTTCCAAATTAGGCCCAAACCCCTCACATGGGCCTTACCCTAAAGCCCATCCAAAAACCCCAGTCCATATACTTGTTCTTAGATGGCCCATTAAGAACCCAAAAGAAAAGCCCATCTCAAAACCCAACACAATTAGGGTTTTCACATAAAATGACGATTAGGGTTAAGTGTTCTTACTTAACCCATTAAGTAATTAATCCATTAAGTCCATCACTCCACTAGGCCAAACATACAATGTAATCGGGCATAAGTCATAACTTCAATTCATTGGTCCAACACGCGGGTCCTGACAAATCCAAAACTTAACATCTCCAAAATTAGGGTTTTCTAAACCCTAATTAGGGTTTCCAACCCAATCACAAGCCAATTAGTCCACTGGTTAAGTTTTTACATCAATAAGTCTAATAAGTCGAGTACCACCCACTACCACCTCGGGCGATGGTTCACGGCGGCAACCACCACCTCACGATGGTGGTGGTTATGATTTTAGGCCAAAACAACACCAAAAGCACTCCAAACATCAGTCAAAATGCACCCGAAAGCCCCCAACCACTGGAGATGGTGGCTAGTAGTGGCGGAACGATGGCAGAAGGTGGCAGCCACCACCCCACGGTTTGTGGTGATGAGTTTTCTTCTGTTTCCTGGACAAGAGAAATCCATACAACGTTAAACTCATGAAATATGCTCACACACACACACACACACACCAAATCACGCACACAGCCACCCCTCATGGTGGCTGGTGGCGGCAGAAGGAAGCACCATAGTGGCAGCCACCATGGTTGGCTGCCATGGTGGTTCGCCTAGCTCTCCGGTCAACAACACACCCACACACACTTCGCGGACACGAGCTGTACACAAAAAACGCACCCAATCACAGCCACCCTCGCAGTGGCGCATGGCAGTAGGAGGAAATGGCGTCAACCACAACCGTTGATCAGAATAGCGATGGTGGATATAGCGCAGCGACAGAAAAGGCGGAGGAGAAGAAGATCGGCGCCCTAATCTAGAAAACAGCAGCAACAACAATCACAGTCTCGCTCTCCCGACCACCCCCGATTAAAATGACGTCGGGTTCACAAACCACGCCTTCGCCGGCCATGAGAGCAGCGATAGCGATGCTCGGCGATCCATGCGTGACTGAAGGCGATGACGGCTGGAGCATGGAGGTATAAGGGTGGCGGCTGGTGAACATGAGCTAGGTTTAGGGTTTTGGAAGTGATGATCCTTAAGACGGGAGGGAAAAGACCATTGGGTTCAAGTCCCATGTTATTACCAAACTTACATGCCTTTTTTACGAGATTAGTCCCTGCTATAACAATTCCTTTTCAGTTTAACTCCACAATTTACCAAATATCCCCTGCCTTCTGAATTTATTTACAAAATAAATCTTGGAATTACACTTTAACCCCCAAAAATCCAAATTATATGATTTAGCTCCTCAGCTTCTCTTTTCAATTTAAGCCCAAAACCACAAAACAAGCCCAATTAATTATACTTTAGCCACATGCTGAATTATTCTGTACACCACAAACCCCGAAAGCACTCTCTAGACCTCCAAAACAAATTATAATGCCAATTACACACGTTTTCACTAGAACTATTTTATTAAAATATTATATATCGGAATAAAATAATACTTAGAATACATTCTCAGATTTTAGGGTTTGTCTTTAAAACGAGGTGTTACATCAGGTAGAGACTTCAGATTGCCCAGAGTCGCCAAAAGATTTATGCCAACCGACGTCAATACGAGTTGAAATTTCAGGTCGGGGATGTGGTACTTCTGAAGGTGTCACCTTGGAAAGATGTTATCAATTTAGAAAGCAGGGAAAGTTGGACCGCCTGAATTATGTGTGTAGCGGATGTGACAGTTATAGTACATTTGGAGGATATTAAGGTTGATGACCACCTGAATTATGTCGAGCGACCGGTAGCGATTAACGACAGGAAGACGAAGACTCTATGAAACAATGTGGTGGAATTGGTGAAGGTGCAGTGGCACCACCGGAAGGGTTCGGAGTGGAGTTGGGACCCTGAGGAGGATATGCGCACCCATTATCCAGCTTTATTCGAGGTTGAGGACTTTGAGGGCGAAGTCTAATTCTAATGGGGGAGATTTGTAACACCCAGGTCCGCATGCATGTCTTTCAATGGAATTTTTTTAGCCTTCTGTGTAAATTTTATGTCTAACGAGGGGCGTAGGATAGTCTCCTATGCCTAGCATAGGAGGAAGACTTCATATATGTATTTAAGGACTTACGTTGTCCATAAGTTTAGCTACGAAGCTCGTCGTTTTTAGGATCAAAAACCCTTACTTTTGGGTTTGTTATCATATTTAAAGGCTCTAACCCTCTTGAGGGACTCTTCATACCCAACCTCCATCCTGCCATACAGTCCCTTCAAAACCATAACCATTTTTGTGAGAACCTTGAGGGTTTAAAGTGTTTTTGTGTGCACTTTTGAAGGAGAAAATCGTTGGAGGAGCATCTAGGAGATCTAAGTCTTGTAGATCCAGATCCTTCATCTTATTTTCCACCTCCAGGAGGTATAAAGTTCCCATCTTGGCAATCTCTGATGCTAGGTCTAGTTAGTTATGCATTTTATGTGCTTTTTGTACCATAACTTTGGTTCTTGTGAGTATGATCTACTACAGACAACTTAGAGACCATTTATTGTTATTTTTGGGGTTGTTGAATCATAAATTTGAGAGCTTGATCACTCCCATCTACCCAATGCATGGGATCTTGAGAGTTAGTGCACTTCATAGACTTAGGGTTTGGTTTATTGCTTGTTTATGGCATGCAAATGGATAAAGTCTGAGACTTTATCCATTAAGTCGTCCCTTTGGTTTATATCTGGAAGTTTAAGGAACTAACCTTCTATATTAAGAGCTTAATGGAAGTTTTGGGATTTGGACCAGTACGTGCGACGTAATTCTTGCTACATTGGGCATAGTTTGGTTTTCGCCGGTAACCACTTAAGCTTTACATCATGCGTAGAGCAGCTTATACGCAGGGTGTAATAGGGTTGAACGTTGACTTTGACTATTGTTGACCTTTGGGTCAAACTAGAGTTGTAAGGGTGTAAACTAAGAGCATATTATTTATTGTTGTTAGGTGTCTTGTTTCTCCTGTCTACCCTGTGTGTGAGAGTTATTGTATTTCTAGCTGCTATTCGCAAGGTGAGTCTTTTCACTACCTTTTGCCCATAAGGTATTTACGTCTGTGACCAGTTAGCTCTTAATTTCATATTATTGTTATGTGTGAATTGAATTGAATTGATGATAACTTTTGGATTGTTGAAAATCCGTAGGGTTGCTGATAACCCATGAAACGTGTAGTTCATCCATAGAGGGTGATGTTACCCACTGGGATTACTGATAATCCCCAAGCTTACTGATAACCTATAATTGTTTATTATGTTGTGCTATATGGATATTTTGGGACAGACACGCTAAGCTTTGTGCATACAGTTGTGGATTAAATGTGTTTTAGGTACTTCTTGGTGACCAAAGAAAGGCGAAGGATTGAATATACACTCCGACTTGCAGATTTTATGATTTCAGCATTTGATACTCTGATTTGGGATGACTGAATTGATATACATGAGATTTTTCTTGATTTGCTTTTTATGATACTTGATGGTTTTGCTATAATAAAAATGAAAATTTTGTGGTAAAAATTACTATGTTATAATTATGATTATTGATAACTTTTGCTGATACGTTTAATATTATGTCGTGAAAATTGTGTACATTTACTCACTCATTGTGAAATTAAATGATGACCATAAAATCTTTATAGTGATGTGTTTTTTCGTATAGAGTCATAAGTCTTCAATTATAGTCACCGTTTGTAAATATTATCGTGGTCATTGTTGACTTTTGGATATACGAATGCAGTTAAGTTGTAAGGATAAGTTATCTTTACTAGCACGTTTAATGGTTTATCATTACTATAGTTGACATACACCGAAAAATAAAAAATTAAGACGTCACCAAAAATGATCTACACTAACGTGTTATTTCTTTTATTATGATTATTGATAACTTTTGCTGACATGTTTAATATTATATTGTGAATATTGTGTATATTTACTCACTCATTAAGCAAATAAACGATGACCATAAAATACTTATAGTGATATGTTTTTTCCTATAGAGTGATAAATGTTTACCTACAGTCACCGTCTATAAATATTATCGCGACCATTGTTGACTTTTGGAGACACAAATGTAATTAAGTTGTCTGCATAAGTTATCTTTACTAACATGTTTAATGATTTATCATTACCATTGTTTACATACACCGAAAAATAAAAACTTAACCCGTCACCAAAAATGATCTATACTCACGTGTTATTTATTTTACTATGAATATTGAAAACTTTTTGTGACATGTTTTAATATTATATCATGAGTATTGTGCGTATTTACTCACTCACAAGCACTTAAACAACATATATATATATATATATATATATATATATATATATATATGTATATATCCAAACAATATTTTTTTACAAACCCAATAAAGTAAAATTCTACTTCTTTTAGTTCTACTCCTTAGGTCTTTTATTGTACAAAATACTCTAGGTTGTTTTCCTTAGGCCTTTGCATTTTATTATTATCTTCAAGTATATGTACATTCGGATCCTATAACAACAAAAAATTAAAATATGGGTCAAACATGCATTGAATCAAACATTCACAATGTAGTTTATTAATATATAATTGTTTAAAAAAAATATCAGGTTTAATTAGCGAATAGAAATATTAATGACTTATGCAACAAAAGTTTGTTAGGATCAAGGGTTACAAGATTTTTTTCCCAAGCCACAAAAGAATGTAGCACAACATTTACTATTAACAGGACTTTGTCTCTATTTGTACGCGGGCGACTGACTTTGTTGCTTCATCCACGAAAACTCTATAGTAATCATTCATCAGTGGCATACCATGTACTGTCTGGTTTTCATCGATAGAATAGTTTACATAACCCTTCACGACAACATTGCTATGTTCACACACTGGCAATGAACACTTTATTTTCTACAAATGTATAGAGGCACATATTAATAAATTTATAAGTACAAAGTTTAACTGACACATGTATATCTATGTATATATGTCGAATGTACGTACTTTAGTCAATTGTCGAAGTAAGTTGGGTTGAGTTGCTGCTATCACACTTTTGTGTGGATCATCACACATAGATGCAACATTTTCTTCAACAATATTCAAACTTTCCTAAAAACGGTGTTCCATGTTTAGTTTATGAAAATAGTTGAAACAATTTGAAAATACAGTGTTAAAACTTAGTATTATTTATTAACTCACATTATTTTGAAGCTCTTTGGGTGGTGTTTGCGATGTTGATGTACCTACCAAATTTTTTTTTCCTTTTCTGGGATGACAATATGCGACGAAAGCATTAACTAACAGTCCATTGTTAAAAAAATTGTCATAAAAAAATCACTAATTACTTACTTTTTCTGCAGAAGACTACTTTGGAGCTGGAGTAATAGTTATTGGAGACTCCACAATATTATGATTGCCCACATGAGGAACCAAACTCATCAGATAATCAACTTTCGACCTTAGATACTGATTTGTTCTTTTTTGTTCCACTAGTCTTTGCTGAAGGAAAGCTATTTTTTCTTTAATTGAGGATCTGGCTCGAGGCGTATGCCAATATCTGGTTGGAGTGACTCCCGTTCCAACCCCTCTTACAAATCCACCATGTTCTTTGCCAAAGAGCAGTGAGAGGGCATATGTGGATGGTTCAAGAATGGTTATTCCTTCTTCAATTGCAGTTTGATGACCGATCCGGAAAAAATATATGTCAAATAAATGTAGTATTAGCTGTGTTCTTTATCAATCATCATTAACAAACACCAAAACCAGATAGAAGTTGCTAGTTTGACACTATATGCCAACTCTTTTGTAC
Organism: Lactuca virosa; assembly: GCF_052849685.1. NCBI lineage: Eukaryota > Viridiplantae > Streptophyta > Magnoliopsida > Asterales > Asteraceae > Lactuca > Lactuca virosa. The sequence continues at coordinate 26,345,288 of NC_136433.1, forward strand.
ACTTTTAACGAATGTCTCTCAATTACTTTGTATGTTAGACAAACAATACTGAGGTGGTATTACTTTTAGTGGATTTGGTGTACCCAAGTAGGGATTTACGAAATGATCATTAACGTATTTTCTAAAAGATTGCCGAAGTGTACCAAGATGGGACAAAACTTTTTTTCTTTACACATTCAACGATAAGAAAAAACTGTTGCATGTATAGTAAGTTGAATGTTAGTAATCAACTTTAATTAATTAATTGCTTAATTAATTAAGATAATCTACATGTACACTTTGTAAAAAAAATAGATATCAACTTTAATTAACTAATTGCTAGGTTTTGTGTTATATAGAAAACACGTCATTTTTGGTCAATGAGAGTTTAATGGATTAAATTTGATTATAATATTGAAGAGTGAGTATGTGGAGTTCAATTTTAATTGAACGGTTGAATAGATTTTAGTTTATATTTATGGGTTTTTAAGAATAAAAGCATTATCTATCTTAGTTGAAAGGCATTCTATTTAACTCTCCATCAGTTGAATGGAGTACTATAGAAGCTCTTGAATAAAGAATCAACTTTTATGCTTTTTTAAATAGAAGCATTCTCTATACTTTTATTTACTGTTTAATTTATATGTACGCCATAATTTTATTTATATTTGGCCTCTCTATTTGAAACGTGAAGTACTTATCCAATACACTGATATGGTGTTTTTAATGGTTAGCTAGGATGAATTAACATTATAAAATTCGACAAACATGATGTATATTAGAGGACCATTTAGTTGGTCTATCCAAGCCGTTATGAAATTTTGGTAATCTAGTTTTCCTTCTGCTAACCCTTGTTGTTGCATTTTCTTAAACCAATCAAACAATGCATGTAAGTAATAAATACTAGATTTAGAAGACGTGAAGAACTATATATATTGACCAACCTTCATCATTATCGTCAATAATTTCATCAGTACTTTTAGCACCGGACGAAGAATCATATTCGCTTGTTTCTGGGTCATCGCTGAAAATCTCATCTTTGTTTCCATGGTTATTGAATTGGATTTCCTCGTCGATAGCATCAATTGGTATAGAAATATGAGTTGGATAACGAAAAAAACGCTTATATAATGAAACTAAAAAACATGACGATGATAATGAAACGGTGAATTGTTTAGAGACTATATCACTACGTAAAAGAAAATTTTCAACGTGGAGTATGTATATGGAAGGAATTGAAATTTTGGGATAATTTGAATCTTTTTTATTTTTGGATTTGGAGGGAACTAAAATTAAGGATTGAATTTCATAAAAGGGAACTGATATTTCCCTCTTGGTAATTTGATTTTTCCACTTCAAATTAGAATAATAATATAAATAATGAACAAATAAATAAATATTTAAAAATACATAAAAATAATTTAAGAATTAACAAATTAAAATTATATTTTTGATGGGATGTTTTTAATGTATGGTTGGATTGAAAAATTAGAATAATAATATAAATAATGTATGTTTTTAATGTATGGTTGGATTGAAATTGGAGTTATTTTAAATAGGTTTGATGGTTAAATTAAAAAACAAATTAATTCTTGTTAGATTTTATAATCAAGTGATAAATAAGAAAATAAGAAAAAAAATACTCACGAAGAATGGGTCGGTACACGGATTTACGTTAATGTGCTCTCGCCCTGGGGACCATGGTGTGGGGATGCGTTTGGGTCATGGATACAGATTGATGTCATCTTAGAGGCACGGGTTATGGTCCGGGACACGAACTGATTTTCTTATGTTCTTCAAACAGGGGACTATACATGGTGTGGGTGTGGGGCCGACTAAGTGTTCAAAATCGAGGGTATATGTGGATCATGTGCTAATTATGGGTGTCGACCATCAGTCTAGTGTCACGAAATGAGACACAAAACTTCCCTTTCATGTTTTCTCCATCATCAGGTTGGGGACCACAGTACGTACGAGTTCATATGGTATGTCCGAGTATGTGTCACAGATAAGGATCATTGCATGGGGGTACCAGTCATCGGAACGATCTAGTGTCATATATAGGTCGTGATACAAGTTTCCATTCATGTGCTCTCACCATGGGGACCATGATGCTGTGATGCGTGTTGGTCATGTATACGGATTAATGTCATCTTAGGGGCATCGGCCATGGTCCGGGACATGACATAATTTTCTTATGTTCGAAGAATAGGAGACTATGCATGGTGTGGGTGTGGGGCCGGCTGTGTGTTTAAACTTTAGGGTATATGTGGATCATGCATTAATTGAGGGGGCATCAGTCTAGTATCATGGAAAAAGACACGAGACTTCCCTTTTGTGTGTTCTCCATCATCAGGCATGGGACCATGGTACGAGTGCATGTGGTACGTACGAGTATGGGTCATGGATATGGATCATTGCATGGGGCTACCGGTCATCAACTCGATCTAGTATCATATATGGGTTGGGACATGGATTTTCGTTCATGTGCTCTCGCCCTGGGAACCATGGTGTGGGGATGCATGCTGGTCAAGGATATGAATTGATGCCATCTTAGGGGCATCGGTCATGGTCCTGGACACAACCTGATTTTCTTATGTTCTTCGAACAGGGGACCATGCATTATGTGCATGCGGGGCCAGCTGCGTATTCAAACTCGAGAGTATATGTGGATCATGCATTAATTGGGGCTTTGGGCCATCAATCTAGTGTCATAGAAAGAGATACGATACTTCCCTTTTGTGTGTTCTTCGTCATCGGGCAGCGGACCACGGTACGAATGCATGTGATACGTCTGAGTGTGGGTCATAGATAAGGATCACTGCATGGGGGTACTATTCACCAGTTCAATCTAGGATCATATACGGGTCAGGACACGGATTACCGTTTATGTGCTCTCGTCTTGGGGACCGTGGTACGGGGATGCGTGTTGCTCATGGATACAAACTGATGTCATATTAGGGGTGTCGTTCATTGTCCAATACGTGACATGATTTTCTTATGTTCTTCGAATAGGGGACCATGCATGGTATGGGTGTGGAGCCGACTACGTGTTCAAAGTCGAGGGTATATGTGGATCATGCATTAATTAGGGTGCGCCAGCCCTCAGCCTAGTGTCATGGAACAAGACACAAGACTTCCCTTCGTGTGTTATCGATCATCGGGCAGGAGACCATGGTACGAGTGCATGTGGTACGTACAAGCATGGATCGTGGATATGGGTCATTGCATGGGGGTTACCGGTTATCAACTCGATCGAGTATCATATATAGGTTGGGACATAGATTTCCTTTCATGTGCCCTCGCCCTAGGGACCATGATGCAGGGATATGTGTTGGTCATGGATACATATTAATTTCATCTTAGGGCATCGTTCATGGTCCGGGAAACGACCTGATTTTCTTATCTTCTTCGAAAAGGGGACCATGCGTTGTATGGGTGTGAGTTTGGCAGCGTGTTCAAACTCGAGGGTATATGTGGAGCATCCATTAATTGCAGGTGTTGGGCATCAGTCCAATGTTATGGAAAGAGACACGAGACTTCCCTTTCGTGTGTTCTAAATCATTGGGAAGGGGACCATGGTACGTGTGCATGTGGTACGTATGAGTGTGAGTCATTTATATGGATCATTGCAGGGGGTACCAGTCATCAACTCAATGTAGTATCCTATATGGGTCGGGACACAGATTACCAATCTTGTGCTCTCTCCCTGTGGACCATGGTGTGGGGATGCATGTTGGTCATGAATACAGATTGATGTCATCTTAGGGGCATTATTTATGGTAAGGGACATGGCATGATTTTCATATGTTCTTCGAACAGGGGACCGTGCATGGTGTGGGTGCGGGGTCGGCTACATGTTCTAACTCGATGATATATGTAGATCAATAATTAATTGGGGGTTCCAGCCATCAATCTAGTGTGATGGAATGAGACACGAGACCTCCCTTTCGTGTGTTCTCCATCAACTGGCAGGGGACCATGGTACGAGTGCATGTTGTACGTACGAGTGTGGCTCGTGGATATAGGTCATTGCATGGCGGTACGAGTTATCAACTCGATCTAGTATCATATATGGGTTAGGACACAAATTTTCTTTCATGTGTTATCTCCCTGGGACCATGGTGTGGGGATGCCTGTTGGTCATGGTTACGGATTGATGTCATCTTAGGGACGTCATTCATGTTCTGGGACACAACCTTATTTTCTTTTATTTTTCGAACATGCGACCATGCATGGTGTGAGTATGGGGCCGACCGCGTGTTCAAACTGGAGGGTATATGTGGACCATATGTTAATTAGGGTGTATGCCATCAGTCTAGTGTCATGGAACGAGACACATGACTTCCTTTTCGTGTTCTCCATCATCAGAAATGGGACCACATTATGAATGCACCGTTGTACGTACGAGTGTGGGTCGTGGATGTGGAAAATTTCATGGGGGTTACCGGTCATTAGCTCGATCGAGTATCATATATGGGTCGGGACACAAATTTTCGTTCTTGTGTTCTCGCCTTATGGACCATGGTGTGGGGATGTGTTTTAGTCATGGATACATATTGAAGTTATCTTTAGGCCGTCAGTCATCGTCCGGGACATGACATGATTTTCATATGTTCATCGAATAGGGAACCATGCGTGGTGTGGGTGTGGGGCCGACAATGTATTCAAACTCGAGGGTGTATGTGGATCAAGCATTAATTGAAGGGGGCATCAATCTAGTGTCATGGAACGAGACACGACTTCCATTCTGTGTGTTCTCCACAATCGGTCAGGGGACCACGTATTAGTATATATGGTACGTACGAGTGTGGATCGTGGATATGGATCATTGCTTAGGGGTATCGGTCATCAGCTCAATCTAGTATCATATATGGGTCGGGACATGAATTTATGTTCATGTGCTCTCGCCCTGGGAACCAGGTGTAAGGATATGTGTTGGGAATGGATATGAATTGATGTTGTCTTAGGGGCATTGGTCTTGGCCCAGGACATGACCTTATTTTCTTATGTTCTTCGAACAGGGGACCATGCATGGTGTGCATGCGGGGCCGAGTGTGTGTTCAAACTTGAGGGTATATGTGGATCATGCATTAATTGGGGTGTTCGCCATCAATCTAGTGCATGGAACGAGACACGATACTTCCTTTTCATGTGTTCTCCATCATCAGGCAGGGGACCACGGTACGAGTGCATGTGGTACGTTCGAGTTTGGGTCATCAATAAGGATCACTACATGAAGGGTACCGGTCATCTGGTCAATCTATTATCATATATGGGTCGGGACACGGACTTTCGTTCATGTGATCTCGCCCTGGGGACCAAGATGCAGGGATACGTGTTGGTCATGGATGCAGATTGATGTCATCTTAGGGGCGTCGATCATGGTCTAGGACACGACATGATTTTCTTATGTTCTTCAAATCGGGGACCGTGCAAGGTGTGACAACCCGAAATTTCTATTCTGTACAACCATTCACTTCAATAGAAGTCAGAACTGTTAAGGTTCTTGGAGTCAGTTTGAGTGATTTAAAGCTTAGTACTTCAATAGATAACTGGAGAGAGGATGACCTAGGGTTTATTGTGCAACAATAAAGTCTCAAAACTCCAAGAGTTTGGAGTTTACGGCCTAAACATGGTGTTTACGGCCGTAAACCCTAAGGGGTATAAATATTGCACTTAGCCATTTTTACCACTTTTTCACACTTTCAAAAGCTAGAACCTCAAATCCTCTCAAGTATCATCCGATTTTCCTTCTTGATCTTCAACTTGGTAAGTGTTTCTTGCCCTAATAAGTTGATATCTTACTTAATCTAGTGATCTTACATGATTCCATCCGTGAAATCATTCCATATGTGTAGATCTTCAAGTTTCACCAAGAACACACACTAGTGTTCTTGGACTTTTAACACCCTTTCAAGCTTCTACATAGTAAGTACTCTTACCTTGGCTTGTTATAAGGCTTGTTACACTTCTTAATCATCTATAAAACACAAAGAAACACAAGATCAAAGGTGTTTACGGTCCAACATGTTCTTGGACCGTAAACCCTAATGAAGGGGCCAAAGTGTGCCCTAGTCCCTTACCAAGCCTTGGATACTAGTCTAGATCCATCCTTGATGTGCTTAGGACCTTAAAAATCAAAAAGACCATAAACCATTAGAGTTTATGGCCGTAAACTCAAGGAGAAATGGTCCATGGGCCGTAAACTCTACAAAGGGGTGAAATGGTGCCCCAATCACTTCCAAAGGCTTAGAATTGAAGTAGGAATGCTTCTTTAGGACTTATAAGCTTCAAAACACAAAATGGTAAAAGTACCATGAGTTTACGGCCGTAAACTCATGGGTTTACTACCGTAAACTCCAAGGGAGTTGGTCCCAAAACCGTGAACTCCAAAAGAGTTTACCCTTGGACCCCAAACTCAAATGCAAGGTCCTACAACCCTTAGATGCAATCCGTAGTACTTATAACCCTTGAATCAAGGTGTTTTTCATGTCCTAGGGTATCTTAACTTGATTAATTAGTTGTTAAATGACTAATTGGATACATATATGTGTTATTATATGTTAACTAGGATCCTTGTGTTGCTCAAGTCTTCACTTGACACTTAGCATCCTATAATAATCCGTTCATCCAAACCACTCACTACAGGTGAGTTCATACCCCTTAATCAACCTTTTAATTGATTTTAAATGCTTTTATGGGGGGGGGGGGAATACAAGTTGAACTATTGTAGTTATTATATCAATCACATGTGATTAATAACTACCAAACAAGTGGATTTCTTACTTTTCAAACTGTGTTATCAAACTGTTTTACTTCAAACTGTTTTACAAACTCTTTTACATGTCAAATACTTTTATTAAACTCCTTTAAACTTATATTCTGTTAAATGTGTATCTATATAGATATAGTTATATAAGTAGGATTGAAAGGACTTAGGACTGATAGCTCACCTTACTTCCTGTTCCTTGTTTGGTTGTGGACTTAGGGTATTCAGGTTATTTGTCCGAAGGTCGTTTGAATCCTAGTTATATATTATGTATATGTATATAGATATAAAAGTTCCTTCTTCCATTCAGTTCAATACCTTTGGGTAGCAAAGGTACACAAACATGTTCATACTTTCAAACAACATTACTAGTAAGCTATAATAGGTATAGTTTAGGAAGATACTAATACTATTACTAGAACAATGAAACATACAATGAGTCAGTTTATACATGAGTCAATACCATACAGAGAGAACATAACATACAGATAGAGAATACTATGATGAGAAACAAACAATACCATACAGAGAGAACATACATACATACTAGACAAGGAGAGAACATACAATACAGCTAGTACATACAATACATTCACAAGTGCACTAATACAGTTATGTGAGCCACGTAACGGGGCATGGCATCACCTGTCATGGCCCGTTTTGTATCCAGAATCTCCTTAAATGGGGAGCGTTGAGTTTGTGTATAGATCTATACTGGATTGACTATCCTACACCTTGCTGCTCGCTACAGTGGGACTTGCAAGTCTACAGGTGCCAAACATCATTACTTCCGACGTCTTACATCGTCGTGTTTATAGTCAGTAGCATGGTATAGGCCGATCACATGGTACTTTAAATAACAATTGGTTTAAGGTAGTTAGTACAACAGTAGTTATTTAATACAACACTACAGTATTATTTCATTTTCCCATTACATTCACTTTGTGATCTTCACACAATAAACAGCAATGTAAAAACTTTATTTTTGGTTAATGATAGTCAGATTTGGGAAAATACAAACTCTTACAAGAGACACACACGCAAACACTAGATGCCTTTGTAGAAGGCTACTTTTAGTAGGAAACATAGGGTTTTCTAGGGGAATTCAAACACTTACAAACATTTTCAAACTTATACAATACATACGTACAAACACTTTCATACAAACACAGACACTAATATACGTATGAACTCACCAGCTTTAAAGCTGATAAACTCTTTCAAAATAACTTGTATTCTCAGGTCACCGGCAAACAGGTACCGGTGCCAGGTTTTGAGAAGATGGAGTTCGTTCAAGACTCATCTTTTATTTTGATTTATATTTTTGGTGTCTATATAACTTGACAGAACACACTTGTATGAAATTATATTATTAATGCAATGGATGATGTTGTTTCTTGTTTACTACTTTGCATTGTTGTGATACTGTACATGACGTCCTCCACCCCCAAACGTTTCCGCCGTTCCGGTTTTGGGGTGTGACAGATTGGTATCAGAGCATTGTTTATAGTGAATCGAGTGTATCAACCCATAAAAGATATACGAACTATAAACACAGCGGGATTAAAATACTCTGATAAAGAGTTTATACTTTTAAATAATAAAATATTTAACTAAGTATACATACCTGCATTCATACTAAATTCAGTGTCACTAGGACAGAACAAAAGTATTACGATTGTTGGGCAACACAATTAGACTTAGAGACATATGGTCAACCCTGGGAAGATATAGCCTGATCAACTATATTATCCGAGGAGTGACTAGCATGTGCCTAAGTGTGGTTGTGAGGTTGCAACAAGTCTAAAAACTTACCAACACTACTACAATGGAAACAATAGAACAGAACATAAACTTAAAATACTATAGGAGTATTTTGTGTTACTATAATTACTTATCTGAGAACTAAAAAGGTCTTTATTAGTATGTCAATAGTTGCAGAGTGGATACACTAAGGTTATATGTAACTAGGATGTCATAGACTTAGAATCTGTGATCTTTGCTTTACTTCCTGTTCTTTGGTTGTGGGCTTAGAGTTAGGGTCACGTATTCGAAGGTCTATCCTATCTTGGTTACATATGACTGGTATGCACTACACAAATATTGAAGTAATTGATAAAGATCATCTTATAATTATCTATTTAGTTCGTCTATTTATTAGTTCTTTATCCCTTTTCTCGAGTAGATATAATGGCTGGATTCCATCTTCCCGGAGACCCGTACTATCCCAACCACGGCAATGCAGGATGGCTGGAAGAAGAGCCAGAAGATGATCACCCGATCCCTTTGGATGATCACCAAGCTGAGGGCTTTTCTGATGGTTCTGACTCAGAACCTGAAGTCAACAACCTACCCCCAGCTGCTCAAAACCCAAACCTGAACCCCCGTCCAGCATTTCAAGGACTCACACCTCTGTGGGCCACAAACTTGAACAGATGGAGTCAGGAAGAGGGACAACCCATGCCCTACAATGGAGACAGAAGCTTCTACAACCTCACCGAGGGAGGTTCCGCTGACAGGGTCCAACCCATCATGGTTCGTAGGATTTCTCGGAACACCGAGAAAGGACGAGCAGCTATCGACCGAGTCATGGAGATTGACGCCAACTCTGGCGTTAACACAGTCCGCATTCGCCAGCTAGAGTCTGCTCATGAAAGGACTCACGTCCGCAATGCATCTCTGCAAAGAGAACTTGCTGAAACCCAAGCTGAAGTCAGAGGACTTCGAGCTCAGCAAGCAAGATCTGATAGGCGTATGAGGGACATAGAACGTCTTCTGTCAGAGTCAAGAACTCACTCTAGTAGTTCTCGTCGCCGATAGAGTCCCATCGACTTCTCTTTTGGATATAATCTAGTTTATGTAAAAACTCTAGTCTAATTTCTTATCTTTGCAAATCTTAGACCTATTAGGTCTTGATTAGGTCGTAGTTCTGTCAAATTTTCCCATCTTGGTTGATGTAAGGCCTACTTCTAGGCCATTTTTCCCAAACTTATTACATCTATAACTCCAATATTATTGACAAATATCTAATCTCATGGAAATTATATCCAAATGCTTTCATCTACAATCAATCCTACTATTCAATTGTGCTGTTGGGCTATGGAGAGTTAGTCCATGGGTCATTCTCACCAATTTTCCTATTAAATTCTTATCAAATATCTTCATCTTTCTAAACTTACAGTTAAAAGATGCCTCCACGTCGATCTACAAGACGCGATCCTCTAATCACTGCAACACCACCTGCTCCTCAAATCGATACGGCAGCTCTGAATGCTGCTGTAGCTGCGATTGTGGCTACAGTCATGGCTCAATATCACTCTTCTGGTTCCACTGGAGGAGGAACCCCTGTTCAATCTACTCTTGGTGAAGCTCCTGTGCGCTTGAGAGAGTGCTCCTATAAGGACTTCACTAACTGCAAGCCCAAGTCCTTTAGAGGGACTGGCGGAGTCATTGCCCTCTCGCAATGGTTCGAGAAGACCGGATCGGTTTTCAAAATCTGCTCCTGTCCAGAAGGGAGCAAGGTCAAGTTCGCTGCTTGCACCTTTGAGGAAAAAGCCCTGACATGGTGGAATAGCCATGTCAAGTCACTATCTCTAGTGGTGGCTAATGCTATGGGCTGGGAAGCTCTGAAAGAGCTGATGATCGAAGAGTACTGCCCGAGGGGCGAAATCCAAAAACTAGAGGAGGAACTGTGGAGCCTAACCATGAAGGGCTCCGACATAGTCTCCTACACCGCCAGATTCTGCGAGCTGGTGGCCCTCTGTCCCAACATGGTTCATACAGAGGGAAAGAAGATTGAAAGATACATATGGGGGCTGGTGCCTCCATTCCAGGGAAATGTTTTGGCTTCAAACCCCACTACATTCGATAGTGCCAAGCGATTGGCACAGCGGCTTATAGACCATGGGGTTCGTACCCCGGCCGCGATAACAACCCTGGCCATCTCAGAACCTTCCAAAACCGCTGATTCCAAGCGGAAGTTCTGGGATGACAAAAAGAAGAAGAAGGCTGCCAAAAAGCAGCGGGTCGTGGCAGTTCATGCTGCGATAGCACCTGCCATTGCTGCTGCTCCGGTGAAGCAGTACGCTGGAAATTTTCCTAAGTGCAACCAGTGTAACTTCCACCACACGGGAGCCTGCCGGGAAATGCAGTGTTCAAACTGCAACAGGAAGGGGCACACCGCCCGTTTCTGCAAAGCTCCGGCAAGGCCACTTAACCAAGTCCCCGGCGCAGGTGTGGGCCAAGCTTGCTACAGTTGTAGCGAGGTGGGCCACTACAAGAGGGACTGCCCAAAGGCAGGGAATGCTGGTAGAGTGGGAAGAGTTCTGGCCATAGGCCACGAGGAAGCGGTTGCCGACCCCACAGTGGTCACTGGTACGTTTCTCCTCGATAACTCATATGCATGCATTCTGTTTGATAGTGGAGCGGAGAGGAGTTTCGTGAACCAAAAATTTGCTCATTTACTTAAGCAAAAATCACGAGCACTTAAAGAACCGTTCACTGTAGAAATGGCTAATGGAAAGACAGAGAGCACTAGCAGTATATACATAGGGTGTACCCTAACACTAGATAGTCATTCATTTTCGATCGACCTCATGCCGGTCTCAATTAAAAGTTTCGACGTCATTATCGGCATGGATTGGTTGAGTCTTCATCGGCCGACATCATGTGTTACGAAAAGGCAGTTCGCCTTAATCTGTCGTCTGACGAAACTCTAGTAGTTTATGGCGACAAACCCGGAACGAACCTTCGTCATTGGTGGTGTCGGCCATCCGTCTAGTGTCATGGAACGAGACACGAGACTTGCCGTTTGTGTGTTCTCCATCATTAGGAAGGGGACCACGGTATGAGTGCATAAGGTGTATACGGATTTGGTTCGTGCATATGGATCATTGCATGGGGGCATAGGTTATCACTCAATCTAGTATCATATATGGTTCGGGACACGAATTTTCGTTCTTGTGCTCTCGCCCTGTGGACCATGGTGTGGGGAAGCTTGTTGGTCATGGATACAGATTGACGTCATCTTAGGGTCGTCGGTCATGGTTCGGAACTCGACCTGATTTTCTTTTGTTCTTCAAACAAAGGACCATGCATGGTGTGGATATGGGGCCGCCTACGTGTTGAAACTCGAGGGTATATGTGGATCATGCATTAATTGGGGGTGTCTATCGTCAGTCTAGTGTCATGGAACGAGACACAAAACTTCCCTTTCGTGTGTTCTCCATCATGGTGTGGGTACGAGGTCGGCTGCATGTTCAAACTTGAGGGTATATGCGGATCATGCATTAATTGGTGGTGATAACCATCAGTCTAATGTCATGGAACAATACACAAGACTTCCCTTTCGTGTGTTCTCCATCAGCGGGAAGGGGACCACGATACAAGTCCATATGGTACATACGAGTGTGGGTTGTGGATATGGATCATTGTATGGGGGGTGCCAGTCATCAGCTTTATTTAGTAACCTATATGGGTCGGGACACAAATTTCCATTCATGTGCTCTCGCGTTGGGGACTACGGTATGGGTACGCGTGTTAGTTATGCATACAAATTGATTTCATCTTAGGAGTGTCACTAAAAAAGGTCCTCATGTTCTTCGATAGGGAACCATGCATGGTGTTGGTGTGGGGTCGCCTGCATGTTTAAACTCGAAGGTATATATGGATCATGCCTTAATTGGGGGTTCCAGCTATCAGTCTAGTGTCATGGAACGAGATACAAGACTTCCCTTTCATGTGTTCTCCATCATCAGGCAGGGGACCACGGTATAAGTGCATGTGGTATGTATGAGTGTGGTTCGTGGATGTGGATCAATGCATGGGGGTATTGGTCATCAGCTCGATCTAGTACCATATATGGGTCAGGACACAGATTTCCGTTCATGTGCTCTCGCTATGGGGAACATGGTTTCGGGATGTGTATTGGTCGTAAATTCGGCCATTCCTACCTTGGAAGAAACCCTAGCCGAATTTTGCATACCCTAGCCTCTCTCTCCTTCAAGTTTCCTTCTTGCTAGTTCTTGGGTGTGATTCCATTAGAGGCATTACATTTGTGGTGCTAGGCTTCCAAGAAGATCAAGTTCAAGAGGATTAATAATTGTTTGCTATAACAATTGAAAGGTATGTAATTCTGAAACCCTAGTTTGTTAATTTCGAAATTAGCCTCTCTCCTCTAGGGTTCTTGTTTGCAATTCAAAGTTATATGTTCAATAGTTAAAACATAGATCCAAAGTAGGTTGCATGTGAACTTAGGAATTGTTTTTCTAGTTTATTTGTTTTACCTAAAACCCATCAGTGGTATCAGAGCCATTGTTTGTTTTAAATTGAATTGCTATAATAGTTGAATTGCAAATTAGGGTTTATAGCCATTAAACCCTAAAGGCCAAAATTTTCGTTTTTTAGGGTTTTTGGTTCAAAGGGTTTTTCGAAAAACCCTAGCCTCCATGAACCCTAATCGAAATTAGGGTTAGGGTTTTGGAAAACTCTAGCCTCCTCCCTTGAATTTCGAAATTTGCTTGTTGTTTTAGGGTTTTATCTTATTTTGGATAATTATTACTTGATTGGATAATTATTGCCTAATTGGATAATTGAGAAAAATAAGGAAATTATCCTTTACCCTAATTTTCGAAATCTAGAGGGATAAGGATTAGGATTAAATTAGTTGTTTAATTTGATTAGATAATCCTTACAAGATTTAATAGATTAATTAAAAGTTAATTAATAGATAATTATTAAATCTAGTTATTTGGTTTATTTTAAATTTAAATTAATAGTTTAATTTTTCGAAATTTATATATAAACCTTAAAGTTTTAAAAAGTTTAAAACACACCTTATATATGTATTATAATTAAAAGTTTAATATTATATATGTATAAGAATATGGTCAGTCAAATCGCTAGTATGCCTCATTCACGAAGCTAGTCTATAAGGGGGGTATAAGGAAACTGCCTATAAAATGGTAGTTGAATGGGTGTCCACTCTCACCCACCGCTTCCTTGATTAGTGGAGGGTCGTTAGCAGAACGGATTTGATAGGACAACTACATCTCATTAAAAGTATAATGTTATTAAAGAAAGTACTAGAAGATTATTTTACAAAATCCCAACTCTAGTTACTTTAGGAAAAATGTGAAAAGTATGCTAATCCATGAAATTGCACATTATGCTTATTGGTCGTTAGTGGAGCGTGTGTGGTTAACCAGCACACTAAAAGGCACTAATAAAGAGTAGTAATGGGTATCTCATAATTGTCATTTTGATGGAGCGTGTGTGGTTTACCAGCACATCAATAGTTAATGATAAAGACAATGAGGTTACCAAGCACATTTGCATGGTTATTCACATCTTGTTTGTGATCCTCGGCATACCAGTCACAAATAGAAGAGCATAATCTGAGATTAAAACATGCCATTGAATAGTTTCAATGTATCTCAAAAGAATTAGGAATTTCACTTCGTTTATTTCGCCTAATGGTGGAATTGGTGAATCGTCATTCACCTACCTTTATGAAATTTACACTTGGATCTCGGCATCCCATTTCTAAGTTGTGAATCTTCATAGTTGGATCCTAACCTTAATATTATATCTTTGGGTTATTATATTGAGGTATCTTGAGATCTAACTAAAACTTTCTTTCTTTTCAGATGTCTACTCCTGGAAACACTTCTGCTTCATCATCCTCCAACCACAACTTCTCTTTGCTCAACATTTGCTCCAAAGTCGTTATGGATGGCTCTAACTATAACGATTGGATGTGTAACATCAAGATGGCGCTTCGATTTGAGGACAAAGAATATGTCCTTGAAAAGGAGCTCAAAGAGCTTGATGAGTCTAAAGCTACTCCTGAAGAATATGTTGCCTACAAGAAACATTATGATGATGCTACCAAAGTGGCATGCATCATGGTCGCAACCATGTCCCCAGAACTACAGAGGTACTATGAGGACTACTGGCCCTTTGAGATGAACAAGGACCTTATGGAAAAGTACCATAAGCGAGCCCGTCAAGAAAAGTTTGAAGTAGTCAAGTCACTCATGGCTTGCAAGATGAAAGAAGGGGAGTCGGGTGTGTCTCATGTGCAAAGAATGCAACGCTACATAGAGCGTTTGGTCAAGCTCAACATTCACTTTGATGAGGAATTGGCCATTGACATGGTCGTGAACTCATTATCTGATTGTTATGGTTAGTTTATTCTAACTTACCATTTGAACAACATTGAGCAGACACTGGCCCAATTGCACAACTTGTTGCAGACAGCTGAAGCAGGGATGAAGGGTAAAAGTATAGCCTCCACTCCTGCAAGTGCCCCTGTCTTAGCTGTTGGACAGGGAAAAGGGAAAAAGAGGAAAGGTCCTCCTAAGCAAAACTGGAAGAACAAGGCTCAAGCTGGGTCATCTAGTAATAGCCCAAAGGCTAAGCCCAATGCTACCATTCCCCATGTTTCTGATCCAAAAGATGCAGATTGCTTTTATTGCAATGACAAAGGGCACTGGAAGAGAAGCTGCCCAAAATATCTGCAGGATATCAAAGATGGCAAAGTGAAGCCATCTTCAGCAGGTATTTACACTATTTCTTCTAATAACTCATTATCTTCTCGTTCATGGGTCCTTGATACAGGATGTGGTTTTCACATCTGTTCTGATTTACAGGGGCTAAAAGATAGTGAGGAGATAGAGCGAGGAAGGATAAACTTGATCATGGGAAACAAGAAGTATTCACCAGTGACCAAGATCGGAGTTTATCAACTTTTGCTTAGTAATGATGTTAGATTAGATTTATTAAATTGTTGCTATTCGTCTGAGATGACGAGAAACATTATTTCATTTCATGCATTGTTCAGACAAGGTTTTAAATATTCTTTTAGTGATTTGAATGGTTCAATTTCTGTTTATAAGAATGGTGTTTTTGTATTTGAAGCTTTCCCTTGTGATGGTGTGTATGAAACAGTGACTTGTGTTGATAGCTTAGGAAATAGTGTATTTAATATTGACTTGTCTAATAGTGTAGACAAGGCATGCTTGTGGCATTGTCGTCTTGGACACATTAACAAGAAACGCATAGCCCAACTCCAAAAGGATGGAGTGTTGGAATCATTTGACCTAAAATCAGATGATATGTGTGAATCTTGTCTTTTGGGAAAGATGACAAAATCACCATTCACAGGGTCTTGTGAAAGAGGTGAAGGTCTATTGGATCTCATACACACAGATGTGTGTGGGCCCTTCAGATCAACTACAAGGGATGCTAATCGATTCTATGTGACTTTCACTGATGATTATAGCAGATATGGCTATATCTAATTAATCAAACATAAGTCAGAAACCTTTGAAAATTTCAAAGAGTTTAAGCATGAGGTCGAAAATCAATTGGGCAGGAAGATAAAGGTACTTAGATCCGATAGAGGCGGGGAGTATCTTAGTATCGAGTTCAACGACTATCTGAAAGAATGTGGGTAGTCTCACAATTAACTCCTCCTAGGACACCACAGTTAAATGGTGTAGCTGAGAGGCGTAATCGAACCTTGTTAGACATGGTTCGTTCTATGCTGAGTCGTGCTTCGCTTCCTATTCACTTCTGGGGGTATGCCTTAGAGACAGCCGCCCACATCCTCAATCTTTTCCCTACAAAGAAGGTTGCCAAAACACCTCACGAAATGTGGACGGGGAAAGTTCCCTCGTTAGCACATATTAAAGTCTGGGGTTGTGAAGCTTTCGTAAGACGGGATACTCACGACAAGCTAGCAGCTAGAAGTGAGAAATGTGTTTTCATTGGTTACCCAAAACAGTCTTTTGGATATTTGTTCTACAGACCTAGTGAAAACGTGGTCTTTGTAGCACGAAGAGGAGTCTTTCTAGAAAGAGAGCTCATATTCAAAGAGGGCAGTGGGAGCACCATTGACCTTGAAGAAATTCAAGAGTTAGCCAATGAAGGAACCTTAGATGACACTAGCACTCAACCAGAGGAAACAGTTCCTGTTGAACCAGTTGATAACTCATTACCTCTTCGAAGATCCACTAGGATGAGTGTGCCACCTGAGTTGTATGGTTTTCATATTACTTCAGACGGTGACAAATTCATCACTGATAGGACACTGGTAAATTTAGATGAACCAGTCACTTATAAGGAAGCAATGGCAGGCCCAGAGGCTTCCAAGTGGAAAGAGGCAATGAACAGCGAGATTAAGTCCATGTATGACAACCAAGTTTGGAATTTGGTTTATAGTGCACCAGGTCGTAAGACAGTTGGGTGCAAATGGATCTTCAAGAAGAAGACAGACATGGATGGAAATGTGCACACATTCAAGGCTCGACTGGTTGCAAAAGGTTTCACTCAAACCCCAGGGGTTGACTATGATGAGACCTTTTCGCCAGTAGCTAAGATTAAATCTATTAGGATATTGCTCGCCATAGCTGCCTTTCATGACTATGAAATCTGGCAGATGGATGTCAAGACTGCTTTCCTTAACGGGAAGTTGGCTGAGGATGTTTACATGAATTAGCCAGAGGGTTTTGTTGATGCAAAGTTTCCTAATAGAGTGTGCAAGCTTGAGAAATCCATTTATGGATTGAAACAAGCATCTCGCAGCTGGAATCTTTGCTTCCATGAGAAAGTCAAAGAGTTTGGTTTCTCTAGAAGTGAAGATGAGTTTTGTGTGTATATCAAGGCTAGTGGGAGTATAGTAACTTTTCTGGTGTTATATGTCGATGACATATTACTCATTGGTAACGACGTTCCAACCTTGAAAGATGTTAAGTCTTGGCTTGGAAAGTGTTTTGCCATGAAAGACCTTGGAGAAGCTGCCTATATTCTTGGGATTAGAATATTGAGAGATAGAAAGAAGAGACTAATTGGACTTAGTCAGAGCACATACTTGGATAAGGTACTAAAGAGGTTTAGTATGGAAAATTCCAAGAAGGGAGAGCTACCTATCCAAAGCAATACCAAATTGAGTAAGACTCAATGCCCGAGTACAGATGAGGAAATAGCAGACATGAGTCGTGTACCTTATGCTTCCGCTGTCGGATCGATCATGTACGCTATGACATGTACTCACCCTGATGTGGCATTTGCTTTGAGCATGGTCAGTCGCTATCAAGAAAACCCGGGTAGAGCTCATTGGATAGCGGTTAAGAATATACTCAAGTATTTGCGAAGGACAAAGGATTGGGTCCTTGTGCTTGGTGGCAATGATACTTTTAGAGTAGATGGTTACAGTGATGCCAGTTTTCAAACGGATAGAGATAACTTCCGTTCTCAATCTCGCTGGGTATTTTTACTGAATGGAGGAGCGGTTACTTGGAAAAGTTCCAAGCAAGATACAGTGGCTGATTCTACTTGTGAATCAGAGTACATAGCAGCAAGTGAAGCGTCTAAGGAAGCAGCTTGGTTAAGGAACTTCATCGGAGATCTCGAAGTAGTTCCAACCATCCAGGAGCCTATGGAACTGTTCTGCGATAATGAGGGAGCGGTTGCCTTAACAAAGGAACCGAGAGATCATGGTAAAACCAGACATATCGACAGAAAGTACCATTTTATCATACATAGAGTAGAAGAAGGCCATATTGTAGTAAAGAGGGTGTCATCTGAAGATAACCCAGCAGACCCCCTCACAAAGGGTCTGAGTAGGGCTAAGCATATGCAGCATGCTCGGAGCATAGGACTGAAAGATGATATTAGTTTTAGTAGTTAGATTAGTTCTGAAACTTGTAACAAAGTAAATGTAATTGACTTTTGGTGATTAAATAATAAAGTATTATTTATGAGTTTGTTTGCTGCCTTTTGTCAATTGTTTATTGTGTTTCATTTTTGCATGTTTTACTTCCCGAATAATAAGATTATTCAAACTCCACAGTCGCTCGTACTTTCGGAAGTAAGTAGTGAATTAAGACTGTCATGAATTGGATTGCAGATTATCTGAGGATAGACATGGCAATAGAATTGCTGCAATGTTCATGAGTACTCAGAAATTAAGATTTGAGTATTGGATAAACCCTCGCTCAGAGTATCACTTCATGGAATTCATCACGAGTAATACTGAGACGATAATATCTTATAATCTTGAAACGAAGATATATGAGTTGTAATTTACAAAGTCGGTTATACATTGGTGATACGAAAACGCATCAGTAACTTGGTGTTATAAAACGTATTGTCATGTATAATTTGATGAGTAAAAGATACAAGCATATGAGTCAACGTTTATTCGTTCCTTTTGCCCTAACCGGAAAAGCGATATCTGTGGGCCCCTCGATGATTTGGTGTTGACTTATGTGATGGGCCCAGCCAGGACTAAATTGATGTGTTCAATTAGAAGTCCTACATCATCACAAATCAGAAATCGGGAAACATAGATTCTGGACAAAGAGATTGATTACATTCCATGTCTTATGTCTGGGGATATTTTGCAAAACGAAGGATTATATGATCACTTATCTCAGGACATGTAACTGATTGGGTCAGAGTTCAGCAGCAGCTTTTGGAAGCTACAATTTGCTGGTCAAATTTAGAAGGCATACTAGCAATTATAATTACAGACTTATCCAAGTGGGAGACTGTTGGATTAGGTGTCTAAGCCCATAACTATAATTGGTATGTACTTGAATTGATAGCAACACAGTCCTTTTGGGTTGCCCTCAACCTAGCAACTGGACAAGGAAATTATGAAAGGAGAGATATTAATTTATAAGATTAATAAATTAATATAAATGATTTATTAATATGTTAAAAGATTAATATATTAATTAGAAATCATTATGTTTAATTAATAGTTAGCCAGAAATTAATCAGAATTAATTTTGGGGTTAAAAATATTAATTATAAAGTGCAGGGACTAGTTTGCAATTATCTAATAGTTGAGTAGAAGGCTCCAGAACCTCCTTGGAAGGAGGTGGACGAAATCTATAGGGGAAACCCTAAGGATTTCGTCCAAGGGGCTTTGGATAAGGCCTTTGGATTAGCTTAGGCCCCAAGCAAAGGAGTATTAGGGTTTTCCCTAAACCCTAGATCCCTCAGCTATATAAGGAGCCTCCCAGCTCCTAAATTCGGCCACTCCTACGTTGGAAGAAACCCTAGGCCGAATTTTGCATACCCTAGCCTCTCTCTCCTTCAAGTTTCCTTCTTGCTAGTTCTTGGGTGTGATTCCATTAGAGGCATTACATTTGTGGTGCTAGGCTTCCAAGAAGATCAAGTTCAAGAGGATTAACAATTGTTTGCTATAACAATTGAAAGGTATGTAATTCTGAAACCCTAGTTTATTAATTTTGAAATTAGCCTCTCTCCTCTAGGGTTCTTGTTTGCAATTTAAAGTTATATGTTCAATAGTTAAAACATAGATCCAAAGTAGGTTGCATGTGAACTTAGGAATTGTTTTTCTAGTTTATTTGTTTTACCTAAAACCCATCATAGGGTACCATGGTACGGGTGCAGATGGTATGTACGATTGTGGGTTGTGGATATGGATCACTACATGAGGCACCGATTATTAGCTCGATCTAGTCTCATATATGGGTTGGGACACTGATTTTCGTTCATGTGCTCTCACCTAGGGGACCATGGTACTGGGATGCATTTTGGTCATGGATACTAAATTATTTCATTATAGGGGTGTCGGTCATGGTCTAAGACACGACCTGATTTTCTTAAGTTCTTTGACAGGGGACCTTGAATGGTGTGGGTATGGGGTCGGCTGCATGTTCAAACTCGAGGGTATATGTGGATCATGCACTAATTGGGGGTGTCAGCCATCAGTCTAGTGTCAAGGAACGAGAAACAAGACTTCTCTTTCCCATGTTGTCTGGGTGTGGAGCTGACTACATGTTCAAGTCATCTCATCCACCATCCCTCCGAATCCTCCTACCAAAGACAAAGGCAAAGTATTCTCCTTGAACTAGAAGAATCAAAGTAAGATTGATAAGGATACTTATTGGGAGATTGTTAGTACATGAAAGTGTTCCTTAGACAATCCGAAATGTGAAGTGATTCCAAGATGACAAAGTGATTCTAATATGGTCTTTCATTATGAGATGAAGCATTTAAGAGTGAAGAGTCTGAAATGGAGAAGTTATTCCATAATCACTTCTCAACTGAGATGTGATGGGTTTTGAGCATTCTAACACTTCCTAAGTGTACATGCAACCCTAATAACCTTGGATCTATGTTTGTCTAATTATCATGCAAAGTTGAATTCCAAGGTTATATTCCTATCTAGCATACATGGGGAACAAATTTTAACTTGCATGAAAGATAGAATAACTTACCTTGTTGTTGCTTATGATCCTTGAAACCTTGTGAGCCTAGCACCCCAAGTGTGATGCCTCAAATGCTTCACACAACACCAAATGCTTTTGGAATGACTTTAGAGAGAATAAACACTTCTAAAATCGGCCTAGCCCTCTTGTTTCTTATGTGTAGCCAATTTTGGTGGAGAATGGGTTTCTTATATAGTGTTGACACATCTAGGGTTACACCATGTAAACCCTAATGTGTCATGACTCTTCATTTCCATGACCCATGGGTTTGTAACTCCCATGGAGCATCCTATGGGTGGAACCCAACTTGATAATCCATGGAGCCTCTTAGCCCACTATATAAGATATGGAATATTTACATAATCTACCCATATATTTAATTAGTTATCTTTTGATCACTTAATTAATTCTAAATTAATTCTTGATCAAACTAATTAAATAATATTATTAATATATTAGAACTTATAATATATTAATAAACCATAAGTGTTATTTCTCTCATTTTAGTTTATCCAATTGCATGGTGCCATGCAACCCAAATGGACCATGCCGGGTCGGGTCAAGTACATACAAGAAATAGTTATGGACTTATACACCTTATCCAACAGTCTCCCACTTGGATAAGTCTAATAACTATAACTACAATACTTCAGGAACCGATCGGCAATCGTAGCTCTTTCAAGGTCTCTCGGAACTGAGAAGATGATGATACGCCATTTAAGATAAGTGATCATATAATCCTCTGTTCTAGATATCAGCCGGACAAATACATGGAACAATGTCTTACTTATTGTCCAACAGTTTGTTTCCCGATTTCCGATTTGTTTGACAAAGAACTTAATTGAACACATCAACTTAGTTCTGACCGGGCCCGGTACATAGGTCAAAACAAAATCATCGAGGGGCCCAGATATCAGCTTCTAATCCAAGAAGGAACAGATAAACTTCGACTCATATGTTTGTTCTACCACTCATTGAATTATACACAAAAGCACGTTTTATAACATCGAGTTACCAATGCGTTAACGTACAATCAATGCATAACCAACTCATAAGTAACAAAACATATCTCTAGGTTTGAAGACTTATATGATATTACCGTCTCACAATCACTCGAGATAAATTCCATGAAGTGATTCCAGTGAGCGTGGGTTGAGTCCAATGCTCAGAACTTATGAGCACTCATGAGTGTTGTAGCCATGTCCAACAACTTAGACCTCTACAACCAATCATGACAGTCTTGATTCATACCTACTTCCGACATATGACCGACTGTGGAGGTTCGAATAATATGATATACCAAACATAATTATTCTGGAAGTCAAAACATGCAAAAGAAATATAGTAAACGATCGACAAGAGATAGCAACACTTTACTCATAAATAAAACACCTTTTATTCATCATTTAATGTCAATTACACTTTACAAATTTCAAGGTTATCTAACTACTAAATCTAATATCATCCTTCAGCCCTATGCTCCGAGCATGCTGGAGATGCTTAACCCGAGTCAGTCCCTTCGTGAGGGGATCTGCTGGATTCTCATCCGATGATACCCTCTTTGCCACGAGGAGTCCTTCTTCTATTCGATGTCTGATGAAATGGTATTTTCTGTCGATGTGTCTTGATCTCCCGTGATCCCTTGGTTCCTTGGCTAAGGCAACTGCACTTTCACTATCACAGAAAATTTTCATTGGCTCTTTAATAGCTGGTACAACTCCAAGGTCTCCAATGAAGTTCTTCAGCCATATCACCTCCTTTGCTGCCTCGCTAGCTGCTATATACTATGATTCGCAAGTTGAATCAGCCACTGTCTCTTGCTTGGAACTCTTCCAAGAAATTGCTCCTCTATTTAAGGTAAAGACCCAGCCTGACTGAGAGCGGAAATTATCCCTATCAGTCTGAAAGCTAGCATCACTATACCCAACAACTCTCAAGTCTTCACTCCCACCGAGGGTAAGGACCCAGTCCTTAGTCCTCCGTAGGTACTTGAGGATATTCTTTACCGCAGTCTAGTGTGCCTTGCCAGGGTTCCCCTGATACCTGCTAACCATGCTCAAAGAAAAGGCTACATCAGGTCGAGTACACGTCATAGCATACATGATCGATCCTACAGCCGAAGCATAAGATATTCGACTCATTTCTGCTATCTCAGCCTCAGTACTAGGGCTTTGTGTCTTACTCAATCTGGCGTTACTCTGGATGGGTAACTCTCCTTTCTTGGAGTCCTGCATGCCGAATCTCTTCAGCACCTTATCCAAGTAGGTACTCTGACTAAGTCCAATTAGTCTTTTACTCCGGTCTCTCAAGATCCTTATCCCTAGAATATAGGCAGCTTCTCCTAGGTCCTTCATAGAGAAACACTTCCCAAGCCAGGACTTAACTTCCTGCAGAGTTGGGATGTCATTTCCTATGAGTAGTATGTCATCCACATACAATACCAAAAAGCTAACTATACTCCCACTAGCCTTGACATATACACAAGATTCATCTTCACTCCTAGAAAAGCCAAATTCCTTGACTTTCTCATCAAAGCAAAGATTCCATCTGCGAGGTGCTTGCTTTAACCCATAAATGGATTTCTCAAGCTTACACACTCTATTAGGATACTCTGTGTTGACAAAACCCTCTGGCTGACTCATGTAAACATCCTCAGCCAACTTTCCATTAAGGAAAGCGGTTTTGACATCCATTTGCCATATTTCATAGTCATGAAATGCGGCTATGGCTAACAGAACCCTAATAGACTTAATCTTGGCCACTGGAGAAAAGGTCTCATCATAATCAACTCCCGGAGTTTGTGAGAAACCCTTTGCAACCAGTCGTGCCTTATAAGTGTGTGTACATTACCATCCATGTCGGTCTTCTTCTTGAAGATCCATTTGCACCCTACAGTCTTACGACCTGGTACATTGTCAACCAAGTTCCAAACTTGATTGTCATACATGGACTGTATCTCGCTGTCCATTGCCTCTTTCCACTTGGCTGACTCAGGGCCTGCCATGGCTTCCGCGTAACTATTAGGTTCATCCAGACCTATCAGTGTCTCATCACTGATAAGTGTATCACCTTCCGCAGTAATATGGAATCCATAGTAATGCTCAGGTGCATTCCTAACCCTTGTGGAACGCCTCAGAGGTACAGACTTGTCAATTGGCTCAACAGAAGTTTCCTCCTCAAGTTGAGTGCTAGGGTTTGAAGTTCCTTCACCACTTGACTCTTGAAGTTCTTCAAGGTCAACTTGCCTCCCACTGTCTCCTTGGCTTATGAACTCTCTCTCTCGAAAGAAAGCCCTCCTAGCTACAAAGACCACATTCTCACTAGGTCTGTAGAAGAGGTAACCAAAGGATTTCTGTGGGTAGCCGATGAAAATACACCTCTCACTTCGAGGTTCGAGCTTATCATGAGTCTCGCGTCTCACGAAAGCCTCGCAACCCCAAATCTTAATGTGGTCTAGTTTGGGTACTTTACCAGTCCACATCTCATGAGGAGTTTTGGCAACTTTCTTTGTGGGAACTAGATTAAGGATATGGGCGGCAGTCTCTAAGGCATACCCCCAAAATGAGATTGGTAGCGAAGCTCGACTCATCATGGAACGAACCATATCCAACAAGGTTCGATTACGCCTCTCAGCTACACCATTCAACTGCGATGTCCTGGGAGGTGTCAATTGTGAGACAATCCCACATTCCCTAAGATAGTCGAGGAACTCTGAACTAAGATACTCACCACCTCGATCGGATCGAAGCATCTTAATGTTCCTGCCCAATTGATTCTCGACTTCCTGTTTAAACTCTTTAAACCTCTCAAAAGTCTCTGACTTATGCTTGATTAAGTAGACATATCCATATCTACTGTAATCATCAGTAAAAGTCAAATAATAACGATTAGCATCCCTTGTGGCATGTTTGAAGGGCCCACACACATCCGTGTGTATAAGATCCAACAAACCTTCACCCCTCTCACAAGAACCTGTGAAGGGTGACTTTGTCATTTTTCCAAGTAAGCATGATTCGCAACTATCATCTGACTTTAGGTCAAATGACTCCAATACTCCATCCTTTTGGTGTTGGCCTATGCGTTTCTTGCTTGTATGTCCAAGACGACAATGCCATAATGATGCTTTATCCAAGTTATTATCATTAACAGAATCAATACACAATACATTATTTCCTAAGTTATCAACCACAGATACAGTTTCATACACACCATCACAAGGTAATGCTTTAAAATAAAGAACATTATTAAAGAAAGCATTAATCGAACCAACTTCATTATCAAATGAAAAGGTGAAACCTTGTTTATACAATGCATGAAAGGAAATAATATTTCTTGCCATTTCTGGCGAATAACAACATTTATTCAAATCTAAACTAAACCCATTACTTAGCGATAAAGTATAAACTCCAATCTTGGTGACAGGTAAAGCTTTCCTATTCCCCATGATTAAGTTTATTCTTCCATGCTCCACATTCTCACTTCTTCTTAGTCCCTGCAAATCAGAACAGATATGAATACCACAACCGGTATCAAGGACCCAAGAGTTAGAATGGGGTGAGTTATTAGATAAGATAGTGTAAAATACCTGCATGGTTGGGTTTAACTTTCCCATCCTTCACATCTTGCTGGTACTTTAGGCAGTTCCGCTTCCAATGTGACTTTTCATGGCAATAGAAGCATTCAGCCTCTTTAGGGTCAGAAGAAGGAGTGACAAAACCTTTCTTGGTTCCACTTGAAGAAGAGTCATCAAGGGTCCTAGCCTTGGTACCCTTCGAAGATCTCTTTCTCTTCTTCCCTCTACCTTTCCCGATTGCCAAAACCGGGGCGGAGTTTGGAGTAGGAGTGTTAACAACCGACTTACCCTTAAGACCTGTTTCTGCGGTCTTGAGGAGTCCCTGAAGTTTGCTGAGTGTGACCTCTTCCTTATTCATGTGATATGTCATGCGGAATTGATCATAGCACGATGGTAAGGAGTGCAAAATGATATCTATTGCAAGCTCCTCAGGGAAGTTCACATTAAGCTTCAGCAACCGATCCACATACCTTTGCATTTTATGCATGTGGCTCGTGACGGATTCACCGTCCTTCATCATGGTTGTTATGATAGAGCATATGATTTCATACCTCTCTTGTCGTGCACTTTGATGGTATCTTTCCATCAGATCTTGGTGCATTTCAAAAGGGTAGAAGTCCTCATAGGACTTTTGGAGTTCCGCTGTCATGGTGGCCAACATGATGCATGCCACTTTTGTAGCATCCCTTTCATGTGCCCGGAAGTCAGCGATCTCTTGGGGAGTTGCAGTGGTCTCATCAATCTCCTTAAGCTCCTTGTCAAGGACATATTCTTTGTCCTCGTAGCGGGTAATCATCCTGATGTTTCTGATCCATTCATGAAGTTGGATCCATCAAAAGTGACTTTCCCACACAAGTTCATAAGGGTAAAGGAGCCATTAGGATTAGAGCCAGAAGCAGCATTGTTTGAAGACATCTGAAAGAAGAGAACAAGATTAGTTTAGATATTAAGAGAGTCCTTAATAAAACACCCAAATGTAATATTAAGGCTAGGATCCAATCACAATATATTATAACTTAGAAGAGGTATGTCGTAATCCAAGCTATAACATATTTGAAAGGTAGGTGAATGACGATTCACCAATTTCCACCATGAAAAACGAAATATAAATATTAGGTTTTTAATTGGTTCTTAGAAATTCCTAGATTCTTTTGAGATTCAATGAACTTTTCAAAGGCATGTTTCAATCTCGAGTGTGCCCTCCAAGTTTTGTGACTGAGATACCGAGGATCACAAAACGAGGTGTGAAGTAACCATGCAAATCACTTGGTACCCTCAAGGTTTATCACTCAATCGATGTGCCGGTAAACCACACACGCTCCACCGATGCTATGGTAAACCTTAAGTCACCCTTTACCTACCTTGTTAAGTCCAAGTTAGTGTGCCGGTTAACCACACACGCTCCACCAACGACTTAAACAAAGTGTAAAGTGTAATTTCATGGATTAGCACCTTATTCACATTTTCCTAAAGTAACTAAGATTGGGAATTTAATAAAAGCATTTAGTTACTTTATAATATTCATCATACTTTTAATGAGAATTTATAAGTCCTTGTCTTACCCGTTCGGCTAACGACCCTCCACCGATCAAGGAAGCGGTGGGTGAGAGTGGACACCCATTAAGTTGCCATTTTATAGGCAACAACCTTATACCCCCTTATAGACCGGCTTCGTGAATGAGGCGTACTAGCGGTAAGACGACTTGTTGTTATAAATATATATATTAGTAACTTATAATATTATAAAGTATAAGGGTTGAATTTTAACTTTTAAAATTCTAAGGGTTGGAACTAAAGTTTTAATCAAGACTTTACATGTTCCAAAACTTGAGGGCAAGTTTTGTAAACTTCCAAAACTTTTCATTTCTTATAACTTATGAATTAAATGAGTAATAAAAATGAAGACTCTTCATTTTTATAACTCTTGTGTTCTTTTAATGGCTTTAATAAAAGTGAGACTTTTGGTTTTCCATAACTTGAGGACAAGTTATGGACTCCATTAAAACACATTATGATCATGAATTAAACTACCATGAAGGTTACAAACAATTCCTATGATCATCTAATCTTCATAAGTTCAAGAACATGAATATGAACACTTTCAAGAATCAAAAATTACACTTAAAAAAAAACTTGTAATTTAACGATTTTTTTTTCAAGCTGTTACACACAAAAAAAAAACAACAAACAAACCTAGGCTCTGATACCACTGATGGGTTTTGAGCATTCTAACACTTCCTAAGTGTACATGCAACCCTAATAACCTTGGATCTGTGTTTGTCTAATTATCATGCAAAGTTGAATTCCAAGGTTATATTCCTATCTAGCATACATGGGGAACAAATTTTAACTTGCATGAAAGATAGAATAACTTACCTTGTTGTTGCTTATGATCCTTGAAACCTTGTGAGCCTAGCACCCCAAGTGTGATGCCTCAAATGCTTCACACAACACCAAATGCTTTTGGAATGACTTTAGAGAGAATAAACACTTCTAAAATCGGCCTAGCCCTCTTGTTTCTTATGTGTAGCCAATTTTGGTGGAGAATGGGTTTCTTATATAGTGTTGACACATCTAGGGTTACACCATGTAAACCCTAATGTGTCATGACTCTTCATTTCCATGACCCATGGGTTTGTAACTCCCATGGAGCATCCATGGAGCATCCTAGGTGGAACCCAACTTGATAATCCATGGAGCCTCTTAGCCCACTATATAAGATATGGAAGATTTACATAATCTACCCATATATTTAATTAGTTATCTTTTGATCACTTAATTAATTCTAAATTAATTCTTGATCAAACTAATTAAATAATATTATTAATATATTAGAACTTATAATATATTAATAAACCATAAGTGTTATTTCTCTCATTTTAGTTTATCCAATTGCATGGTGCCATGCAACCCAAATGGACCATGCCGGGTCGGGTCAAGTACATACAAGAAATAGTTATGGACTTATACACCTTATCCAACAAGATGAAGATAATGATTTCGATACAATTGGTTATCCAAGATGTGAAGAGTCTGAGATCATTCCTCATTCCAAGATGCAGTGTTATTTCCAAGGTGAAGTGAAGATTCAGATACCAAGACTCTGAGATGACTACTTCCGAGATGCCTTGGATTCGGAACTTAGTCAACATTCCCTAACATGAAGAAAGTTCTTTTTGTTGTATTCCATTTTTAGTATTACATAGATTCAGAGAAAATCCAATTTATCAGGTTTTTGTTTACTGATGAAAGTCCTCTTTGTCATATGTATTTGTCTTGTATTAACTCCTTTGGCTATAAAAGGAGTGTCAACCATGTACTGAAAATATATCTTTCGCACCTATTTTTTGCATCAATAGAATCCTTTACTTCACTCTTAAACTTCTGTCAATCATCTCTCATAAATTATTCTTGTTCTTGATTTCTTTAATTTGTTCATACTTTACTTTATTTAATCTTCTTGAATACTTTGTTGAAGTTATTTACTTTTAAGTCCTGACCGGTTTTACCGTACTTGACTGGATATTAATTACTAGCAATCATTGATATTAAAGGTTAATTCAAGATTTGTGTTTTCAAACCTTGTCTGCACATTTAATAGAGTTTAAGTACTCATAATTGGTATCAGATCCTAAGTGGTTGTCCTTTGAATCAATATGATCATATTATAATTGATTTAAGATTACCTTGGTATCTTAATCATTATGTGTTCAGGATAAAAGTTCTTCTATATACCACTTCAGCTCTAATATCTTAATATGAACGGCTGCTTCTAATCCTTCTCAATAAATGTATTCAATCCAAATCGCAAATAGCATGGGTCGCCCTAATTTTCCCCACTACTAGTTGTTGAAGAATATGATCATTGGAAAGTTGCAATGGGGAGATTTTTGGTTGGAAAAGAAAATGGTGAAGAGATATGAAGGTCAGTGAAAAAGGTCCTCATGTTCCTGTAATACAAGTTGTTAGAGATGTTGTTTCTATTATCATGGGTCAAGAAGAAACACGACATGCACCTCTCACTATGAATGACATCGACAAGCTTAAAGCAGATCAGATTGCTTTTGAAGATTTGTATCGATCGGATACACTTCAAGTATTAACAACAAACATAAAACTAATATAAGCAAAACAATAAACAGAAAGTAAATAACACAGAAGTTCTCCAAATTGTTCCTTTCACCAAGAAAGAGGTTTTTTCTTCACCAAGAATACGGGTTTGTTACAAAGACGAATAATGTTGTATATAAACTAATTTATACATGTATATCTCATGATTCAAGGGATTGCGTCTAATCTATACTAAGAACCGATATTATCACAACGATACCAGATCTTAAATCTATTCTATACTTATCTATATCATTACCTAATATACAAAAGATTACAATCAGATAATTGTACTATAAGATGACGCTGATAAGCTTGATACACTGACGTTGTAGATGTAGTAGAAGTTGACGCTGATCTATCAGTGTGTCGTGTGTTTGACTCATCAGATCATAAGGTGTGACCTTACAATCTCACCATATATGACGATGTCAAAACTAATCTTCAATGAATTCATTTGGCCCGTGCTACCCATGAGAGTAAGAATGAAATATAAAGCATTTATGAATTGCATCAGACGGCGGACCAATGGATAATAAGCTTGAGATGAGTTGAGAACATTGACATCAGCTTGACTTGACTCTCCCTTAGAATGTGCTTTCCTGTAGTTCTAGTAGTGAAATTTCTTCATCAAGATTTTCAGTACCAATATTCTCTCCCCCTTTTTCACATCAGCAACTAACGTAGATTTAGAGATCGAGCATAATAGAATTTCAACTGGTAGTCTAGTAAGATTGTGATGTCTCCTTAAAGTGTGAGCTTAAACTACCATTCACTGACATAGTATTGCGAGATCTCATCAGCGTGTGGTTTCATATGCTGAATCATTAATCACTTTTATTAAAAGAAAAAAGGGCAAGAGTGGTATGTTGCATGTAATACATTCCGGCATGAAATGTACCCATCAGCAAAGATTTTTCGAATTCTCATTAGCGTCTAGTATCATACACTAAATCATAAAATTCTAAAGAAGAATTATGGAAAGAATGGTTTGTTTCAGTAACACTGAGGTGGAATCAACATGAATCATTAACAGTTTAACTCATCAACAAGAAGTGGTTTAAACTTTCATATCATGGAGTAAGTTGCAACCAAGAATCAAAGATTCACCGTTAAAACATAATGGTACCATGTCATACCTCAGACTAGGAGGTCAGGGACATGAACCACCCTTTGTCATTTAAGGACCAGACAAGTAACTCTTACGCTGATGACTATGTAATCAAGGTAAGCCATTGGGTTATGCTCAATGTTTCAGCAGAACATGAGACTTGATGCATACGGAAAGCATACTTCTAGGCATAGGGCCAGGTGAGAGATAATTGAATAAAAAATGAACGCCCCAGCCTTTTTATCGATTTTTTTTATTTGGACCAGCAATCTCACTTAAAACGTTTACACAGTGCTAGAAAGTCAGCGTGAGGGGTTAATCAATGTTCTCAGCAGATGGTCTCGCTGATGAGAAACTTAGAAAGATTTAGTCACATATAGCAGCATGCTTCTAGGGACGATGATGTGTAAAAAGTTGCATACTAAGCTTAAATTTTCCACTGTCGGATTCCTTTACCAAATGGTACAAAATAATAATATAAGAATAAAAACAAAATACTTAGTCAAACAAAAAAATAGTTTAAACAGGGAAGTATGTGCCACTTTTTCAGAAAGGTGATAAAGACTCGTTCCATCACATCTTTGGAATTGAATGGTCATAAATCTTTTCCATTTTCCAAGATATCTACCCTTGAATTTTTAGCTATAAAAGAGAACAAACAAGAACAACCATGTCATACAAAAACAACAAAATTAATAGTAAACAAAGAGAGATAATGCCTTTAATCGTTGAGATTCTGCATATTGATTCCAAGCTTCATGTTCACCAAGAACAAAAGAAGAACATGAACCAGTCTTTGTAACCAACGAGTTAACTATCTCGAATCCATAAAACCATTGTATCCTCAAGATTAACACGAGGGCATTCGAGGTTTTATCAGATTATGAGTCAGTATATGAAAACAAGACTTACTGCATCGATGGTTGCTCTTTGAATCTATAAGAGTGAGTGAAGAAGAAACAGGGTATCCTCAAGAAGAAGAGGACATGATGCCACTCTTTTTCTCAACACCAAGAGAATTGAGATCTTTCAAGAAGGCTCCAGTCCTTACAAATTCTAAAGCAATAAGATGCAGATAAATCTTAGATAGGATTGAAATAAAAAAGAGAGAAAAAAGAATATATGTAAATACTAGAAGCAATTGTTAAACAAACTATTGTAAACTTCTGTAAAAATAATAAAAACAACATTTGTATTTTTATGTTTTTAGAAAGCAATCAGAATCAATCAAAACAATTAGAAAGCAGTTAAATCATTGAAAGCATGCCAAGATCTGCAATTAATTTGTTTAAAGTCTTCTCGTCCAGCGCCTTAGTGAAAATGTCAACCAACTGATCAGTGGATGGGATGTAAAATAACTCCACTTTTCCCTTTTGAACAATGTCCCTGATGAAATGATGACGGATGTCGATGTGCTTGGTCTTGGAATGTTGCACTAGACTTTGTATCATCTGAATGGAACTGGTGTTGTCACAACAGATGGGTGTCTTCGAGAAGTTTAGACCACAATCCAAGAGCTAATTCTGAATCCATAGAATCTGAGCACAACACCTTAAAATGGCAACATATTCAGCCTCAACAGTGGAACAAGCCACTGATATATGCTTTTTGTTGGATCAGCTTACCAATCTATTTCCAAGCAGTTGAGCTCCTCCTGAAGTACTTTTAACCATAACCCAAGATTGGGTGTATGCTTTAAGTACCAGAAAATCCTTTTGAAAATGTGACGATGAGATACCTTAGGATCAGTTTGATAAGGAGCACACAATATTGTAGCGAACATAATGTTAGGGAGACTGGCTATAATATAGAGTAGAGAGCCTATAATTCCTCAAAAGATAGTTGCATTCACACCAGGCCACTTGGATCAGTGCCAAAAGACGCTGATGAAGACATCGAAGTCTTTGCCGATTTGGAATTAGATAAACCATACTTCTTTAGCATATTTGCAATATATTTAGATTGTCAAACAAAAATACCACCAGTTAGTTGTTTGACCTGCAAGCCCAAAAAGAAAGTTAGTTCACCCATCATGATCATCTCGAACTTCTTGGCCATGACCCCCGCGAATTCTAAACTTAGCTTTTCATTAGTGGATCCGAAGATGATAGCGTACACATACACTTGAGCAAGAATGATATGAGATCCTGATTGCTTTATGAACAACGTGTTATCGATATTTCCTCTTTTGTATCCACTTGAGAGAAGATAGGTTGAAAATGTGTCATACCATGCTCTGGGAGCCTGCTTTAAGCCATAGACAGTTGTATAAAGACGATACACATGATCTGGAAACTCTTCATTTTCAAACCAGGGAGGTTGTTTTGGAAAGACTTCTTCTTAAATATTTCCATGTGGAAATTTAGTCTTGTCATCCATTTGGTAGACTTCGAAGTTCTTGATAAGCAAAAGCTAGGAACATACATATTGCTTCAAGTCTTGCAACAGGATAAAACGTTTCATCAGAGCCTAACCCTTCAAGCTGACAGAACCCTTGAGCCTCAAGCCTAGCTTTGTTTCTTATGACAATTCCATCTTCATCCATTTTGTTCCTGAAAATCTAGCGAGTTCCAATGATAGTATTTCCTTGAGGTTTGGAAACAAGAGTCCACACATGATGACGTTCGAATTCATTCAACTTATCCTGCACGACTTTAATCCAGTCAGCTTCTTTCAAGGTATCAACAACATTTTTGGTTCAATCATTGAGACGAAGTTTACAAACATGCAGAAGTTGCTGCTGACTCTGTTGCGAGTGAGAATCCCATAATTTACATCTCTAATTATTTGAGATTCAGGATGATCTCGAAGGATTCTTGGATAAGAACTTTCATTTGCATTTCTTAGGGTAGAGTCTTCCTGATTGGATGGTTCAGCTTCTTCAGGGATAATTGGGTGATCTTCAGAGATAGGTTGAGAATTTATTAATTGATCAACATTGGGAACAATGGGATCAACGTTATTTGACAAAACCTTAGGAACAGGGTCTGAAGGACTGTAAGTAAGTTCATTCATAATTGACGAGGGATGATCAACCCGATCATGAATGAATGAGTCCTCATCAAAAGTGGCATGAACTATTTCTTCAACAATTTGCCTTGAAAGATTAAATACTCTAAAAGCCTTGGACATGCTAGAGTATCCTAGGAACACTCATTCATCATCTTTAGCTTCAAACTTCGAATGTTAATCTCTTTGATTCAAGATACACATACAAACACATGAAAATAAGAGATGTCCGGTTTTCTTCCTTTCAGTAGTTCATAAGCAGTTTTCCCATGACGCTTAACAATAATAGATCGGTTTTGGGTATAACACGTTGTATAGACAGCTTCATCCCAAAGTGACAAAGAAATTCCAGCTTCAATGACCATAGTTCTTCTAGCTTCATTGAGAGTTCTGTTTCTTCTTTCTACAATACCATTTTGCTGAGGAGTTATAAGTGCAGAAAAGTTCTGAGAAATTCCTGAGATTGAGCAAAAGTCCTCCAGAGAGGAGTTTCTGAATTCGGTTCCATGGTCACTACGTAATTGCCTTACTTTGTGATCATAGAGAACTTCCCATTGATTGATGAGAGCAATGATTTCATCAGCGGCATGACTTTTCTTCCTTAATAAGACCACCCATGTAAACCTTGAAAATTCATCAACAATGACGAGAGTGTATTTCTTCCCAGCTCTTGACTTAACTGGAATATGTCCAAATAGATCCATGTGAAGGAGATGAAAAGGTTTGATAATAGAGGAAGACTTGGTTTTCTTCCCCTTTTCACACGTTGAGCATAACGTATCCTTGACAAACTACATTTTAGGAATTCCTCTTACAAGCTGATTCCCTGGAATCTTCGAAATGTTCTTGAAAACATATCCATAACATATCCGTAACATAAATATAGTTTTGTCGATTTGCAGTAAGAACAATGACATTCTTTTGATCAACAACCTTTCCTTCTTTCTTGTTAAATAAAACTTCATAGCATGTGTCACATAGTTGGCTGTAGAAATGAGATTATGATAGAAGACCTTCCACATAACAGACATTCTGGAAAACAACAAAATTGCACTTCATGGATCCATATCCCTTTGTAGCTCCTTTTGTCATTATCTCCATATGTAACAGTCAGGCCATCCTTCTTTATGAAATCTTCTAAGTGAGACTCGAATCCTGTCATATGCCTTGAGCAACCGCTGTCTAAATACCAAATATGCTCTTTGCGCTGAAACTATTATATATACAGTAAGACATAAAACACAACAAAAAAAATACATATATACTACACATTGACGCATTTGCAAAGGGCCACTCACTAAAAGACATCATAACAACCATCAAGGAGGGAGTTCAACAAGTTTCCCTTTTTGATCCACTTATCATTGCGTGTTCTGATATTGTCAACACAAATGGAGTCCTTTTCAAAATGCACTCGTTGACTTTGTGAGAGGCATCACCACATCGATAATAGACTTTGATTCCAGAATTCTTTCCCTTAACATTAGATTTTGATTTGTTTTTAACTAGTAATTTAATTTGAGAGTTCTAGGACAAGGGATGTCATCGATGGTATGCTCAGTTACTACCTTTTCATGAGGCTCATGATGCATTGAAGAGGAATTAGAAGTGGAAGACTTTGATTGATCTTTAGGTACGAAATTGCTTACTCAGCACAAAGGAAACATGCTAAGAATCTCGTTTACAGAATAAACTTTGCCATTACATATAGGAAACATTAGCAAAATCTTAGTGGAGGGAAGAATATACTCACGGTTAGAAGGTTGGTGAGAATGATCAAGAGTAGATAATTTAGAAATACATTTAGTAATGTCATTAGAATCAGTAGAGCAGTGAGTATCAATTAAAGATCAATTTATAAAATGAGAACTCACAAATCTACTCTTAAAGTTTTCCTTTAAGCAATCGACTTCATAAAAGGTTTGTTTAGTCTCAACAACTTTGGTTAAAGAAATAGCACCTTCCATATCACCTCCAAGAATTTTCTTATACTGATCTGGAATCTGAGCATTAATGATTCTTGTGACATTAAAGTGAGAAGATGCCTAATTTTTCAAAAATAAGTTGAGTGCGATTAGCATGATCAACAACCTTTTCTTTTTCAGTGTGAAGAAAATTATTAGTCAGTGGGATACATCTGTTTTCCTTTTTTAATATAGAAAGAGATTTTTTGAGACACTAGAGTTTTTCCTTGAGTTTCTTTAACTCAAGACTAAGAGCAGATTTTTGATTATTTGAGATAGGTAAATCAAAACGCAAAAGATCAATTGTGTCATCCTTTTCGATATGATCAACCGAATAAAATTCAACAAGATTCTTTACCTGATACGTTGAGGTATCGTCCCATTTTGACTTGAGATCCTTATCAGCGTGAGGAAGATCAGCACCAAGGGTTCCAATGCTATCGTGTGAATCGTCAGTGTGAGATTCAGTAATCTCAGCCATGAGACACTTACCTTCATCGTGGGAGGAGTTTTCCTTTTCAAAAGCTGATGATAAAATGATAATCATCTCTTGAGCAGTTGATTAGTTTTGGACCAAACAATAGACAGAAAAAGGAAGTGAGTTTCCAATAGCATTTCTCACCTTTACATCAAGATTTAACATCATTTTCTCTTCCTTGTTGTATCCGGGAACATATTTCCCTTTTAGCTTACTACCAGAATCATCATCATTGGTTAACTTATTCCATGGCCTTTGATTTCCATGTAGAATTTTGTTGATCAAATGGAGTAATCTTGTTGTAGACAATTGATTTTTGAATGAGTGAGATCGACAAGATTACTTGAGTGTATCACAAACCTGATCTAATACACTTTGAAGGTTTGTATCGATCGGATACACTTGAAGTATTAAGAACAAACATAAAACTAATCTAAGCAAAATAATAAACAGAAAGTAAATAACATAGAAGTTCTCCAAATTGTTTCTTTTACCAAGAAAGAGGTTTTGTCTTCACCAAGAAGACGGGTTTGTCACAAAGACGAATACGACACCAAGTCGTGTTCACAACATTAGGGTTTACCCTAATGTTGTATATAAACTAATCTATACATGTATATCCCATGATTCAAGGGATTGCGTCTAATCTATACTAAGAACCGATTTGATCACAAAGATACCGGATCTGAGATCTATTCTTTACTTATCTATATCATTACCTAATATACAAAAGATTACAATCGAATAATTGTACTATAAGCTGACCCTGGTAAGCTTGATACGTTGACGTTGTAGATTTAGTAGACGTTGATGAGATCTATCAGTGTGTCATGTGTTTGACTCATCAGATCATAAGGTGTGACCTTACAACTTTCTCTGAAATGGTGTTTGGTGTTCCACCATCTCTCTTTGAGCATATTAAGTTGTATTAGTCTATGAAAGAGATATGGGACACAATTCAAGACTTTTTGGAAGGTATAGAGAAAATAAAGGACAACTGATTGACATCCGTATTGAATGATTTTGACACTTTCGCAACCTCTCCTGGTGAATCAATCACATCTGCATTAAATCGGTATAGAATCATTGTGAACAACATGACTGCTCATGGTGTTGTTCGCACTCCACTTGAGTACAATATGAAGTTCATTAACTGTAACATCCCGTTATTTTCTATATGTAAAGTCAACCCTAGTAAATCAAAGTCAAACTTAGGTCAACTAAAATCAACTTAAATCTTATTCTATCTTAAATGGATTAGATTAATGTTTTATAAATGTGTACACCTCGTATTCAAGGTGTTATATGTTTAAGAGGTGAAAACTTGAAGTCCGAAATCCATTCTTTCTTTCCCTTCGGACACCAACCTCGCAACCGAGAACAAGTAAACTTCGGACCATACACTTCGGGCCGCAAAAGGTTCACGGCCTTGAACTCCTCGGGCTGTGAACCCTCGCAGGCGTAATCATGTTCTCGGCCACCACCGCCTTTGGACCGTAAACGAGGTTCACGGCCGTGAACCCTTCGGACCGTGAACCCTCGCATATATATATATATATATATATATATATATATATATATATATATATATATATATATATATATATATATGGGTGTTTGCCATTTTCTCCTCATTTCTCATCTTCGAACCGTGAATTCTCCCATTCTCTCTCAAGTATCATCAACCATGAACCCTCTTTTCTCCTCAAAAGTGTAAGAAACGCTTCCCTTTTTCTTGTTGTTCATGTGAAACCCTTTGATTCCATCTTTGATTCATCACCTTTTCTTCAAGATCATCAGGTGTTCTTGGGCCGTGAACCATCCCAAGGTCGTGAACACATCATCTTGGCCGTGAACACTTCAAGTGTTCTTCATGTTCTTGGGCCGTGAACACTCATTCCTGGCCGTAAACTCCATTTCAGCCTCATAACTTATTTTTAACACTCTTTTGGTGAGTTACTCTTGCATCCTAGGCTGTTTCCTAAACACCTTTGTAGTTATATTCATTAACTTTACACATATTTGTGTAATAATATGCTACATAGGATCTATTTGTGCTCGGGACTTCACTTGGCATATCAATCATCCTATATCATATCTTCAATCAAATCTCCAACATAAGGTGAGTTCATACCCCTATAATCTACCTTTTAAATGACTTTAAATGCTTTTTAGGGGGAGGGGGGATACAATTTGAACACATTATAATTGTGTTAGTAAATACTTGTGATATCAATCACATAAAAGATTTCCTTATGCTTTGAATCTCTTTATTTTTACAATAAAGAATTACCCAATACTTCCATAACGACTTAAAGTCATGTGAATTCTTTTCAAAATCACATAAACTCTGTTAAGATACCGTTAACTCTTTAAAATGTATTTATAACTCTTTTAACTTATAATAGTCAAAATCATGTTCATATATGTATAAGTATATAAATAAGACTTAAAGGGCTTAGGACTAATGAGTTGCCTTATTTCCTTTTCCTTGTCTGGATGTGGGCTTAATGTGGGGTTATTTGTCCGAAGGGCGTTTCCTTCTTAATTATATACATTATACATATGGTAATATAAAAGGTTATTTCAGTCGGTATCATTACCTTTGTATCATGATGAGCAAAGGGGTACTTTCAGGATAGATCATGCTAATCAGATAGAACGTATAAATCATAATAGGTATAATTTATGAAACAAATGAGAAATCTATTTTCTAGATAAGTATACGAGGTCTAAACTACTTTGTCAAGAAAAGGATATAATTCGATCTTTACTCAAACTAAATGTGATGGTACGTATTCAGGACATAGCAATACTTGCTATGTTACATTCTTATAACCAGAGTCTCCTGGAGGGAGAGCGGGCATTGTGTGTATAGATCTATATGGAACTGACAATCCCACATCCCGACTGTTAGCTACAGTCCGGCAGATCAGCCATGGGGTGACAAATGTCACATATTCAGTTTCGACGCCAGTAGGTCGTCGTGTTCATTCTAGTACAACATGGTTATAACTTTATCACATTTTTAAACCCTAATTTACCAGGTTAATATTAGGGCAGTTATTCTTCAGTAGTTTATTTTTAAGAAATACTACTGTATTAATTACTTTCCGCCAACAAAACGGAATGGTTTTATGGGGATTTAAAACTACTTTACAGAACGGTTTTATGGGGATTTAAAACTACATTTCACCAACAAAAAGTAAAACATTCTTCTTATAATTTTATGGATAGTTAAAATTATGTTAAACTTTATTATAAGTACAATAATACTTAAATAGAACGGTTTTATGAGATTAAAACTACTTATCAGTTGTAAAGCATAAAATATAGGATTTTCTGGAATGTAACCAGTCACTTTCTAAAAACTAGTATAACATAAAGGACCTTTAATGGTTAATTCTATAATTCCTTAGTTTATACATTAGAGGTATATATAAGTAATATTCGATTGGTAGTGAAATGTGTGACTTCCGCCTTACTTCCTGTTCCTTGTTTGGTTGTGGGTTTAGGGCAGATTCACACATTTAATTGTCCGTTCGATATTAGGTTATATATAACTAGTATAAACTAAGTAATTGCAGAGGGAACTATTGTGGTTATCATTTTATCACATAAGAAAATATAGGATTTTTTGGAGGAACAGGCGAACTTTTCCAAGAACTTAGAGTATACTTTATATAACTAAAATACTTATTGAACTCACCAGCTTAAATGCTGATCTACTCTTTCAAAATAACTTGTATTCTCAGGAATCTAGTAGACAGGTACACTCCCGAAGCTTTTAAGAAGACAGCCTAGTACCGTGCTGCGTCTTTTGTCTTTTACCATATCTACTTTGATGTTTGAATATGTAATGTTTAAACACTTATATAAAACTTATACTTATTAATGCAATGGTTGTTTGTACTTTGATTACTATAATGCATGTGTTGTGATACTTACATGACGTCCTCCGCCCTCGAACGTTTCCGTTGTTCTGGTTTGGGGGTGTGACATTAACAGTCCAGGCAAAGGATGGGGAAACATCAAATTGTT
The DNA here is from genome assembly GCF_052849685.1 of Lactuca virosa. Classification (NCBI taxonomy): domain Eukaryota; kingdom Viridiplantae; phylum Streptophyta; class Magnoliopsida; order Asterales; family Asteraceae; genus Lactuca; species Lactuca virosa. Next base: position 26,385,574 of record NC_136433.1, read on the forward strand.
TCTTCAGAGTAATGAATCTCTGAAGAATTTGAAGTTCTATAAGTTGTTCCATGAACTACAAGGCCACGAATACAATGATACTCAAACATTGAGATGACTCTTTGGAGGTCCTCTCGCACTTGTCAGTTTCGTCAACCCACTTGTTCCAAACCTAGTTTTTTCGGTTCCTTTTGGAGATACCCCCTCCGTTCCACTTTTTCAACATACTCAACCTATTCCAAACCTTCCCTAAGAAGATAACATTGATCTAGCTGCCGCTGCTTTCGAACATTGTTTCCAGCAAGAGTTCGCACTTCTCTCAATGAAATACAAATGGCCATTGAATCCCTATCAAAAAGCACACCACAACCGCTACTAAACTCCTCACCAAAGCAACCCTCAACCTTATCCTAAGCCAGCTGAGAACCCACCTGCCTATCGACCCAACATTCAGAATCGCACCTTGGAACCTCAAGAAGTTTCGAAATCAGCCAAACCAAAGATTTTATGTCACAGATGTGGTCTTGCTAACCAATATGCAAAGGATTGCTTGGTTGATGAACCTCCAAACCAAAGGTGAAAGACGCTGCTTATTATGCACGACGTGCTCTGGAGCTAGCAGAGAGCGAAAAGGCTTTTGTGACCATTGTTTCCCGAAATGTTGATGGGTATTTTTCATCGAGTGATGAGGATGAAGGAAATTCGGTTGGAAACTTATGTCTAGTGGCTAAAAACGATTGAGTGTGATGAAGGTTATTAGTTTTTGCTTTGACTCTTCATCTGCTTCCTTTGTGATAACAGATATAGTGCATATATTCACTTAAATAAACAAGCATTACGTCAAGCTACAACTTAATGATTGTCAAATCCAATCCAAATATCACTTTGAATCATTGAAAAATCAATTTCACCATTAATTCAATGTCGAACACCTAGAAGATATCAATTTTCTTCATCCCACAAAATCAATTTCAACTTAAAATCATAAACCCTTGGACCTTTAAATTACATTCATATTGAAACTTCTTTCTTGAATAGGATCGAGAAATCAGATGAACCTGAAACATCATCAAATCCATTTCGTTAATTTAGACTTTCTTTTTGACCGAGAATTAGTATTAAACAATTGTGTGAAGGCTCAAGATTGAACAAGACTCAAGAACAATTATTTGTTGAACAATGTTAGGATTGAGATCAATTTTGAGCAGAATCGAATGAAAGGAAGTTATATTGTGAATCAAAAGAACAAGCAGATCGAATATACCCTTCGCGAATATGAATTGGACTAAAAATAAGAGATGAACAGTATTGGATGAAGAATTTTGGGCTCAAATGATGCATGGATCAATGCACAGTATCAAATCAGATTTTTGGACTAATTTGACATCATCTTCAATTCATCATTGTGTCTTCAATAACCGAGGTCTTGATATCAACAAGAACTTTTCAGAATCCATTTGAGATTGAGAATTTGAGAAAACTCCTTGAAAATCCTTTTCTCATTTGCAATACACGAATTGAACATGGAAGATCTAGGTTCCTTGGTTGGAATTAGAAATTTTCAAAATTCCACATTGTACAATCCATGATGCACAATGTACCATCCATGGAACTTCTTCTCATTTCTCCAAGATCTAACTTCATCATAATGTTGAATTTGAGAATCTTCAATAATTTTGGGTTTGGAGTTCGATTCCATAACAGAATTTGATGATTTTTGCTTTGGAACCCAAATTTTCTTCATTGATTTCGGCATCAAAACGATATTTGAAGAATTTTGTTTTGAAACTCAAATTTTCTTGTTTTTGATCTTCTTTTTATTCTTCTTCTTCATCTTTTTGGATCTTGAAGATTTGAATCCAAAAACAACATCATTTTTCACAACTTCAACTTTTCAATTTTGAATCAAATCTTTCAGAGTTTGATACATTTGAACATCTTGGATTGAAGGCTTTCTATAAGGCACCATTCCTTCAAACGAATCAAAATAATACAAACAATCATCAGTTTGAGCTCCAATTGAACAAAAAAAACTTTCACAAATTCATGAGAATCACACTGAATTCCCTTATCTTGAACATCATGAACATCCGGGTAAAGTGTAAGAACATTGACACCATATTTGCATTCATCAAGACGAATTCCATTAATCATTTCATCTTCTTTCTTCTTCCTTCTTCTCTCATGATAAGTTTTAACCAAACGTGTAACGCCCAAGTCACCAGGTATCAAAATTAAACCATTATTCAATTAAAAGCTAATGAAGGGACCATGAGTACGTTGGGCATACACTAGGTACGCACGACGTACTGTTTGCATGCGAGTATCAGGGTGATCCTTGTGTACGCTGGGCGTACACAAGCCAAGGGCAAACCCTAATTTTTAGAGTTTGCACCCTATTTAAGCTCATTAAGTTCTTAAAGTTCATCACCTTTTCAGCCTCTATTGCCTTTTAGTGCTAATCTCTAAACCCTAGCCATCTTGAGAGCATTCTTGACCTTACAAAGAGTTTTTGGGTGTTCTTTAGTGATTTTGAAGAAGAAGGAGGCTTGAAGAGAAGCAAAGGACAAGAAGAAGCTCGTAGATCCAGAGTTTGTGCATCATTTCTAGCTCATTGGGGTATAAAGTTTGAAACTTGTTCATTTTAAGCTTAAATCTAGGTTTAGGGAAGAACTTAGCATCTTTTGGTCCCATAACTTAGTCGTTCGGAGTATGGGCTACTCAAGACCATTTGAGGTGTCCTTTTGGACTCTTAGGGGTGCATGAATTCATAAAAATCGTATCTTGAAGGTTAAGACTTAACCATGCATGAGTTGGTGACCACTTAAGAGAGATAGAAGGCTTAATTCATTGTTTGAGTCCCATTAAGGCATGAAAGAGCATAAAGTTTGCAACTTTATGGATTAAGACAATTCTATGAGCTTGGATCTAAATTTTAGATGTTAAAGCTTAATGGGTTAAGACATTGGAGCATCTTTGGGCTGATTGACTAGTACGTTGTGCGTACTCTTAGGTACGCTGTGCATCTGGGCCAGTGCCCTAATTACGGATCGACTGCGTACGTCGGGTGTACGAGCCATGTACGTCGTGCGTATGTAGTCTATGGGCTTAAGAGATTTTAGGCTCAAGTTTTTTTGTGCTTTTTTCCTTGTATAGGTTTGGGCCTTGGGCCTACCTATCGTAGCAGGACATTTATGGGCTTTAGGCCATTCTAGGAGTTCTTGGTCCATATTGGGCCTTAGGGCCTTGTAGTTGGGCTTGGAATGCCTTTTTGGACTAGTTTGGATTTGGGCCTTAGTGGGGTAGGCCCAATGAGGCAAGGGTTAAGCAACCCCTTTTGCTTTAAGTCAAGAATTAGGGTGTGAAATCTCGGGTTATATTATTGACCTAATTGCTAATTAGGATTTTATACTTGTGACTTAGGGAGAGGATTTCACGAGTCAACCGATGAGTGTGATTTGATACCTTCATTCTGAGGTTAGTTTCCTTCACTGTATCTGTGGGTCGAAGGCACCAATATCGGCCTACTAGTTGATGATGTAGTATGATGATTGTCTTCATGACATTTGTCAGTAATGCCTGTATTTGCTTGATGACTATGTCATTCTTTTGTTATGATATTATGTGGTAGTGGTAGGGGTGAAATAGACTCGATACCGGTTGAAATAAACCGAAGGGGATTGCAAGCACCCAGATATGCTTGATTGTATCCAGTTGAAATAGACCGAAGGGGATTGCAAGCACCAAGATATGCTTGATTGTATCCGGTTGAAATAGACTGAAGGGGATTGCAAGCACCCAGATATGCATGATTGTATCCGGTTGAAATAGACCGAAGGAGATTGAAAGCACCCATATATGCTTGACTGTATGTTTGTATGGTATAGGCTATTTTGGGGGAAATCACTAAGCTTTGTGCTTACGGTTTTTAGTTTATGTTTTTGGTACTTACAGCTCAAAAGGGAAGGGCCCGGCCTGATCGCACTGCATCCACCTATGATTTTCCACATTATGTGATTTTGGGAATTCGTACTCTGATAAAAAAGTTGCTATGATACACTTTCAACTATTTTGATATGATTATTGTATGTTTTGAATGAATTAAAAAAAATTATCCGTATTTTTGGGTTGTTACAAAACGATTAAGCAACACTTTATGGTTATCATGATCAAGAGGATAACCAAACATCTTTCCACATTCATCTCTTTTTCCACAAGAAATGAGTGAATTTTGTTTAAAATATCTAGTTGTAAAGTTATTGATAAGTCCTTCAAAACTGTATGGATATGGATCATCTCCAAGAAATACAAACCGTCCTTCACAAGATTCTTTTTCCATTTCGAATCAAAAACGAAAAAGATCACAAGAACTTGAATATTTCTAGGAGAGAAAGTGATTTTGAATGAAATATCTAGAGTGAGAAAGCAAAATTGATCAAAATTCTAGAGAGAGAAAGTGATTTCGACATGAATTCTAGAGAAAGAAAGCGAAAATCACATGAATTCTAGAGAGGGAAAATCGAATTTGAATCAAGATCAAAGAACAATTCCATTTCTAGAACCAAAAATACTCTGAAAAATGAAGAACCTACAACAATTTATGATTCACCAAATCATGTTGTCATCATAGATCAATTTCTTGAAAACTTCAAGCACCCGCTCTGATACCAATTGTAGTGACCCGGTTTTGATGACGAATGCGGAATTGTAATGATAAAGTGAATCAAATAATATCAAGAACACACACAAAGTAAATAAGATGGTTTAAGCTCTCATTAATCTAGTAAGCTATTACAAAATGGGTCATGTAATAATTCTCTCACTAGACTAATCTCTCAAAATGGGTTCTTACATTAAATGGGAGCCACTCACTTCCTATTTATAGGAAAGGCTAAACTCATTACACAATCTAAGAGGGTAAACCACATCCAAGGGGAACTTTGCAGCCTAAGAAAATTTAGTTTTCCCAATAAAAAAGAAAATGGTCGATCCCCGAGTAAGAAACCAGTATGCCTTAATAAGATTACCCTAAGGTCTGAATTTCAGGACGAAATTCCTAAAACAGGGTGAGAATGTGACAATTGGTAAATTCTCATCATCAACCGACACTAGAGATTAGCATCGACAAATAATATAGAGTTTTTTTCATACTTCAAGAAAGATATGATCAGATATACTATGATTTTTAAGTAAGAAAAAGATTAATATAATAAAAAAAATGAGTGAACAAAAGTTATACCACTTTTAATAATGGTCAATGTAAATGGAAAGTGCACAACAAAGTGGTCCCAATGATATAAAAGTTGTAAAAATCTGACTCCGACTGGAGGAGTTATAATTTTTATAAAAATAAAAATCAATCGTGTTAATAACGCTATTAACGTCAAAATGGTATAAAGAAATTGGTTCAATTTTGGCTAACGTCACTAAAAGGAAAATCATAGTACTCCTAAAGATAAGAACTTTAAAAGGAAAAATGTGAAAAACGGAGTTCGTATAAAGAAGATACGGTTTTTTAGAAAAATATAAAATACGGGTTAAAAATGAAAGTTAGAATTTGACAACAAAACATTAAGGAAAGTTGTAGCACTAGTAGAGAGCTACAAGAATATATAAATAGGGTAATAAACAAGATTCATATAAAAAAGATATGATTTTTTATAAATATTTAAGGTTGCACGCCAAGTGCGCGACATGCTCGATGTAACGCCTGCGGATTCGGGCTAGTCAACTTATAGATAATAAGCATAAAAATGAATTTGATAGAATGTTATTTAGGATGAATAACCATAACCAAAGTTATTATGTATGTGACAAGGGTTTCGTACATATAAACAACATTGAAATCCGAATTCGTATGAAGAAATTATGCTTTTTTGATGTTTCGCGATTAAACTGAACGACTCTGCGTATCGTAAAAGGTGAATTTTTGATAAATTGATTTTTAACCTAAGAGGTCTAAACGAAAGTCGTAGTTATCATTAAACTGAGAGCATGCATGTAGAGAACGCCCAAATCTAACTTCATAAGAGGAAGTTATGGTTTTTATAAGTTTCGGCGCAGTAATATACACCTCAGAAACCGTATTACAGATCGGTTGATTGTTAGGAAAAACAATCTAAATGAGAGTTGAAGATCTCGTCCATATGGTTCCGTCGATATAAAGACAATCGAGAACGGATATCATATGAAAAAAGTTATAAAATTTTAACGGATTTTAACAGTCTAAGCCTGTTAAAAATATAGCTTTAAAAATAAAGTCAAAATTAGCCGACGGATTCTAAATAAAAGTTATAGATCTCGTCGTTAGCTATGCAAAGATATAAAGAATGTCGAAAATGGAGCTCGTATGAAGAAGATATGATTTTTTTGAAAAATCAAAAACTTGCACGCGTGCGCGCGAGGGGCACAACGCACAGTAGGTTGCCGATATAGGGACGCGGACAAATCTGGACCTGACACGTGTCGCAAAATGAGAGGGTCGATGTCCCTGAAGTGCGCGACGCGAACCTCATGCACGGTGCGCATATGGGCTATAAATAGATGTGCTCAGCCTCATTCTCCTTCACACCACCCACACTTTATCTCTCGATTTCCTTCGCTTTTAGCCCCATTATACTTTAGTTTTAGGCTTCGGCGAAGCCCTACAATCTCTCAAGTAGTAGTACCTATCAAGTAGAAGCCCTGCGGTGTCAAATGGCCGGTGAATAGAAGCTCCCAGATCAGAATTTTGCCCGCATAATTCACAGTTTCTCGCTAAATCGTTTGTAAGTTAAATTACACTCTATCGTTTTCATTGTAACTTATATTTATGGTTATAAGTCGTTATTATGAACCTATAAATAAGATTTATCGGTAATTCCATGTCTTTATACTGATTGATCTACTTACGGGTGTGATGACTAGGTTGGATTTAGTGTGGTGTTTAAAGTGGGATTTCCAAACAGTATACAATGTATACCAAACAGACCATACCTGCGATATGATCCTACCTGGTTATTCCTTATTTAGATCTTGGAGTAGACTTTGGGATTTTTGAGGAATCTAAACCCTTAAGATATTAGTTCCATGAAGTATGAAATTAGACTAAAACTTAGCGTTATGAACATCTAGATCTTTTGGAAAAAGGTGTAAGGTGAATATCTGTCCAATTCACCAATCACCAGACACTTTGTCAAGTGAGTGCATAGTCTCTTTCATAAACATGATTTAATATAAGTATTAATTAAATATAGAGTATGGGTTGGAAGTTGTATGTGAATTATGTGTTTATTGTCTGGATTATATGTTAGGATATATATATATATAGATATATATATATATATATATATATATATATATATATATATATATATATATATATATACACACACACACATAACTGCTATATGTGAACCAGATATGGTTCAATTTTATGTTGGGATAAACAGATAATATTATATAATAATATTCGCTATCCGCATTTGTTTGCTGATGTGTGATTCCGGTGACAGAATCATCTTAAGGGGGAGATAATTGTAACGCCCGCATTTCTTGCTTGACATAATTATAGAATTTGTATTTACGTCAATCAGCGATTGTAACATTTTATGAATAAGTGAAAGATAATTATTTGAGTATATATGTTTATGTATATTATGTGTGTGGAAATTGGATAAATATTATGTTTATATAATTAATATGGCTAAAATAAATGTTAAAAATAAATATTATCAAGGATAAATAATATAAACCAAAGTTGTAGTAATTGTAATCACGAGCCCGTGATATAAAGTACACCTAAATCTAACTACGTACGTTAAAGTTATGAAATTGAGATTGGTGACTTGTTAGCAAAAACAATTAAAACAAGAGTTGATGCTCTCGTAAATATTAACCCATCGGTTATAAATTTTGATATATTGGTAATACGTTAAATACGTACATTATACTCTATTGGCATATATCTTGTAAGCTACAAATTTTATTAATTCGATTGAATTATTTAAGTTGTACTTTGGATACTAAATATATACTATATATAATATTCAATTTAGTAATTATATGATTGAATTAAAAGAAAAAAAATAATAATAAAACGTGACTACAAATAATATAAATATATATAATATGATTCCATTTTAAACCAAGATATATATTATATGTATATAATATAAAATTGATGCAATGAACGTAAAGTGGTAAACATTAAAGGAAGGATATTTATGATATAAAACAATTACATGTTATGGATATGTGCTAATTAACAACAATATGTGGCCATATAAATTAGAATAGTGCGTGTCGACCAAAAGAAGAGCATATGCAGATGGTGCAGTGAACGGAAATGACACGTTTTTGTTCAAATCTTATCTTTTATGGAGCAGTATAAATAGAGACCATTTTTGAGTTTTTAAAGCATACATATTTGTTAACATTAGAAAAAAATAATAAACGTGGAAGAACAGACATATATAAGACCGAGAGATCATGTTAGTCGGCACGACAGCGCATATCAAAATCAATTATAAATAGCTTAAAGTGTTACAAGTCTTCTATTAAAATTTCGAACGATCAAGAGGTGACTGTATAGTCACTTTCATCTTACACATAGATATGAAGTATTTTCTATAAAATACGTGCTATGTGTAATTATATTGTTTGTTTATTTGAAATGAGTGTTGAATAGATATTTTATACAAGTTTTAAACTGTATATTTATTTTTATCTACAAATATGTTGGGTAAAACATGAGTAGATGAAATAGTTGATGTGTGTTAAAATGATGAGAAGTGTCGATGTTGTTGTTGTTGTAGTCATCTAGCGGAGTATAGATGACGACCACAGAGCTTTCTAGACAGTCCAGTGGAACGGTAGCAGGTTCGCAACCTGTAGGTGTTGGTGAACTATATGTTCATTGGTGAACTCCATCCCCCTCATGGTTGCCTTATTTGACATAAATTGCTGAGGAATCCCTAAAGCAGTGTTGTCACCCCGATGAAAATCATTAGACTAGGTCCCTTGTGATAGGTGTTTAGGGACGTAAAGTGAGGATAACGGGAATGGGTAATCAGGGTTATTGTTGGTTAATGAAATTAATAAATTTATTTTTGGTTGATGAATTTAATAAATTTATTATTATTTGTGGGTTGAAAACCCTATAATGCTCACCAGGCTCCCAAGCCTGACCCACTCAGCTTTTTATATTACAGGTAGTGGACTCCGAGCATAGTCGGATGATGATGAGAGATTTTTGGATTATAGGACAGTAGTTGTAAATAACTGTTGTAAGGCTTATAATGTATTATTTATTCTTTTGATCTGTATCGGAACATGACATCCTGAGGTTTTGATATAAAATGAAAATATATATTTCTTTAAGAAATGTTTTGATAAATTTTTATCATGTTTTGTTTTGGGGACAAATTCTGCAACATCTTTTAAAAAGATTACTCTTATTTTATAAATTAAATCGGTCTTTTCTGGCCGATAAATTTGAGGATGTCACAGTTGGTATCAGAGCATTAGTTTAAGCGAACTAGGAATATGTAGGATTTCTAGACTTAAACTTAGAATGCTAAGTGATGATCGTGAGATGAGTGTCTACCATATTTTAGACACGAGCACTAGTTTATTTTAGGAAAGATGCCTAAAATGGTTTTATGTGCTAAATGTTATATGTTTGTCATATATGCCATTATTTGTTCGGATCTATGGTATGTTGCCGACCGGATCTGGAAACCTTATGTGTTTAGGATTCTAAGTGTACGACTACGATATTAGAACTAGCATGTAAACGTTTCGGAGTGATAAGGAGAATTTAAATATCTATCGTGAATAAAGATCTAAATTCGCATTATTTGGTATATAGATTATAATGGCAAGAACTCGAAGTGGAGCTGGAGATGCAAACAGAAACCAACAACCTCAACCCCAAGTGATGGAACAGGTGCCTATAGCAGGAGCTGCACGAGAACCCATCATCATGGCTGGAGTACAAGCCATGATTCAGGCAATGATGGCTGAACAAAGGGAGGAAATGAGGCAAATATTGATGAACAACAGGAGTGAACCCTCAATTCTTGTTGAACAACCTGAATTAAATGACGATCAATCTGAAGAAGGAAATTATAGTAGATCTGTTGGTCAAACTGAACCGCTTGTGGTTAGGAGGAATAACCACGAGGACGGAGTGGAGAGAAATGGATGCAAGTATAAAGATTTTATGACTTGCAAGCCATCAACTTTTACTGGAAAAGAAGTCCCGTCGGAGTAATGGATTGGGTCTCAGAAATGGAATTGGCTTTCATGACATGTGGTTGCCAAGGCAAGTTACAAACCATATTTGCAGTGCGTCAGTTCAGAGGTGGCGCTGTTCGCTGGTGGAACACTCTGGGGAAGACCCTAAGCCCTAATGAGCCATTGCAACTGACTTGGGCAGAGTTCTTGGTACAATTCAAGCGCAAGTACTGCTAGGCCCAAAACGTGCTTGAGCTAGAAAACCAATTTCTGACGTTGAAAAAGGGAAGTATGACCATTGATGAATACACAAATAACTTCACAGATAAAATGGAGTTTGCTTTGCGTATTGTCCGAGATGAGCTGACGAAAATAGATAGGTACGCAAAGGGACTTCCATGGGAGTATGCAGTGCCAGTGCGTCAGGCACTTACCTTGGAGGCAGCTATCTGGGCTGCCAAGTCTGTTGAAGATATGATTGAAGGGAGAGCCGCCAGCAAGGTTGAAGTTGGCGAAAAGAGAAATTTTGAAGGAACTTCAAGTTCCAACAAGAAGAGCAGGTTCTCGAAGTCTGGTTCGAGAAAATTCGGAGGAGGAGCCGAAGCGAAGTGGTGTGACAAGTGTAAGAAGAAACATGCTGGGAAATGTAGAGAGGAAGTCACTTGTTACAAATGTGGAAAGCCTGGGCATTATGCCAATGAATGCACCTTCAATAAGAAAGTCTGTTATGGGTACAATGAAGAGGGGCACATTTTGAAGGATTGCCCGAAGAAGAAGGATGCAGCAAAGCCCAATCTTCCACCAAAGCCAAAAGCCAGAGCTTTCCAAATGACACTAGAAGCTGCAAAGGATGCAAGGGATGTCGCTTCAGGTACCTTTCTTGTAAATAGATTGCCTCCCAATTTATTGTTTGATTTCAGAGCGAATTACTCCTTTATATCACATAAATTTGGTAAAAGACTAGCATTGCCTATAGAAAAGCTAGATGATGCCCTAATTGTAAAAGTTGCTAGTGGAAAATTCATACATGTTAGCGATTGTATCAGGAATATCGTCATCGACCTGAATGGAAACGAATTCCAAGAAAAGCTGTTACCCATCGAGTTAAATGGTTTCGACATCGTTCTGGGGATGGATTGGCTTAGCGCCAATGATGCTGAAATACTGTGCAAGAAAAAGATAGTAAGGGTAAACCCGCCTGGAAAAGAGTCATTTATGGTATACGGAGATAAGCGCAGAGTAAATTATGGAATCATTTCCCTAATGAAAGCCAGAAAATGTTTATCTAAAGGATGCATTTCATACTTGGCATTCGTGATCGATACTAATAAGGAGAAAAATGATATGCAAAGTATACCAGTGGTGTGTGACTATCCGGAAGTTTTTCCTGAGAATCTTCCTGGATTGCCTCCTGATAGACAAGTGGAGTTTAGAATAGACTTGTTATCAGGAACAACACCAATAGCAAAAGCCCCATATCAATTAGCACCGACAGAGATGAAGGAGCTTATGACGCAACTTCAGGAATTGTTGGACAACGGTTTCATTAGACCTAATTCATCACCCTGGGGAGCTCCGGTGTTATTTGTAAAGAAGAAAGATGGGAGCATGAGAATGTGTATAGATTCCAGAGAGCTGAACAAGGCAACAATAAAGAACAAGTACCCATTACCTAGGATTGATGACATGTTCGATCAGTTGCAAGGTTCGAGCTATTTCTCGAAGATCGATCTTAGGTCAGGATATCATCAGCTAAAGGTAAGAGAGCAGGATATTGAGAAGACTGCATTCAAAACAACATATGGACACTATGAGTTTTTGGTTATGTCGTTTGGACTAACCAATGCTCCAGCAACATTCATGGATTTGATGAATAGGGTTTTTAAACCATTTCTCGATAAATCCGTGATAGTGTTCATAGATGATATTTTGATTTATTCAAAAAGCAAGCAGGAGCATGAAAAGCATCTGCGTGAAGTGCTAGAAGTTCTGAAAAAGGAGAAGCGGTATGCAAAGTTCTCCAAATGTGAATTTTGGATTCAAGAAGTCCAATTCTTGGGCCATATGGTTAAACAAGAAGGGATAATGGTTGACCCAACGAAGATTGAAGCTGTGATAAAGCGGGAACAACCGAAAAGCCCCACATAGATCCGAAGCTTTCTAGGATTAGCTGGATATTATCGAAGATTTATCAAAGGCTTTTCTTCGATAGCCGCTCCATTGACAGTTTTGACCCACAAGGGAACTACTTATCCTTGGAGTGAGAAGCATAAGGAAGCATTCGAGAAGCTAAAGAAGAAATTATGTGAAGCACCGATTATTTCTCTACCCGATGGAGTTGAAGATTTCGCAGTGTATAGCGATGCGTCGGGAGTTGGGTTGGGATGTGTTCTAACTCGAAGAGAAAATGTGATAGCATATGCATCTCGACAATTGAAAGAGCATGAAAAGAACTACCCCACTCATGGTTTGGAGTTGGCAGCGGTATGGTTCGCCCTGAAGATATGGAGGCATTATCTTTATGGCACAAAGTGTAAACTTTTCACTGATCACAAGAGTCTTCAATATCTCTTTAATCAGAAGGAATTGAACATGAGGCAACGACGCTGGCTAGAATTACTCAAGGACTACGACTGTGAGATACTTTACCACCCTGGTAAAGCAAATGTTGTTGCTGATGCTCTCAGTCGGAAGGTAAACCTTGAAAAGAAAAAGCCAAGAGCGTTGAGAATTGAAGTTGTCTCGACAATTGTGGAAAGTATAAAGAAAGCTCAGGAGGAAGCTTCAGATAAAAATGACCGAAAGGAAGAACGTTTGGGCAAAACGTTAGTGTTTGGTACAAACAACCAAGGGTTGAAGGTATTCCAAGATAGGATTTGGGTACCTAAGATGGGAGGATTAAGAGATCTTCTGATGGAAGAAGCTCACAAGACCATGTACTCGATTAATCCCGGCAGCACGAAAATGTATAGGGATCTGAAACCATACTACTGGTGGCTGACGATGTAGCTCGATGTTGCAAAGTATGTGCCCGAATGTGTGACATGTGCGAGAGTTAAGGCACAACATCAGAAACCGTATGGGAGTTTTGAACCTTTACCTGTACCCATGGGTAAATGGGAAGACATCACCATGGATTTTGTGACTAAACTGCCCAGAACAAAGAACGGTCACGACATGATTTGGGTGGTCGTTGATCGATTCACAAAAAGTGCACATTTCATAGCAGTCAATGAGAAGTGGTCTATGGAAAAGGTTGCAAAGGTTTACGTGAAAGAGATAGTGAAAACACATGGTGTTCCCCTGACGATTGTGTCAGATCGCGATAGTCGTTTCACGTCGAGGTTTTGGAGAAGTCTACAAGAGGAATTGGGTACAAAATTGTGTCTAAGTACAGCTTACCATCCGCAAACCGATGGTCAGAGAAAACGAACAATTCAAACATTGGAGGATATGCTACGAGCATGTATCCTGGAATTCCAAGGTAACTGGGGTGAACACTTACCTCTAGTAGAATTTTCCTATAATAATAGTTTCCACTCTAGCATCAAGATGGCACCTTACCAAGCTTTGTATGGAGAAAAGTGTCGAACGCCGTCGTGTTGGCTGGAAGCTGGGGAAAAGCAGTTTATGTGACCTGAAATAGTCCATCAGACTGCTGAAAAGTTGAAAGTGATTAGGGAAAGGATGTTAGCAGCTCAAGATCGTCAAAAGAGCTATGCTGACAAGAAAAGACAATCGTTAACATTCAAAGTTGGAGATTCGGTTTTACTTAAAGTCTCACCATGGAAGGGACTTATAAGATTTGGTAAAAGGGGAAAGTTGAGTCCAAGGTTTATTGGACCGTTTAAAGTTCTTCAGAGGATCGGGAATCAAGCTTACAAGCTAGAATTACCAGAAGAACTAGATGGTATTCATAACACTTTCCATGTGTGTTATTTGAGGAAGTTCACGGGAGATGTTCCCGATATAATTCCAATTTCTGATTTAAGGTTGGATGAAAGCAAAAGGTTAATTGAAGAACTGGAGGCAATCGTTGACCGTAAGACTAAGAAGTTGTGACGCAAGATGGTCGATTTAGTGCTTGTGCGATGGAAACATACGAATGGGTCAAATCTCACCTGGGAAACGGAGAGTGAAAAGATGAGTCGCTATCCGCATTTGTTTGCTGATGTGAGATTCCGGGGACGGAATCATCCTAAGGGGGAGATAATTGTAACGCCCGCGTTTCTTGCTTGACATAATTATAGAATTTGTATTTACGTCAATCAGCGATTGTAACATTTTATGAATAAGTGAAAGATAATTATTTGAGTATATATGTTTATATATATTATGTGTGTGGAAATTGGACAAATATTATGTTTATATAATTAATATGGCTAAAATAAATGTTAAAAATAAATATTATCAATGATAAATAATATAAACGAAAGTTGTAGTAATTGTAATCACGAGCCCGTGATATAAAGTATGCCTAAATCTAACTACGTACGATAAAGTTATGAAATTGAGATTGGTGACTTGTTAGCCAAAACAATTTAAACAAGAGTTGATGTTCTCGTAAATATTAACCCATCGGTTATAAATTTTGATATATTGTAAGCTAACATTTATTATATATTTGGTAATACATTAAACATCGTACATTATACTCTATTGGCATATATCTTGTAAGCTACAAATTTTATTAATTCGATTGAATTATTTAAGTTATACTTTGGATACTAAATATATACTATATATAATATTCAATTTAGTAATTATATGATTGTATTAAAAGAAATAATAATAATAATAATAATAATAAAACGTGACTACAAATAATATAAATATATATAATATGATTCCATTTTAAACCCAACATATATATTATATGTATATAATATAAAATTGATGCAATGAACGTAAAATGGTAAACATTAAAGGAAGGATATTTGTGATATAAAACAATTACATGGTATGGATATGTGCTAATTAACAACAATATGTGGCCATATAAATTAGAATAGTGCGTGTCAACCAAAAGAACAGCATACGTAGATGGTGCAGTGATCGGAAATGACACGTTTTTGTTCAAATCTTATCTTTTATGGAGCAGTATAAATAGAGACCATTATTGAGTTTTTAAAGCATACATATTTGTTAACATTAGAAAAAAAAATAAACGTGGAAGAACAGAAATATATAAGACCGAGAGATCATGTTAGTCGGCCGACAGAGCATATCAAAATCAATAGCTTAAAGTGTTCCAAGTCTTCGATTAAAATTTCGAACGATCAAGAGGTGACTGTATAGTCACTTTCATATTACACATAGATATGAAGTATTTTCTATAAAATACGTGCTATGTGTAATTATATTGTTTGTTTATTTGAAATGAGTGTTGAATAGATATTTTATACAAGTTTTAAACTGTATATTTATTTTTATCTACAAATATGTTGGGTAAAACATGGGTAGATGAAATAGTTGATGTGTGTTAAAATGATGAGAGGTCTCGATGTTGTTGTTGTTGTTGCTGTAGTCATCTAGCGGAGTATAGATGACGACCACGGACCTTTCTAGACAGTCTAGTGGAACGCTATCAGGTTCGCAACCTGTAGGTGTTGGTGAACTATATGTTCATTGGTGTACTGCATCCCCCTCATGGTTGCCTTATTTGACATAAATTGCTGAGGAATCCCTAAAGCAGTGTTGTCACCCCGATGAAAATCCTCAGACTAGGTCCCTTGTGATAGGTGTTTAGTGACGTAAAGTGAGGATAACGGGAATGGGTAATCTGCGTTATTGTTGGTTAATGAAATTAATAAATTTATTTTTGGTTGATGAATTTAATAAATTTATTATTATTTGTGGGTTGAAAACCTTATATGCTCACCAGGCTCTCAAGCCTGACCCACTCAGCTTTTTATATTACAGGTAGTGGACCCCGAACATAGTCGGATGATGATGAGAGATTTTTGGATTATAGGCCAGTAGTTGTAAATAACTGTTGTAAGGCTTATAATGTACTGTTTATGCTTTTGATCTGTATCGGAACATGACATCCCGAGGTTTTGATATAAAATGAAAATATATATTTCTTTAAGAAATGTTTTGATAAATTTTTATCATGTTTTGTTTTGGGGACAAATTCCGCAATATCTTTTAAAAAGATTACTCTGATTTTATAAATTAAATCTGTATTTTCTGGCCGAGAAATTTGGGGATGTCACAGGTTTCCCCAACCTGACCCACTCAGTTCATATGCATCACAGGTATCAAGACTTAAGCCACTAGAACTTGATTAGGATGTTGAGTGATTAAGATACATTGCCCAATAGTATTCAGGACCATCAGGTCTTTATGATGTAACTTATGTATCTGTATTGATTATGACATCCTTATGGTTTTAACATTTTGGAAAAAAAAATTGTGATCAAATTGATCTTTTGTACTGGGATTTTCTGCAAAAATAAATAGATGATTTCAAAAGCGTAAAGAAAAGTTTTAATTGGTTCTGAAAATTAGAGAATGTCACAGTTGGTATCAGAGCATTAGTTTAAGCGAACAAGGAATTTGTAGGATTTCTAGACTTAAACTTAGGAGTTCAGCAATGCTGGTGAGGTGTGTGTCTAGGATATTTTAGGTTCTAAACTCGAATAGACACAAGCACTAGGATATTTTAGGGCATAGGCCTTAAATAATATTAAGTGCTAAATAAGAAATTTATATATATATATATATATATATATATATATATATATATATATAGCATAACGTAGGTTAAATACCTTATTTGCTATAACACGCACCAGCTTACTTTAGGATAAGATGCCTAATTTTCTTTTATGTGCAAATGAATTGTATTATAGAGAATGCCTTAGATTACCATCTAGGTTGCTATTATTAGATTCAAGGTCTGTTGCAAACCTAGTATTAGGAAATTTTATGTGTTCTGATTTCTAAACGTTTAATTGCAGTATTAGAACTGACATATAACTTTTCAGAGTAATAAGTAGGATTTTGCGTCTAAATGTTCTATATCTATATTCTCATCTCTGTACATTGAACGCCTTCTCAGGTGTACAAAACGTCGTCGTCAGGACGTGTAGTAGAGTGAGAAATGATATCGGAGACCGAAGCCCTGAACCGGTTACTAGGGCAGAAGTTCAAGCTATGATTCGAGCAATACTTGACGAACATATAAAGGAAATTAGACAACTATTCCAGGGAAATAGGAAAGAACCTATTGCACCAGTTATAGAACTAGTGTTATATGAAGGTCAGTCCAAGGAAGGATTCTAAAGTGGGAATGTATAATCGTCAACAGTTAGGAAGGATGACTCCAAGAAAGATGTTGATAGAGATGAATGCAAGTATGAAGACTACATGGCATCCTAACCACCAAGACTTTCTGGGGAACCAACACAAGTAGCAGTCATGGATTGGATCTAAGAAATGGAGGCAGTGTTTGAGAGCTATGATTGTGGTGACCAATGGAAAACAATCTTCGCAACTATACAGGTAAAGACTAGAGTATCGAGTTGGTGGAAGCGGGTGGCTAATGCTATGCCGGAAGGAGAGGCACGGAAGATATCATGGGAGAACTTCCTTGTGCAGTTGAAGGAGGAGTACTGCTCAGAAAGAGACCTTCTAGAAATTGAAAATGAATTCCAAAACCTAAAGATAGGAAATATGAGCGTCAGGGAGTACGCTACAACCTTTTTCGAAAAGATGGAACTACTCCCTTACCTAGTTCCTACTGAACTTTCCAAGATTGAGAAATTTGGTAATGGATTACCAACAAATTTTGGTCCTTTAGTAAAGCAAGCAACTACCTTGGGAACAACTATCCAAGTTGCCAGGTCCTTGCAATACATAGTTGAAAGGAAAATCGCAACCAAGGATGAAGCTGGAGAGAAGAGGAAGGGTAAAGAAATTTCAGAACCTAATAAGAAGGGAAGATTTCTAAAATGTAACCCTAAAAACAAGAAGCCCGGAGATGGCAATGAAGCAATATGGTGTGAAAAATGTAGAAGGAAGAATTTTAGACAATGCTCATAAGCTGTAACCTGCTTTAGATGTGGCAAATATGGTCACTATGCTAACCAGTGTGCAGTCATGGCATGTTACGAGTGTGGAGAAGTCGGGCATTTCAAAGAGGATTGCCCGAATAAGAAAGGAGCGGCACGAGCATTGCAAAAGACTCTGAAGATAGTAAAGGAAGAGGCACATGGCGCTTCAGGAAGTTAGGGGTAGGAAGCTACCTACCCAAATTCAAGATATGGAGTAGTCGTCTTATATAGATAGTAGTAGGATGAAAAGCATAAATTAGAGAGGTATATTGTATGAATAAATGTTGTAATCATTTCGAAAGTTACAAAATTTCTAGTTATGTTACATCATTATGTAGCATTAAGAAATTAAGATTTCAACATATAGGTTGGTTAAGAATAAATTCCGATATAGTGTGCCTTACAAAGCAGGACACTACACGAGAAAGAATTTATACCAATGGTTGGAGAGTGAAATTGTGGTGAAGGTTACGCATGAAAGATATCGTAGTAGAGTCTAGGAAATTTGTTGTATATGATTACTTGGACACATCTGTATGTGTTAAATTGCTTTTGCGATCTTAAGAAATAATAACTTAGGAAAACTACGAGATAACTTTTGGAACAAGTATGAGTAGGTGTGGAAGGTAGTATGGGCCCGTACTACCGGAAGCACAGGACTCGTACTTGGATCAGGAGGAATCACAAGGTTACTAAGGCACTAGTAATTGAATTCGTTCTTGTTCATTTCCATCATAATCTTTGTTTCACTGATGATTTATGTTCCGACCCTAGTGGTCAAATCAAATTGAGTCCGACTAATCCAGGAAGTAAGTTCGTCATAACATCCGACTTTAGATTGAAGACAGAGATATCTGAAGCGATCGATTGAAGTATTGCAGTCGTCGTATCCTGTAGCTAGAAGTGCTATATGCTAGGATGTGATTATATTACATTAGAACATGAAGGAAGGTATCGTTCGTGTTAAGAGTTTGACTCAAAAAGACCTGAGTCTAACCATTGTATCATCAATGAGAGGTCATTTAGGATATGACCCATCGATATGTTACAATGGTCAAAGTAAGGACCTAAATTTAGGTTAAGAAAGAGCAGGAGCTTCCAACGTAGATCAAATCTAGAAGGAAGAATAGATGCAGCACTATCAGTGGTCAAGAAGTCTAAGAGTTAGAAAGTCAATAGAAAAGACATAAGAATTATGATTACCACCTAGGATAGAAAGGTAATGTGTGGAGTCATTACACAAACCCTGTTTTTTTTTATAATTTCGGGACGTAATCATCCTAAGGGGGAGATAATTGTAACGTTCGCAGATTTGGGCTAGTCAATTTATAGATAACAAGCGTAAAAATGACTTTTGATAGAAGGTTAGTTAGGATAAATAACCTTAACCAAAGTTATAATATATGTGACAAGGGTTTCGTACATATAAAGAACGTTGAAATCCGACTTCGTATGAAGAAGTTATGCTTCTTCGAAGTTTCGCGATTAAACTGGCACGACTTTGTGTATCGTAAAAAGTGAATTTTTGATAAATTTCTTTTTAGCCTAAGAGTTCTAAACGAAAGTCATAGTAATCGTTAAACCAATAGTGTGCATATAAAGAACGCCTAAATCTAACTTCGTAAAAGGAAGTTATGATTTTTCTAAGTTTCAGTGTAGTAGTATACGGCTCAGAAACCGAAGTAGAGATCGGTCGATTGTTATGAAAAACAATCTAAACAAGAGTTTAAGATCTCATCCATATGATCCTGTCGATATAAAGACAGTCAAGAACGGATATCATATGAGAAAGTTATAATTTTTTAACTGATTTTAACAGTCTAAGCCCGTTAAAAATATAGCTTCAAAAATAAAGTCAAAATTAGCCGAAATAGTCTAAATAAAAGTTATAGATTTCATCGTTAGCTATGCGTGGATATAAAGAACGTCGAAAATGGAGCTCGTATGAAGAATATATGAATTTTTTTGAAAAATCAAAAACTCACACGCTTGCACTCGAGGGGAATGGCGCGCAGTAGGTTGCCGACATTGGGACGCAGACAAATTTGGACCTGACAAGTGTCGCAAAATGATAGGATCGACGTAGCTAAAGTGTGCAGTGCGCACCTCATACACGATGCGCATATGGACTACAAATAGATGTGCTCAACCTCATTCTCCTTCACACCACCCACACTTTTTTTCTCAATTTCCTTTGATTTTAGCTCCATTTTCCTTTAGTTTTAGGCTTCGGTGAAGCCCTGTGATCTCTGCAGTAGTAGTAGCTATAAAGTAAAAGCCCCGCGGTGTTAGATAGCCGGTGAATAGAAGCTCTCAGATCAGAATTTTTCCCGCATAATTCCCAGCTATTCGCTAATTCATCTGTAAGTTAAGCTACACTCTATCGTTTTCAGTGTAACTTATATTTATGGTCATAAGTCATTATTATGAACCTATAAATAAGATTTATCAGTAATTCCATGTCGTTATACTGATTGATCTACTTACGTGAGTGATGTCCAAGATGGATTTTGTGAAGTGTTTAAAGTGGGATTTCCAAATAGTATACTGTGTATACCAAACAGAGCCTACCTCTGATATGATCCTACCTAGTTATTCCTTATTTAGATCTTGAAGTAGACTTTAGGATTGTTGAGTAATCTAAACCCTTAAGATAATAGCTTCATGAAGTATGAAATTACACTAAGACTTAGTGTTATGTACATATAGGTCTTTTGGAAAAATGTGTAAGGCGAAGCTCTACCCAATTCACCAATCACCAGACAATTTGTCAAGTGAGTGCATAGTCCCTTTCATGAACATGATTTAATATAAGTATTAATTAAATATTAAGTATCTGCTGGAAGTCGTATGCGAATTATGTGTTTATTGCATTGATTATATGTTAGGATATATATATATATATATATATATATATATATATATATATATATATATATATACACACACACACCCACACATAACATGCTATATGCGAACGAGATACGGTTCTATTTTATGTTAAGATAAACAAATAATATTATATAATAATATTCAAAGTAAAATTGTTGAGAAGATAAATGATTAATAATAGCTAATACTCTTACGGAATAGATACACATTAAGATAGGTTAGTATTGCCCAAGAATAGAGTTTGTATTAAAAAGTTGGTTTCATACATTGTAATCTAGTCTATGGGTAAACTTAGACTCATGGAAGATACCTAGTTCAATTAAGTTTAATATTAGGTAGTCTCATTAGGAGAATTTGTGTAATCTAGGAACGGAGAGTAAAGTTCTGTTCCGTGACACTATCAGGTGTCGATGTACGGTAGCTCCGTACGGGATGACCAGAAATGGTGGGTCCCGATGAGGCAACTGTTAGCGGTATGCATGGTCATCTCTCAGAGTAGAATGACAACACCTGACCATTCTAGGAGGTCTTGTGAATTACGTTGTTTGTGTTGGATCATAACCTATAGACGTAGCTGAAAGGTAATACCTTATGCATCAAATTTCTATGGTGGCATGGGTGCCTTGAGACTTATACTGGCCAGGGGAGCCCCAAGTTGTGTAGTCAAACCCTTACCTTAAATGGTTAATCAGAGAGATAATTTCTCTTTAATAATCTTGGACTATGATATATGAGGATCGGTAGGAATAGATATGTAGTAACATAAGCCTATATGGATTTAGTATGGTAATGGTTGGTTTTGAGGGTGGTGTAATTAAGGAATATTATTATATCAATATGGTGGGATTTAAATCCTTATGTATCTCACCAGGTTTCTCCCACCTGACCCACTCAGTTTATATTTATCACAGGTATCAAGACTTAATCCACTTGAACTTGATTAGGATATTGAGTGATTAAAAGACAACCCACAATAGTATTCAGGACCATCAAGTCTTTACCCTGTAAATTACGTATTTGTATTGATTATGACACCCTTAGGGTTGTAACATTTTGGACACCCTTAGGGTTGTAACATTTTGGACACAAACATTTGTAATCAAAATGATCTTTTGTACTAGGATTTTCCGCAAAAATAAATAGATGATTTTAAAAGCATAAAGAAAAGATTTAATTGGTTCTGAAAATTAGAGGATGTCACACTCGACATGCACGTATGACACCCAGATTCGTCAAGATTAGAGAGACGTGGACCATCAGAAGTGTGACATGTGGAAAACTTTGGATGGATCCACGAGTAGATTGCATGGCACGCACGAAGTGCGCCGAGCGCATAAGCACTATAAATAGAGGTGATCACCTTCTGAGTTCTTCACACCCAAAATCCTCTCTCTCTCTCTCTCTCTGTATATATATATATATATATATATATATATATATATATATATATATATATATATATCGGAAATCCTCCTAATGGTGCGACATTTTGGATGCAGTAGCAAGGACATCCCCGATCTCGCTACTAAGGTGAGTTCACAACTCCATTTCACTATTTTTAAAGGTTTTATGAGGGGGATACATGCTTATCAAATTGCTTTATAAAAAATATATCTATATCTATAAATATCAATCTTTATATAAAGCATGAAAACTTAGGATCATGTAGCCATAGATAATATACCTAGTTGTAAGCTATGATATTATGCCTAAGAGTTATGATGTCCGATAGTCTAGGAAGAGATATTACCAAGATGTTATGATGGCCGATTCACTAGGATAGCATAGTACCTAGAAGCAATGTTGGTCAACTATATGGATATGAAATGTACGTAATCGTTACTCTGCCCAAATATCCTATTTCAAATAAACCATAATTATGGTATATATTGCTACGTCCCGAATTTCAAAGGTAAATTTTCCATTTTTATTTATTTAAAATATAAGTCTTAAAAAACTTTACAATTTATTATTATATAAAAGAGTATCTTAGAGGAAGTCTATAAAACCTTATTGATGTTTTGTTGTTGATGCCGTCATGCATGTACCTTTCCACGGTCAGATGAACAACCTGAAAAGCAGTTATTCAACAACTATAAGTCGAGGCTTAGTGAATTCTCTCAAAATATTCCATACCACAACATATATACAATACATACACATAATAGCCTTCAACATATAGTTGGTCCGCCCCTGGCCTTCAGCATAAAGTCGGTCCGCCTGATCTTTTCCTACAACATATATCTGGACCGCATCTTAGCCTATAGCATAAAGCTAGTCCGCCCAAGTCTATTGGCCTTCATCATGAAGTTGGTCTGCCCTCAATTTCCACATAACATATTGACACATATAGCAGGTATTATTCCTATGTTACAGGTGACTATCTAGCCTAATTTCTTAAGTGTATACTACAAGCATCTATATCCTAACATACAATGGATACATACCGGAGTACACAATATAGTGAGATGAAATCACCTTGACAGATTCTTAGAGGATTAACAGTCAACCAGACAATTTAACTGACGACCAACACTTTTAACGAGGATTAACAGAGTATTTTGACGAGAACCAGGAGTTAAACGGGCAGAAGACTGACTCGTGAACTTCTACACGAAGGCTACAAATAGTTGAGAACTTAGGGGCGTTACAGGGCTTCGTCGGAGGCCGAAATTGTGGGAAAATGGCTCTATAGAGGAGAATATAAAGAGAGGGAAGTTATAGGGGTATAGAGTGAGCGTCTTATACAAAATGCGGAGTATTTATAGGCTCACAGGGGGTGTCCACCGTGCATGCATAGGGCGCGCGGCGTATGTGTGTGTTGCTGGCTCCACCCTCCTTCCACTACATGTCCCGCTCGGAGTCGTCAACCTCTTACCTCCTAGAAATAAGTCACGTGTCATGAAATCATGGTGCCACGTGTCACGTCCACAACATGCCACATCGCCTTGACCCTTGGAGGAGTGGGCGGCCGATTTGCCACATGGCGCTCTCTGGTGGAGCTACGTCATCACCGCGTGACAAGGGTCGCGCGCGCGTGAATTTCCAAATTTTCGAAATGGTGTTACTTCTTCATACGATCTCTGTTTTCAACATTCTTTATATCACCGGAAAGCACTCGAAGAGATCTAGAACTTTCCTTTAGATCCCAATACTCAACCCTCACTTTATTAAAAATTATATTTTTGATAGGCTTAGACTGTTAGAGATCGCTGCAGAAATCATAACTCTTACATACAGACTCCTTTCTCGATGTTCTTTATATCGATGGACTCCTATAGATGAGATCTTCAACTCTCGTTTAGATTATTTTTCCTAATAATCTACTTTTCTAAAATTTGATTTATGTGTTGCGCACTCCTATACCCGGTTGTACAGAAACTTCCAAAAATCATAATTTCCTCTCACAAAGTCAAATTTGGATGTTCTCTATATCTATGGAAATCATAATTATTTTGGCTCAATACTAATATATTTTTATTTTATATTTTATAATATTTACAGTCTACGGCTATGGTAAAAATGGGGTGTTACATATATATGTATGGCAAAATAATATATATATATATATATATATATATATATATATATATATATATATATATATATATATATATACACACACGCACACACACACAAGATAATTATGAGATCAATAAGTTTTAATTATCAAATATAAAGTAAAAGATTTATATTATGATAGTTATATGAAATCACTAAGAAAGAAAAATAAAAGATAAAATACCTAAGGTTAATGCGTTAGTGAGTTATTATTATTCATCATTAGCCTGATTAAATTCGGCTACCCTGAACCTATAATTGTTAATCTTGCGAGAGCCAGAAAGATATGTATATATCTATATAGGGTTTGACACCCCCACCTGAGATTGCTAGCTACAATCCCGGCAGGATAACTTTATTTGTTACTCAAACACTATTCGACGTCCGATGAAGCGTCGTGATGGGAAATTATTAGTCTACAACGTTTGTTAGGATGTAAATCCGTGAAAAGATCGTTTAGATTCAAAACAAGTAAAAGCAAGAACATAATCAATGATCCAAATAATGCTGAGTGATTAAGTGTCACGCTCAGAAGAACTCGACAAAGAATTGGTACTGTAGAGGCGTGCTTAAGGTTACAGAATGATTATCAGAGTTAACAAAAATACGATGCGTGCATGCATCTTAAATACTCTAACCCTAGTAAACAACTACAGGAGGACAGGCCTAACCCGTTTACATAAATGACTAAACTAAAAGCCCATTGATGCAACATCTAATACCCAACAATCTCCCCCTTTGCGTCAATTAAGGCACGAAACCATTGGCCTTGGATTCGCTTCTCTACTTCGTAAACTTTTGGAATGATGCCAAAAATTGCCTGGCGAATTTCAATATAGCACAAGACCATATCAGAGAAGCACTTGAGGTCATCCTTACTGTTGCCTTTGCATTTACTCACCAAATCCAATATGTACTCAAGAAAGGATGTAGTGTACAAATGTTTCTCAGAAAGGAAAAAGCATCCTTTGCGAAAGTCTGCACCAGTTCATTCCCTAGCTTGATAGACCACGAACCATTATCCACTATAAATCTTCCCTAGCTTCATCTTTTCGAAGTCCTTTGGAGATTCCTTACGAACATCAGAAGGCTTCTTTCGCAACACCGCGGCTACCTCAACATCCATTTCCCCAATCTCTTGAATGTAAGACTTTATCATTAACTTGAGATGGGACATGACAGGTTCGTATTTTTCTTTGTCTTTCAGCAGCATGTTGTAAAGAACGAACCAGACATAGGGGTTAAGACAAGGCAAGTCTGCGAGCGTGAATTCGAATCCCTGGCTAGCTGAACCTCTCGCTACTTTGAATTTCGCGTTTGGGAAGCTGTGAGTTTTGATTGGTCCTGTGACTTTCACACCAGTTATTTTGCTTAAGGACCATGTTTCATATTGTGGCTTCATGTGTTTCAGATAGAAAGAGAAAAACATATGATCAGCCCCGCTATCAGTAGATGGAGCGTTTGCAACTTTCACAAAAGAACGAAACCTGAAGGCTTTTGGAGTGATTGGTAGATCCAGTTGCGAGTCTCGTGTGTTTTGAAGATCAAACGATACAACTGGCTCTAACCAATACTGGCTTGGTAAATCAACAGCATCATGCTGGATTCGCTTCAAGGTCCACTTGGGAAATAAAAGTTTTTTGCTTTGAAGAGTGGCATGAGCCTCTTTCTCAGCTCTTTCTTTTTTTTTCATCCTCTCGGATGATCCGCTGGTGCTCATCCAGTTCGGCTTCACGAGCATTTCGCTTTTTAAGCTCGTTTTCATCCAGCTCTTTTTCGTCTTCATCATTATCAACGATGGGCTCTTCACTGAACAATTTTTCCTTTCCCTTAGGTTCTTGTTTGATGTAACACCCCGTAATTTCAAATCAATGTATGTTGAACTTATTCGAACAAAAGCTTAAACTACAATCGTATGCTAAGTAAATCCATATCATGACATTTATACAATAGGGACTTGAATACCCTAAGGACTTGTTTATACAAGTTAATTTCTATACATACCTTGTAAATCATACTTAAATATAAGTGATGAACACTTATATTGAATTTACACATTTATAATACAATATAAGTCAAAATAAGTCAAGGAATGAAAGTTTAAAACAATATACCCCACCACAATGGAGTTTAAGGTTCAATAAAGTGAGCCAAGTGTGTTCATGGCCATGGAACCTTCCTAATTTTAAGTTCACGGCCTAAAAGTGATAAAGGGAAGTGTTCACGGCCTAAGGAAGTAAAAGCAATGTAGTTTACGGCCTTAAGTATTAAAGGGAAGGTTGTTCACGGTCCAGAATTAATCCCATGATGATGTTCACGGTCATGGAAGGTTCCTAAGTTCTAGTTCACGGTTTGGGGACTTTTCCAAGGTAGTTCATGGTTGAATCTCAAATCAAAATAGGTGTTCACGGTTGGCCATGAACCGTGAACACATCAAATATCTCATATATTATCTTAATTTATCATACCAATGTGATAGAAGTACTCTTCCCAACGAACATATCACATCAAGTTCTTTCATATATAATGTGCAAATGAATTCATTTGCACATTTAGCAACCGTAAACACTTCCTACTCTTCCAAAAGTTCAAGCTTTAGTTCTTCATTTGCTCTCAAGTATCAAGTTTATACCCAGAGAACTTTCAAACTTCGAATCTGCTTCCATAATTCCTACCTATTTGTAAGTAATCCCTTTGAACAAATATTAGTTTCCTTGTTATATTACTAGTTAACTAATTTAGGGATACAATTATGTGAAAAATATAATCAGTATACGGTTAACCACACGTATTCTATACCGGGAATCATCGCAACCACATCGAAACCAACCAGAAACTCATACACGAGGTGAGTTCATACCCCCGTATTTTCATAGTTTTTACTGTTTTAAAGGGGGAATACACGTCTAACACAAGGATTTTGTGTTACAAACAAATGGTTTCAAAATATATCTTACCAAAATGGATTTCAATTGTCATCAAATCAAATGGTTTTAAATTGTGTTAAAATGACATCAAGTCACCAAAAGTATTTCAAAATGTTAAATTCTGTAAATGATTTTATAAACTTATGTTTTCCCCAAAAATCATATATATATATATATATATATATATATATATATATATATATATATATATATATATATATATATATATATATATATAAGATTTAAAGGGCTTAGGACTGATAAGTCACTTTGGTTCCTTTTCCTTGTTTGGATGTGGGCCTATAGTATCAGTTATTTGTCCGAATTTCGTTTAAATTTTAGTTATATATATTTGTATATGTATATAAATATAAAGGTTATTTCTTTCAATTTCAATACTCCTTGTAACATGTCGAGCAAGGGGTTGCATTCATGAACAGTTAGTACCAATTCAGAAAATACATATAAATTATAATAGGTATAATTTATGATTCATATAACATTAATTCACGATTCAAGTATACTAGAGTACATCATTTTACAAGAACAAGGGTTTGATTCAAAACTAATCAAGGGTATACATTTTTCATATACATGTTAAGAATACTAATTCAGGAGCATACTAATAATCATTTATTTTTGAATGATCGGGTTTTCACAACTATTATACATGTAACGTCTATATGCTTTTTATGAGTCAATAGATTCAGGTTGTTTATTTATTTAAATAACATAATTAAAGTCCTGACATTATAACCAGAATCTCTAGTCGGGGATCGAAACAAGTGTGTATAGATCTATATTGGGATTGACAACCCCGCACTCAGACTGGTAGCTACAGCCAAGCATACACGCCTACGAGTGACAGTTGTTATCAATAGCTTTTAACGCCTTCAAAGCGTTGTTTCAGGCCATCTAGTCTTAGTATGGTTATAATAACTCATTAAGAAGATATTAACAATACGGTTAATGTATAATTAACTAAACATGAGTACATTTTCAAAGTACCAATTTAGTAAAATACAGTTTTACAGATTATACTAATACAGAACACTGGTTTACAAACAGAACGGTTTTATATGATTAAAACTACTTTTCATATACAGCAGAAAATATAGGATTTTCTGGAACATTTTACATATTCAAGAAACATAAAATATAAATACTTATTCACTCACTCAACTTTATGTTGATACTCTCTTTTCAAATTACTTGTATTCTCAGGTAATCAGTGGACATGTACTCCCCGAGCTTTTGAGAAGATGGAGCTATATTTGAGTCATGTCTTCTTCTTTTGTATAACTATTTTGGTGTCGATATACATTGATTGAACACTTGTAAAAACTTATACTTATTAATGCAATGGTTATTTGTACTTTGATTACTATAATGCATGTGTTGTGATACTACAAATGAAGTCATCCACCCCCGGATGTTTCCGCCGTCTGGTTTGGGGGTGTGACATTTGACAACAGGCTTAAACGGAGCTTTGAGGTCTTCTTTTATTGACCTATCAGACACACCTTCTCCCCCTTGTTTCGGAATGCTGCCAGATTCCGGAACACCCTCCATCCTGTTGCAAAGACTGGCCTTAACTTCTCAGCAAGATGTTTTCGCATTGAAATTGTGATCATTGAGTCCCTGGTCTCAATGATGTTTGAGAGCATGCCAGTAACATCTGTAATACAGCTTCGCATGACAGCTCTCTCAGATAACAAATTATTGACCTGTTTCTCTGAAGTGTCCATTTTAACACTTAACATCTTTACTTCTTCCGTCTTGAGGGCAAGAGAGTCCATGAGTTTGCTCTCCACTGCCAGTTCATCTTAAAGCTTGGTAATTAGAAGGAGATGGAGGTTTGAAATGCTTCATGGTCAGTTTTCAGACCAGTACGAATTTCTTGCAATTTAGCCTTCTCATATTTAAAGAGAGAACCCAGACTCTTTAGAGATTCATTGGCCGCCGTGGTGTTTGAGTTGAAGGTGGTGTGGAAATTCTTCATGAATGCAGTAGTGTCAGAAATTAGTTTATCGACTTTTTCAGTCGAAGTCTTGCAAACTTCAGCAGAAGCAGCAAATGCTTTATTCATCTTTTCAGCATTGGTAGAATGCTCCTTCGTGATTCGTTCAAAGAGAGACTCGACTGCTGCTTTAGAGTACGCATCAGAAGATGAATCCGAGGAAGCGAGAAGCAGTTGATCAATCTTTTCATGTAGGGACTGAAGTTGCCCTTTCGTAACAGACACATCATCTTCACTCTCAGTCCGAATTTGAAAAGGACTGTAAGTGAATCCCTCAAGATCTTCATCATTACCAAAGACCATATCAGGGTCATCTTAGCGAATAGGGGAAATAGGAGGTGAAACATGGGTTGAGAAACCTGAATCTTTAGCCCCCGTATCAAATACGTTGACCGAAACAAGAGGTGTGGTATAGTTAGTAGGTGGAACTGTAGAATCAGTGAACACTGGGGTAGAAAGAGGAATGCTTGTGTGTTGTTGCGAAGAGACTGGTGGAGGGCATGGTGCAATGGTAATTGGGATAGAAGTTGTTTTAGGTGAAGGAGGAGGAGAAGGAACAGAATCATTATGAGGTTGAGTTACCTCAGGATTTAATATCTCTTCTTCGTTGCGAGCGTTATGATCCTCGTTGCGAACGTCTGACTGAGTCTCAAACTCCAAACTTTCACTTTCTTTTGCAGTGGGGGACTTTCGCTTGCGAGCCGGTTGCTTTCGCCTTTTGGTAATAGCTGTAGAAGGAGCAGTTTTTGCCTTACGCTTCTTTCGAGTGACTGTAGGCTCAGAGGGACCCTCTTTCATTTACTTTTGTTTTCCTCCCTTTTTCACCTTTTCAGCTTCTTCAATTGTTGTACGCATCTCAGGAGTAATGGTACGAGCTCCTGAAGATGGAAGCTTTTTGTACTCCTCTAGAATTTTACTTGCAGCTGGCACGGAACATTGTCTCCGGAATAGAGCCAGCAAAGGCAAACTTTGAGTTGTCAGCAATGATGTTCTTGGTTGTATGAAAAGTGGCAATCGATGAAATCAGGGCATCTTGCATCACGAGTATGTTGTGTTTTTCAATCGCCCGATAAACGACGATAGTTCAAAATCGAGCACAGGAAATCTCACTGTGTCGAGTCGTGGAATGAGTACTTTGCACTAGCTGAGACCACAGAACAGTGCCATAATCAAGATTAATGCCAAGGTAAAGACCATACATAAGAGTCATAAACAGCTTACTGGCACAGTCAGAACCAGTGACTCTTTCAGAGAAAGCTTTGAAAAGTAGAGTAAATAGACCATTCTACCGAGGAGGCAAGTTGGGTTTTCTGAACTTTGAGATAGAAGGAATGAGATATTTATACATCATCTCATAGAACATCTCCATAATAGCTGCGATGCAGATTGAGTCTGGATTCACCATAGAATCAACATATGTAAGCCCTAACAGAGAACAGAACCTGGACATGGTGATAGAAGTTTTCTTTTCAAAGATTTCAAATGTGATGCATTCTTCTTCCTTGATGTATGATGCTGAGGAGTAAACCTTCGAGAGTAGATACATTGGGATGCACTCAACCTTAGTTAAGGCATTGACTAGAAGAGAGTATTTCAAACATTCAATGATCGGTAACATGAAAGAATCGTACTTGAATGGAGAGAAATCAAGAATCAAATTTTGATTTTTTTTATGGCAAGTAGTGACGATTGAGCGGTCTGATCATGAACTGATGAAGAAACAGCCATTGTTGCAGGTTGATGAAGAATAAGAACAACAGAGAGAAATTATTGTTTAGGGTTCTTAAGAGATTTTGTGGTGGTAAAGAGTAATGTTGTAGATGAAAATTCTTTTTATATGATTACGCAAGAGAGAGAATTTGAAGCATCGATTGATCGATTTCCTCTGAAACGGCGCCTGAAAAAGCGTGTTTTGACAACTGTAGCCTCGATAAAGGTGTCAGGCGACGTGATAATTGGAAGCGTTTCAAATTCCACGCGCCTAAATTTCGAAATTTTATCCACCACAAGCCGCATCATCATTATCTTGCTCTCATCCTTTCAACCTCCAATCTTTTCATTAAATACTCATACGTCCTTTCGCATTTGAGACACAAGGTAAATTATGTGTATAAAACCGAGCATTATTGAATCTGCGAAACTAAAAATGCCATAAGTACCTCGAACAAGACTTTAGGAAAATCAGAGAGATTTTCGTGCAAGAGTGTGCCAAAGAAAAAGAAATAAAGCAAGATATATATGTAGGATATTAGTGATGTCTTAAAAGACATGAAACTATAGATCCCGGGCAACGATCTCTTCCTTCACAGTCAAGAGAGACTAAGAAGTGTTTGTGTGGTGTCCCATTGAATTACGATCAACTGTTTGTTAAGAAACAATTAAAGGCATCTTTTAATTATACTTTAAGGGTGGCTTAAACTTCAACCAAACTACGAAACTTGAGATAAGTATGAAATATTAGTTGAAGTACTCGTGTGACCAGTGTAGTCAGTTGAACGAGTAGCTTTGGAAATTATTGAGTATGTTGGATAAATTTAGAAATCTCAAAAAAAAAAAAAAAAACTAGATCTTATAGGGAAGGAATGTCTTAGGTCTAGATCATTTCATTAAGATCTTACATAAGAAGGAAAAGAGATTCCTTGGTACAAACCACGAAAGTGGACATTCGTTAATTCCTTGGTGAAAGATCTAGAAAATTTAATTGTTCACCGTCAATTCATGAGAGTGTGTTGGATATTGGGTCTCACTTAGCTCGTGGTAGTACGAAACTAAGATCATTAACACAGATTTGGTGCAACCATAAACCTCATTGGTAGTATCCGAGAGTCTCAAGGGTTGCAATCATGGATGCGAAAGTGATGGAGAAAAGTAGCGATGGTTCAAGTAGAAGAAATGTACCTCTGCTATGTGAAAATGACCAAGCAGACAACTCTTAACTCGAGATGAGAAGAGTAAGGTAGCTCATGACTTATGTGAATTCGCAGCCTAATTGGGAAGAAACAATTGGTGGAATCGATTCATTAAGGCTTCAACATAGAGTCGGTGAGGCTTAGGACTACATGCAGCAGCATGCTTCTAGGGACACTTAGCTAATTCATAGATAAAGAAATTTATACCTGCCCCATCACACGAATTAAGAGATATAACGAACATGATCCTTCGTGATCTTTGTACGTGTCTAAGATATTTTTGGTGTTTTATGATTTATGAAAATAAAAGAAAGAAAAAGAAACACAGATAAAATAATTTTGCAATTTTGAAATTTTTTGAAAGGGAAATAAAAAGAATTTTTTTTTTGAATTTTGAATCATAAAAATAAAAAAACTTAAAGATATAATATAGATAGGAAAACAAAAAAAATTCAAACAAAACAAAAAAAAACAAATTTTTTTTTATGCGAATTAGGGCGAACGTTTGTCTCAATTCGTGTCCCGAAAAAATTGGAAACGAATTAGAGCGAGCGCTCGTGCCAATTCGTGTGACAAGAATAAAAACAAAATCGAATATTTAGTTAAAAACTAAAGTGGTACTAAGAGAGAGCAAGAGGTTTTGGAACTGATTCAGCTTCCATCATTCCTAGGCCTTGGAGAATTCGGTTGAATGTAGGTTCAGGTAAAGCGTTTGTAAATATGTCAGCCAACTAATCAGAGGATCTCACAAAGTGAATTTCAACGTTGCTGTCTTCTACATGATCCTTAATGAAATGATACCTCAGTGCTATGTGTTTCGTCATTGAGTGTTGCACTGGGTTGTGACAAATACGAATGGCACTTTCGGAGTCACAATATAGTGGGATTTGTTTCATGCTTAAGCCATAATCGCGAAGTTGTCTTTGAATCCAAATGACTTGGGATGTACATGAGGTAGCAACTATATATTCAGCTTCAAGTGTTGACAAGGACACACACATTTGCTTCTTGGATTGCCAACTGACAAGTTTGCCATCGAGAAATTGGCATCCTCCAGTTGTGCTTTTTCTATCTAATCCACATCCCCCAAGGTCAGCATCCGAAAATGCTTGTACGAAGAAGCCTGAATTTGCAGGATACCATATGTCAAGTGATGAGGTTCGTTTCAAGTATCTGAAGATATTCTTGACGGCCACCATATGAGGTTCGCGAGGATTTTCCTAGAACCTAGCACAATAACAAACGGAAAACATAATATTTGGTCAACTAGCTGTTAGATACATCAATGATCCTATCATTTGATGATAAAGGGTCATATCAGCAGCTGGTTTTTCTAGAGATGGTGTCAGTTTCGTTCTGAATTCCATTGGAACCTTCGCTTTACAGTCTCCCACCATGCCAAACTTAGTTAGCAAAGTCTTCGTATATGCTTCCTGATTTATGAAAATACCTTCTGGTCCCTGTCTTATATTCAATCCAAGGAAAAAGTTAATTGGTCTCATGGAGCTCATCTCAAATTTAGTTTCCATCAATTTTCGGAATTCAACTGGTAAGCTAGGATTCGTAGAACCGAAAATGATGTCATCAACATAAATTTGGATGATCATCAAGTGGTCACCCTCTTTCTTGCGAAAGAAGGTTGGTTCAACTGAACCTTGTCTAAATTTGGACATTTTAAGGAAGCGAGTGAGAGTTTCATACCAGGATCTTGGAGCTTGCTTTAGACTATAGACTGCCTTGTCTAAGATGTAGCAGTGATTGGGATACTTCTCGTTTACAAACCCAGGTGGTTGTTCCACGTATACAGTCTCTTCTAATTCTCCATTCAAGAAAGCACATTTAACGTCCATTTGAAATACCTCGAAGTTCTTGTGTGCTGCATATGGCAAGAAGATGCAAACAGATTCCAACCTTGCAACATGTGCGAAGGTTTCTTCGTAGTCAATGCCTTCTTCCTGACAATACCCCTTAACCACGAGTCTCGCCTTGTTTCTTATAACATTCCCTTCTTTATCCATTTTGTTGCGAAAAAACCCACTTTAAACCTACAAACGATGCATCTGGTGGAGTTGGACTTAGCCTCCAAACTTTGTTTCGTTCAAACTCGTTGAGTTCGTCTTGCATCGCTTGCACCCAATCAGAATGATCGAGAGCAACATTAACCGTTTTAGGTTCTACTTTTGAAACGAATGAGTTAAACATACAAAATTCTACTTTAGAGAATAATGCAGTTTGTTTCGCTTTTTGCTAAAATCTTATAACGACTCCTGCAGAAGATTCGCCGATTACTTGGGTTTTCGGGTGATCTCTGGTCTATTTGGTTAGTGGAGGATAGCTTGGATCATAAGAGGGATCCAATTCAGCATTTACTTCTTCGAATTCTAATTGAACGTCTGAATCGTCATTCGCATCCTTATTCTCCGCCTCGAATGACGAGAGGTCCTCTTCTTCAGGAATTGAAGTATTTCCTGTGAATGGAGGTTCTAGAGTCATTGTGGGAGGTGAGTTATTTGTATCAGAGGGTGGGTCAGAAGAAAGATACGAAGTGTAACCCTCCCCCTTCGATGGAATGTTCGTATCTTGTGGTGTAGATTGCTCCCCCTGAGGACGTGCATTGGAGTCAGAATTCTCCCCCTGGAATGTAGTGCTCGTGTCTTGAGGTACTTTCGCAGTTGATGGCTGATTGTGCATGTCTTTCGCAACGTCATCAATTATCTTCTTCAATTCATCTACTTTATTGTCAGCTGCTTTCGCTTCAGATGTGATAGCCTTCTTTGGCTCATCAAAGAGTAGCATAAATTCCTAATACAAATTGGAGAGTGGAACAGTGGCTGGACTTGGCTTAGGAAAGATTTCCTTCGATTGACTCTCATTCGACTGAATCCTCTTCAAGTAGTTGTCATCGAACATAACATAGTAGGTTTCTTCGATCTTCTTTGATCGTTTGTTGAGAACCCTATATGCCTTGGAGGTCAGCGAATATCCCAAAAATATACCATCATCAGCTTTCGCATCAAATTTGTTTCGTTGTTCCTTGGAGTTGAAGATGAAACACCTGGAACCAAATACATGGAAAAACTTAACATTAGGTTTACGATTATTTATGATTTCATAAGGAGTAATAGAGAATTGCTTATTTAGGATAGATCTATTTTGGGTGAAACAAGCAGTCGCAATAGCATCCGCCCATAAATATAGAGGTAGACATGCAAAAGAGAGCATATTTCGACCAAGAGTGGTTTCGCCTTTCAACTACACTGTTCTGTTGTGGAGTGTAAGGAGCAGAAAAGTTGTGTGAGACTCTCTTTTCAGCAAGAAATTCTTCAAACGCTTGGTTTTTGAATTCTAGCCCATTTTCGTTGCGAACATTGCGAACCAGCTTTCACAGTTGAAGCTCAATTTGCTTTATAAAATCCTTGAGTTTAGGAGTAGCTTCAGATTTATGTTTAAGAAAATACACCCAAGTGAAACGTGAAAAATCATCAACTATTACAAGAATGTACTTACTACCACCAACATTTTCAGTTGCAGAAGGTCCACAAAGGTCGATATGTAGAAGTTCCAATGGTTCAATGAATTTCGTGTTTACTATTGTTGGATGACTCTTCCTGCTTTACTTCCCCATCTCACAGGCTGCACACAAATGATCCTTATCATACTTCAAGAGAGGAAGCCCTCGCACATGATCACCAAGAACAAGCTTGTTGATGTCTTTGAAGTTGAGGTGTGAAAGTCTTTTATGCCATAGCCAGCTATCATCATAGTGAGCTTTCATAAGCAAGAATATGGAAGGCTTCCCTCATATCAGGTTCATATTCAAAGGATACATTTCTCCTTTTCGCTGCGACTTCAAGAGAACTGCTTTCGTCTTCTTTTCTATAATCTCAGATCCTTCATCGTCAAAGGATACTTTTAAGCTCGTCCCTACAACCAATTGTGAAACACTAATTAGGTTCTGTTGTAAGCCTTCCACATATGCCACCTTACAAATCGAAAAATCTCCGTTCGTTATCATCCCATATCCTTTAATCCTTCTAAACGAATTCTTTCCGTATTTCACATTTCCACCATCTTTGAGAGCACGAAATTCTCGCAATTCTTCCTTCCTTGTAGTGATGTGACGCGAGCAGCCACTGTCGATATACCATTCAGAATCGAACTGCTCGTCACGAATTACCTGCAAAAATCAAGCATATTTAGGAACCCAAAGTTTCTTGGGTCCTTGTGAGCCTTTTATAGAAAGAGGAAAAGCAATAGCAAGATCAACCATATAAGTACGTTTAACTAATGTGGTTTTATCTTTCTTTGTTATCGTGAATACTTTTATTTTATATTTAACGCTCGTTTGTTTTGGAACGGATGATTTTGTTTATGTTTTATTTGTTTCTTTACGAATTCTTTTCCATCTTTCTTTGAGTTAGTTGTAGTTTTCTTGATTGGTACGTTAGAGTCCGAAACTAACTTTCCTTTTCCTTTATTATCCTTGGATGAGAATTTCGTGGGTAGAGAATGATGAGGTTTTGGTTTTTCCACAGGTTTCTTTGAAAGAAAAGATTTTTGAACAAAGTTCCTTTTAGATTGCTGTGGATTGCAAGAGTGACAGTGTGAACATTGACTGGGATTCGCATGCGAACGAGCTTTCACATTTTGATTGGAAGATTTTTCTTTGCGAACGTAGTTGGAATTTTGGGATTGCCAAA
The DNA here is from genome assembly GCF_052849685.1 of Lactuca virosa. NCBI lineage: Eukaryota > Viridiplantae > Streptophyta > Magnoliopsida > Asterales > Asteraceae > Lactuca > Lactuca virosa. The sequence goes on from NC_136433.1 coordinate 26,422,840, forward strand.
ATTGCTTCCTTTCATTGAGATTTCTCAGATATCTCACATTTCTTAGATGTTTTTGCTCTGCAAGTTGCTCAGAGGACTTGTGGATATTCGTCTTGGGTTTTGCTTTTCTTGCATGAGACTCGTTCGACATTGACTTAGGTTCACTTTAGATATCCTTGGTTCCACTTAGACTCCCTTTCTCAGAGCTTGAGGGATTGTTTAGTGGTTCTGCCACATATTGTCCTTTCACTCTCCACGAAGTTCTTTTTGATAGACCCTTCGTTTCATCTACATTGTCTATAGGAGCTGACCAAAAGTACTCATCGCAACCATCTTTGTTGTCATCGTTGACGATGGACGTTAATTCAAAAGTTTAATTTTTATCCAGTCCTTTAGTAGCAAACAACTGATTAGGGACAGTTTGTACTTTGGGAAAAACCGTTGCTTTCGCTTTTAAAATTTCTGGTTTATTTTGAGAAATATGAGCGACAACAGAATTTTCAGAAATCAAAACTTTCCCAATTTCAATTTCGTTTTTAACAAACTCTGAGCAGTCAATATCATCCTCTACAGATATTTCGCTCATATCACTGTCCTCATCAAATTCAGATGTACTTTCAACATTAATTTTGTTTTCTGAACTTAATTTGGCATTCAATGAATCGAACTTCTGCATAGTATCGAATTTTATTTGCTTCTTATCATTTTCATCCAAGAGCTGTTTTAACATATTTTTGTGGTCTTTGGACTTAATGTATGATTCAATTCTTTCCAGTCCTACCCTGTAAGCATCAGAAGTCTCGTCATATGAGACGATGGATTCGCACTTATAACAATCGGCATCAATTTCGTCTTCCTTTAACTCAAGAAATGGTAAAATCATCTTGTAAATTTTCTTACCAATCTCACAATCAAGGTGCAACTGAGTAATGTTAAAGTAAAGCCTTTTAGCAATCAAACAAAAAATGTTACGTTGTTTTAAAAGCATCAAAAATTGTCTCGTTGCAAGTAAATTAACTGATCCCTATACTTAGACAAATTCGACTCGATCTTCTCAATCGACATTCGCCTCTCATCGCTTTTCGACGAAACCCTACTGATTTGATCAGTTAGGTTAGAGTTTGTTAAACGGGTTCGTTTTAAACTATCACTAATGCTTGAAAAGGTCAATTTTAGGTCATTTAATTCATTCTCATATCTAGACACAAGTATATTTAGAGATTCAAGAATTAGATTTACCTTGTTGATCAGTTGTTCGCACTCATTGATTTGTTCACTAACTGGTTTCACTGTGAAGTAGCTATCATCCCTTCTTCCACTCCCAGTAGCATACTCATGTGTTTGTGACCCATCATTTGCCACCATCAAACACTTTCCTACAAACCATGAACTCTCCTCTTTCGCAACGAACGCCCTGCCATGTGTGGGCCTGCGAACCTCGTCATCTTCAGAGTCTGTTGACCAGAGCTCAACTCCTCCAAACTCGTTTTCAACAATATTTTTCTGCACAATCAAAGCAGGCATAGAGTTATCAGCAACCTTTTTCTTCCTAATCTCCTACAACTTTCGCATGTGGTAAGTCTCATCATCTTCTCCTTCTTTCTTCTCATTTAACCTTCTCAGCATGCACTCCTTGGCCAAATGATTTTTGCCATGACAATAGTTGCAGTCATAGCTAGAGTCACCCATGAGCTTCTTTTCCTTCTTATCTTCCTCTTTTTGAGAAGCGCTTTTATTCTCCTCTTTCACCTTTTCCGAGTTGTAGCTGCCCTGCCAGTTTCGATTCTTGTTTGATGGAAATTTCTTCCTTGCGAACCGCTTGGGATTTGAAACCATTAAAGCATATTCCTCGTTCGTAAGATCACACTCAGAATGATCAGACTCAGACTCATCCTATGCAATTGTCTTTCCCTTCGCAACAAGAGCTAGAGACCCCATACCAGAAACAACTTTCGCTTCTTTCGACACCTCACTTTCATGTGCCTTAAGAATCCCAACAAGCTTGGCTAAAGTGTAACTTTTGAACTGCTCGTGCGCTTTGACGGTAGAAACCACTGCCATCCACTCAGATCTAAGCCCATTCATGAGAGTAACCTTTTGTTCGATCACCTCACGTCCAATACCATGTTTCATCATCTTGCTGAGAAGATGATTGTAGCGATTGAATGTTTGGCTCAATTTTATTCAGGCTTTTGTGCGAAAGCACCAAACTACGAAAGCAAAAGTGTTTGTGTAGAAGGCTCAAGATCTGCATCAGTGGAGTAAAGTTCCTTGAGCCTATCTCATATGGCTTTCGCAGTATCACATGAACTAACTAGACGAAAAGTGTCGGCCTGCAAAGTGAATCTAATGATCCTCATTGCTTTGACATTGCTAATTAGTTTCTCTTTCTCGTCTTGAGGAACATCCTTTACATCAAGGAGCAGCTGGTTGTATTCCTTCTGAGTTTTGATGACTCTTTTGGTTTCTATGTGAACAAATGGACCTAGAGTAATGGCTTCCCATATTAAATAACCATTATCATCTGAACCAAGAACATAATCTTCAAAATGAAGCGCCCATACTTCATATTCATGAGGAAAGAGAATCGAGATCCTTGTTGTTGATCCAATACTGCTTGAAATATTTATGGAGTTGATGTGAGAATCGTCGTGCTGCATGATGATATTTTCTTTGATACCTGTAGAGAATCAGACGTGTAAACTAAGATAGTTTATAGGGTAATATCAAGATCACTTTATTCCGTCAAGATGACTATGAGGACGACTGAACCAGATCCTATATTAATGGAAACCCTAAACAAAAACTTTGTAAACAGAAGAGATGCGTATAGATTACACAGTCTTCTGCTCTGATACCAATTGTTAGGATGTAAATCCTTGAAAAGATCGTTTAGATTCAAAACAAGTAAAAGCAAGAACACAATCAATGATCCAAATAATGTTGAATGATTAAGTGTCACGCCTCAAAAGAACTCGAGAAAGAGTTGCTACTATAGAGGCGTGATTAGGGTTACAGAATGATTATCAGAGTTAAAAAAAATACGATGCATGCATGCATCTTAAATATTCTAACCCTAGTAGATAACTACGGGAGGACAAGCCCAACCCGTTTACATAAAGGACTAAACTAAAAGGCCAATGACGCAACATCTAATACCCAACAACGTTGATTATGGGGGCTCATGGTAATACATTATAACCACCTTAGAGATCTGACTACCTCGAGGGATGCCTTCAAGTAGTAACTAAAATACGTTAGGACTAATAGAATATCCTAAAATATAACGATAGTAAGATAGGAATGGTAAAATATCCTATAAAGATGTTAAGATAGGAATGGTAAATTATCCCATAGAGATAGTAGGATACATATAGCAGAATATCCTATTCGGGAGACTTATAAGTTACAAGATCCAAGAAATTTTGGAAGAGATAATATAGTAAAGTATAGAAAATAAGGAATATAAGTAAAATGACCATAATCACTGTAACAATTCCTAAAAGGTTTTCAAAAAGATTTTATTCCATGTTTAACTAAAACCTATGGACACCAACATTATGTTGAAGTTTTCAAAATCACATGTATTCCTACGATGGAGTATGGATCAATGCAAGGAAGAGCTTCAACTTGAATATAGATAAATAGATTTGATTTATTCCTTGTAATAGACTTCATTTATAAAAAGGTAGTTATGGGTTGCGCTCTGTGATTTGAGTAATTTATGAAAACACCGTCACCACTCGACATTTCCGCCAACGGCCGGGGAAGGTGTGACACTGGCGCTGGTGGTCAGCATGTGAGAGTACTTTGACTCATCAGATCATAAGAATTAACCTTACATAATCGAGACCTAACCGAATACGCAACCCATACTCTACCATGCATAGTCAACAAACCACGACGATCATAATCAAAGGAGGAAATCCGTCCCACAATCCTCTCACTCTTCTGGCTCTACTCTTTACGTGCCTCTGCATGAGCCCCTTTAATCATTTCCAATAGTGATGTAACAACATTTAGTCGCAAACACACGTCTCAAATTAGAGCACTAGTCGCCTTACGACTCAAAGCATCGGCCATGACATTGGCCTTCCCCGAATGATACAATATGTCATAGTCATAATCCTTATACATATCAAGCCACATTCGGTGTCTCATATTCAAATTCGGCGGATCCATCAAGTATCTCAAAATATTGTACTTTGTGTAGATGTTACAATGAACCATGGGTAAATAATGACGCAAAATATTAAGGGTGAAAACCACTACCCCCAGCTCCAAGTCCTGGGTAGGATAATTCACATCGTGAGGCTTCAACTTCATCTAAGCATATACAATAACCTGACCCCACTGCATGAGTACAATACCCAACCTAGTGATCGAAGCATCAAAAGAAACTACAAAATCCTCAACACTCTTGGGAAGGGTCAAGACTGGTGCCTCATACAACCTCTTCCTCAAGGTCTCAAATGTTGTGTGCTGCTTAGGTCCCCGCTAAAAAGCAACCGTCTTCTCCATTAAATGTGTCATAGGTACCGTTATCTTTGAGAAATCCTAGATAAACCTTTGATAATATCCATCCAAACCAAGGGAATTTTGAATCTCAGATGGAGACCTCGAACCTCCCACTACAGCACAACCTCAATCTTAACAAAATCGACTAACATACCATCTTGGTTGGAGAGCGGTCCCAAAAACTAAACCTCATGCAACAAAAAATCACATTTGAATAACTTGGTATAGAGGCTCTCCCTCATCAAAGTCTCAAAAATCTCTCATAAGTTCAAGTCATGCTACTCCTAGGTCGTAGAGTATACCAAAATGTCATAGATAAACACGATCACTAACTACTCCAACATCGGCCTGCAAACCCGGTTCATGAGATCCATAAACATTATCGGTGCATTGGTGAGCCCAAATGGAATCACCACGAACTCGTAAGGCCCATAACGAGTCCTGAAGGTCGTCTTCTGAATATCTTCTTCCCTGACTCTCAGTTAGTGGTAATCTGACCTCAAGTCAGTCTTGGAAAACCAAGATGCACCCTGCAACTGATCAAATAGGTTGTGGATCCTCGGAAGTGGATAATGGTTTTTCACTATCTGCTTGGTTAGCTATCGATAGTTAATGCACATTCGATGTGTTCCATCCTACTTGGCTGAATAAACTCACTGTCCAACAGCTCCTTATAGGTGGACAACTCTTGCATCTCGGGAGGTGCAAGGCGACTAGGTGCCTTATCTATCAGAATCACAGCCGGAACCAAATCAATCTTGAACTCAACTTGCTTCTCACGAGGCACTTCCGGCAAATCCTCAGGAAATACATCGGTAAAATCCCGAACTATAGGCACATCCACAACCGTCTTCTTCTTTTCAACCCAAGTATCCACTACATAAGACAAGAACCAATAATACCCATGCAACAAGTATCTCCAAGCTCTGGCAGCTGAACAAAAGGTTGGGGCACCCCACGTACCCTTTCCATGAACAATCATTTCTCCCTCACATGGGGTTCGAACTCACACCAAGCTAACGATCGATGTCGATCGTAGCCTCGAATCGACTCAAACAATCCATACCCAAAATAATCGTCATCTCTCCCAAAGTAATGGGAATGAGATCAATCAGAAACTTCACACGAAACATCTCCAAAATACAATTGCAGTAAATCATCGAGGCCCTCGCATATCGATCATCAACAATGTCCACTACTAAAGGGTGATCTAATGCTCCTAGAGCGACATTAAAATTCTTGTTGAACATAAAATATACAAAAGACCAATTGTTCCTCCAAATCAAACAATACAAGCCCAGGCATATCATTGACTAATAACATTTGTAGTCACATCATAACAAAAATTAAGCATAGATAAGGAAAAACAAGTAAAATTAAAGATACATACTGGTAACCACATTCTGTGCTACTCTAGCCTCCTCTGTCGTCAACTGGAAAGCTCGGCTCTTCACCACAGGAGCTTCCGCCTTGCCCTGTCGGCATTGATAAATCAATAGATATCACGAGGATATTTATGGACAAGGTTTAATCTCTTAAACCTTGAATGAACAATAAAAATGGAGGCTGATAACATATTTCAGTCAAGTCTAGATAAAACCAGTCAAGCCTTGAACGATGAAGAACAATAATCAAGTATTCAGTGCAATGTATTAAAATAAAGTCAAGAGAATGAACAAAGAGAATGATAGAATGGGAGAATGAAAGATGTGATTCTTGATTGATCAAAGGCACACAAATTACATAGTTGATACTCCTATTTATACTACTTAGGGGCACAATAGACAAAAGAGACAATAAAGTGAAATATGGATTGCGTATCAACTTCCTGACAATGTATTACGGTTGATCTTGTCTTAGGGACTTAAGGTAAGAATGACGAGTGGATGATCGTCAGCCATTATGTATGTCTCTAGAGTTTGGAATATTGGGCTCCTGATTTTGTGTAGTACATTTATGGAGATGGTTAGTAAATATATCTATAGAAGTTCCCGTTTAAGTGGCTTCTCTATGATGTGGGTCTTAGCGTTTAGAGAGAGAGGCAGTTATTATAGTTGAGTGTTTCAAATGGCTTGGTGGTTTTTTGGCATCAGTTGGGTTTCGGGTGGTCTCTTAAGTTCGATATGGATGTGTTGATTATATGAAGTGGGTAGAGGTAACATATGGATTGTGTTAGTTCAGTTAAAATTCTAAGCAAGTCAGATTTCAAGGACGAAATATAGTTTAAGTGGGGGAGAAATATAACACCTAGTTTTTTGATATTTCTAATATCAGGATATGGGCCGTAAATGGATCGATTAAAGGTCTTGGACTTCAAGGTAATAGATTTTAGACCCTATCGGATGTTGATAACGTTGGTTTAAGTGATTAAAGCCATCGAATTGTGCTTCGAAGAAAAAGGGTAAAATGGGAAAAGTTATATATTGGGCTTCTTGCCTGGATTATGGTTTTATTTCCACATGTATTAAGCCAAAGGTACTTAGATAGGGTTGTGGGGTTCATCAATACTTTTCCGTGCATAAAAATATCGTCAAAATCGGAGTAGAAACGAAGAAGTTATGACTGTTTGAAGTTTGAGAGGAATTTGGGGAAAAAGCCATTGTCACGGCGTGACAGTAATGTTGTCACGATGTGAGGCCGTCACGAGGTGACGAACAGGATATCATGAGGTGAAAACTGGGCAACCCAAGCCCACAAAATTTTAGGATTTTCTATGTATTTAAAGAGTGGTTCCGTGTTTTTGGGGTATTTTCCATCCTCCATCTTATGTAACGCCTCTTACGAGAAACCCTAGCCTCCCTTTCACCACTTTGAGCCTCCCCACTCCTCTCTCATCCATTTTTGGTGTTCTTGGTGGACTTTGGAAAGAATCTCTTTCAAGATGGAGTTTTGGAGCCTTGCATAAGAAGATCTCAGCTTCCAACTATCTTTTGGACCTTGGGTATGATTCAAGTTCCGAACTTTATGCTTATAAGTTGCTAGATCTACATTTGAAGCTTGTTTTTGGTCCATTAAATGAAGATTATGTTGTTAGATGTTCCTAAGTTAGCAACTTTATCATTCCACCTTGTCACAAGAGTATTTTAGTCAATGGATCTGATCTTTCATGATCTTTTGGTCACCATGCTTGAAGTTAGGATCTTATTTTGGTCATTTTGACCTAGATTTTGTTTAAGAAATGCATTGGACATGCATGTCTAAAAAGAAACGATTTTTATGGTCTTTTGTGTTAGGGAAATCGTTAGGGAAAGTTGGAGTTGAAGACTTAATGGATTAAGGACTCAAACCATTTGGATTTTGCTTTAGGCTGTGGTCACGGCGTGACCTGGAGAATGTCATGATGTGACTGTGGAAGATCTCACGACTATCTTGTCGACTTGACCAAGGAGGGTTCACGTCATGGTGTGTTCTGATGATGTGACCAAGGTATGGTCATGATGTGAGGGTCATTTGTTAGTATTGTTGGCTGTTGATTTTGACTTTGACCATTGACTTTCGGTATGCATTGACTTTTGGTCAAATTAAGGGTTTTAGATTGTAGACTAAGAGGGTACTCTTTAGTGCTGTTAGGTGCCATGTAGGATCAGTCTTTGTTGGGTGAGAGTTGTGGTGCTTAGCTGCTACTTGCGAGGTGAGTCTTCTCACTATACTTTAATGTGTGGTAGTATATGCTTGTTGACCAGCTGGGTCTTATTTTGTTGACTGTTGTCATATGTGAACTAAGTTGCTGATAACTCCTACACTGCTGTGAGTCTATGGGATTGCTGATAACCTATAATGTGTGTTCGTAATCCATAGGGCATGTTGTTAGCCTATTGGGACCACTAATAGTCCCTATGGTTGCTGGTAATCCGTAGTTGATTGTTATGGTGTGTTGTATGTGATATTTGAGCAACTCACTAAGCTTTGTGTTTACAGTTGTAGATTAAATATTTTGAAGGTACTTATTATATTGCGAAGGCGTGACTGTACATACATATCAGTAGCCTTATGATTCGAGATTCGGCACTCTCTTCATTATAACTCTGATTTTTGAATAATGGTTTATGAACAAATGATTTATCCTGAATGTAACTTTATTAAAAATGGATGTTATAGTATTTTAAAAATGAAAATTTTAGCCTGAGTTTTTTGGATGTAACAGTTAAGTTTCATAAGTTTGGTTTACGCCTTATTTCAGTCTGACTTGTTATGGTAGTGGTTGATGAATAGGGGTAAGCCCGAGAGTCATTAATGGTTGACGGATCGAGGTGAGACCAAGAGTCATTAGTGGTTGACATATCAGGGTAAGCCCGATATTCATTAGCGGTTGACAGATCAGGGTTAGCCCAAGAGTCATTTGTGGTTGATAGATCGGGGTGATACCAAGAGTTATTAGAGGGTGTAGGATCGGGGTAATTTCGAGGATTGTTAGGCATTGTTGAATCCATGGTGTTCCTATGAGTGGATGATAGGTAAGACGGGGAGGTGATGTTTTTTCAAAAATGCATGTGTTAGTTTGATCTCAGATCAATGATTTTCTAGTATTCATGAGTCGCTCTAATGTTTGGTTTGTTTTGTAGTATTCTAAGAGGGGTTGATACGAGTTGAGGAGAATTGCCGGTTTGTAGGACCAGGAGAGTTTTCCAGGCTTGCTTGTATATGGACTTGGGGAGAATATGAGGAGTGCATGATTGGGTTACCCAAATGGAAATTCTCCATGATTTCTAGAATTTAGTGATTCCTGAAGCGCTCCCAAGAGCTAAGTTGAGATTAGAAACATTAAGTTTTGCATTGTGAGGCTGTCGACGATGGCGGTTGGCCGTAGATTCTGTTATTCAGTTATCAGTAGGATGACGCGAGGCTGGGGAGACCTTAAGTGGATCAAATATGCAAGCCTTTCGTCAGCACGGTTGATGTATGGGATGGATTTGTTCGCTGGGAAGTCAAGCATGACCGTGGATCCTTCGAATTATGATTAAGGGATTAGTTCCTCTCGATGATGGTTAGTTGTTATGTGTTTGGTGTTTGTTTCATTTTCGGGTTACGTGTTCTCGCTAAGGAGGGAATCGACATTAGTTTCGGAAGGTGGTCGTCTGATTAGAGTATTGTTCCTTTTCTACAGCGGATGAGATATCGATTGTTAGACGTTTCGTTCAGAAATAGACTTTGTGCCTGGTCATGGAGGCTTTGAGGTTGTTAGCCGCATACCTTGATAAAGGGAGTTGTGTCGTCTAGTACATAATGGAGTGGCATCGGAAAACCTCACAAGATGATTGAAGGGTAGTTAATGAGTAATGGAAAAAAACAGATTTCAAGGACAAAATCTAATTTAAGTAATGAAGAGTTGAAACACCCATTTTCCAGATTTGACCATTTGAAAAATTAAGGATTTCAAATATAAGGTTTTGGGAAAAATCTTGTGTCACGGCATGGTAAGGTATTCACCATGACATGGCCACGTCATTTAAATGAAGAATGCATCTGAATGTTAACCACGACGTGGTCATGTATACGTCGCGGCATGGTGGCAGCTGTTTCCTAAACCCTAGAGCTCGGGTCTTGGGCCCTATTTAAGCATCATAATGGCTAGTGTTTCGCCTCATTTTCAACCTCGTTCACCCTTGAAGCATCACATCCAAACCCTAACTCATATATCTCCATTTGTGAGATCCTTTTTGTGGTTCTTGACCTTAGAGGGGAAAATGAAGAACTTGTGGATAAATAGATCAGCAAGCAAACACCATACCAACCTCTTGAGCATCTCCTGGAATTTTGTAAGTCTTCAAGTCTTTACCTTTATGAATCATCCATTCTAGATCTAGGAAATGAGCTAGTTTGTTCATGTTGATTTTATATGAATAGATGGTTGTGATAAAGTTTGCAAATTTATCACTCTCTAAAGTTCCTACTACATCATATGTTTCAGACCTAAAGCGGTTCACTTGGTTGATGCCATGCATGGAGTTTTGACTCCATTTTCACCATTTTAACCTAAGTTTTGTGGAGGACATTCATGTTCATAAAGTTACAATATTTATGGATCATTAGGGTGTCATTAAGCCTTCTAGAAAGTATTAGGAGTTTTCTTAACGGATTAAACTTTTAATGAAGAGAATATAATTCTGGTAGAAACCACGGAGTGGCCAAGGAAGGCCCATGTCGTGTCGGCTTGTTACAACACAGCTGTTTTGTCTAGACTTAAAAAAGGCATGGTCAAGGACTCACTACGACATGGTGGACGTTGACATGGTTGGCCGTTGACTTTCGTTGACCATTTACCATTGACTTTTGATCCATATTTTTGGTCCAACTTGAGTAAAGTGGGTAATTGACTAAAGTTTGGTTCCAGTTTGGGCGTTAGGTAGCTCATGTTAGTTGTTCTGTGTAACGCCCCGATTCTCGAATACCAATTTATGGCTATAAATTCTCATGAATTCAAGATCTACTCGACAAGTCGGTTGCCTGAATCGTCGAGTAGCAGCGGGTTTGGGCCACGTGTTTAAGTGACCAACTCGCCGAGTCGGAAGAGTGACTCGACGAGTTGGAGCTGGAGGGTGAAACCCTAATTTCCGGGGTTTGGCACCCTATTTAAGGGATCATTAGCCTCCCTTAGTCCCTTTGCAGCCTCTTGAGAGTCCAGAAAGCCCTATTTCGTGAGAGAGCTTCATTTGAGTGTGTTTTTGAGCTTTGGAAGGTGGAACTTGTGAAGGGAGCTTGAAGGTCAAGTAGCTAGCAGCAAGGGACTCGTGTGGATCTGCAAAATCTATCGTAGTTAGCTTCAATTGAGGTATCAATTCATGATCTTTGCCTCATTCCTTTCTAGATCTCCTTGGATGAAATTAGGGCTTCTTGGTTTGGTTATGAAGCTATTTTTGGGTATGAGCTCAGATCTAAAGTTGTAACTTCAGATCTGAACTCTCTTTGATTTGTAAGACCATAAAGCTATCAACTTTGGCAAGTATGAACCCCTCCTTAAGTATAAAACCCCATTTCAAGCTTAGATTTGGCATTATGAGTCATTAGAGCCTTGCATGCACGTAAAGTTTGCAACTTTACGTGATAAGCATGCCTTGGGAACTTGGATCTGCAGTATGGAGCCTTGGCATGGCTTGAAAAGCATCTGTATGGATGAAGGACTGAAAGGACTCGGCGAGTCGCATGGTAGACTCGGCGAGTCATATGATGATGGTCTTGAACTCGACGAGTTGGATGAACAACTCGGCGAGTCCGATGAAGATTGCCTTGGGCTCGACGAGTGGCATGGTGACTCGGCGAGTTGGCAAGTTATGCAAGGAACTCGGCGAGTAGCTGAGGGTACTCGACGAGTTGGCAAGTTTGCAACTTTACGTGTTAAGCATGCCTTGGGAACTTGGATCTGCAGTAGGAGCCTTGGCATGGCTTGAAAAGCATCTGTATGGATGAAGGACTGAAAGGACTCGGCGAGTCGCATGGTAGACTCGGCGAGTCATATGATGATGGTCTTGAACTCGACGAGTTGGATGAACAACTCGGCGAGTCCGATGAAGATTGCCTTGGGCTCGACGAGTGGCATGGTGACTCGGCGAGTTGGCAAGTTATGCAAGGAACTCGGCGAGTAGCTGAGGGTACTCGACGAGTTGGCAAGTTTGCAACTTTACGTGTTAAGCATGCCTTGGGAACTTGGATCTGCAGTAGGAGCCTTGGCATGGCTTGAAAAGCATCTGTATGGATGAAGGACTGAAAGGACTCGGCGAGTCGCATGGTAGACTCGGCGAGTCATATGATGATGGTCTTGAACTCGACGAGTTGGATGAACAACTCGGCGAGTCCGATGAAGATTGCCTTAGGCTCGGCGAGTGGCATGGTGACTCGGCGAGTTGGCAAGTTATGCAAGGAACTCGGCGAGTAGCTAAGGGTACTCGACGAGTTGAGGTCAACATGGACTGTTGACCTTGATAGTTGACTTTGACTTTGACCAAGGGTTGACCGTTTTGACTTTTGAGGATAATTGGTAAGTGGGTATTTATGAATTGGATCATTGATGGTTATAGGTGTTGGAGTTTGGGGCAGTATTTCGGGAGCGTGATTTTGTGGTTCAGTCCAGCATTGCAAGGTGAGTTATCCTCACTATATCAACAGGGTTTACGGCACCAAGGCCGGCCCTTTATCGGATTTGTATCCGGGTATTTGCATGATATGTTTACTGATCTGTTAGATCTGTATCCTGGTATATAGGAGGATGTTATGTTTAGTGACCTGATTTAGGTCGGTATCCTGGTATATAGGATGATGCTATGTTAGTGACCGGTTAGGTCGGTATCCTGGTTATAGGATGTTGCTATGCTATATGATCTGTTAGATCGGTTTGTTTGCCTATAGACTGTTATGTGATTATCTGTTATATGTGCACATGGTTGTTGATTGGGGGTTGGGTTGAGGCGGGTCCTGCTTCGTGCTGTAGGCCAACATACCCAGGGCGGACCGGATAGACTGCAGACCCGAGAGGGCACATAGTCAGGCCGAAGGCCCGACGAGCGGTCCGGATAGGCTGAAGGCCCTGAGAGGGCGGTCCAGACGTGCCGAGGCTCGTAGAGTGGACCAGATAGACTGAAGGCCCGGTGCGGGCGGTCCAGTCAGACTGTAGACTCAGAGAGTGGACCAGGTGGACTGAAGGCCCGGAGCGGGCGGACCAGTCACACTATAGAATCGAGATGCATGGCTGTTCTATACTTGTTGATATATTATGATTATGGTTATATGAGGTTGGTATTTGGGGGTAACTCACTAAGCTTTCGGGCTTACAGTTTCAGTTTATTGTTTCAGGTTCAGCAGATGACCGCGGGAAGGCGAAGGTGTGACCGTACACTTCCTCGATTGATGATTATGATTTCTAGGAACCCTGATATATAAACTCTTTTGAAAACTAATTGTAACAATTGAATGGTTTTAAATGATTCAAAAAGTTTTAAATTGACTCGAATTTTATGGGTGTTACATTCTGTTACTATGGTTGATGTTGATCTTCTGTTGTTTAGCTCACGTGAGTTTCCTCACTATTATGTGTTAAAATTTATATCCTTGCATGATAGGATGAAGAGGAGTAGTGGTATATTCGTTAGAGTATCGATAGGATTGGTGATCTTCGTAGTGGACGATGTAGGGGTTGTATGTATTTATGTAAGATAGCCTGAGAACTCTTAATCTAGGCTTTCTTGTATTTGGTTTTGGATCTAGAGTAGGATCATCTGTTCGATTGTATATCTTGAATCTGATTACATATAACTATGCATTCATTTGGTGAACTGCCATTTGTGGCGTAGAGTGTAGTATAGCCTCTGTATGTTATAGACATGTTATAGTGAGCTGTTAGACAGGTAGACTAGTTTAGATAGTTGTATGTGTTGTTGGATTATTTTTTGCTATATATATCGACATATCTTTTGGTAGGTTGAGGCGATCCTGCTTTGTGCGATAGGCCAAGATACCTGAATGGGCCAACGTTGTGCTGAAAGTCAGGTGTAGACCAGCTTTATGTTGCAGGCGAGTGGGGCGCACCAGCCATGGACTGAAGGCCAATGTTGTATGCTTGTATGTATGTTATGGTGTGTGGTATTTTGGGGAACTCACTAAGTTGTGGCTTATAGTTGTGGATTTAATGTTTCAGGTACTTAAAATGATCGTGGTAAGGCGAATATGTGACTGGACATACATGTCAGCTTCTGTAATTTGTGATTTTGCGCATATGATCATACTCTGATTTTGGAATGTAAACTCTTTGAACAAATGGTTTTTATGATGTTGCTTAACAAATAAATTCTTTTATATGAGTTTAAAAATGAAAATTTTGTCATGAAAATTGGAGGTTGCAATAATATACCCCAAGGACCATTTTTATAACTTACTTCAATTATGTATATTTAACCACTACTACTGATTCATCGGTAGTGATCTAACCGGAAAATGATGAAGCTCACCAAAAATCGAAACTTAAATATGATGAAGAAGTGAAAAATGAACACCAATGGAATCCAAATGAAGTCCATGTATTTTTATCTCAAAGAACTTTACATGGACATTAATATCAAGGACAACCTTTATCTACTAAACAAACTCTTACAACCACAATAAATGATCTCGTTAAGTAAAAAATAAAGACATAACTGAATGCCAAAAAAAATTGGAAAGCACAAAATTTAAAGATAAACTTGATTGAACACCGAAGGATGCATATAACCACTAATAATTTGATTCAGCTTAATTACTTGTCAATCGCCAAGAACACAATAGGTTAGATGGAAATTCTGAAAAAATAGATGACTAGAGGAATCACATGTTTTATTGATAGTAGTTAAATTATTATGCTGGAGAGATAACTCCCGTAATCTTGGTAATCTAAATAAGAACCCTAGTATATTCCTGAAACCTCACTAAAATTCTATCGATCTTTAACACTTTATTTGGGAAGATGGTGGATTAACTAGATCTGTAAAATTAAGTATCGAATATGATACAGGCCTGGACTCAACTAAACACCACAAGCCCAGTGAAGATCCATTGACCACAACTGGGCCCAAAGCTGTTGTCGTGATAGAAGCTCCAGGAGGTTCACAAGGAATTAGTCAAGCTCATTAAGCGCATGTTAAACTAGTTAGTGGAAGAAGTAGTTTTTCCCCAGCATGCATGATCTCCTTCCCATCACCCATGTTCTCTAATAAAGTGCATTTAGTTTAGGAAGCATTCTCTTATTTAAGTATTGTAATTTCATTTGGAAGAAAACGTGCAGAAAATTGTCCCAAATATTGTGTGTTTCTCTCTACTCTATCTTCTTGGAGGCTAACCCACTTAAGGGTCATATCATTTGGTGCTTTCATTCCCCGATCTCCAACCATGCCTCCACGGAAAGATACAACAGCCGACACCCATCCTAAACCAGAAAACAAACCCGATGAGACTCCACCGGACCACATTCAAGCTCTTCTTCATCTTGCCACCGCCACCAACACCCGGCTAGACACCCTCACCACAAACATCGCGAATCTGATCAGCCTCCTCACCACTCAGCAGACCAACCAGCCCCCACCTCCACCGCCACCACCACCGCCACCGCCAATCAACCAAAACCTCCGGCCCCCGAAAATCCATCTCCCGACATTTGACGGCTCCAACCCTCTTGATTGGCTCTTTCAAGCCTCCAATTACTTTGACTATTACTCCATTCAACCCACCCAACGTCTCTCGTTGGCTCAATTCTACTTTACCGGCGAGGCTCTAAGTTGGTAGAAATACTTAGCCAACAACCACCTTCTCACTTCATGGCCTGAATTTTCCCGAGCCCTTGAACTCCGCTTTGGCCCATCGTATTTTGAGAACCACCAAGCCGCCTTATTCAAACTCCAGCAAACCACCACAGTCACCGAGTATGTCGCAAATTTCGAACGGCTAAGCAATATGGTTGTTGGGTTGCAACCAGAAGCGCTGCTCAATTGCTTTCTTTCTGGTCTCCGACCCACAATTCAAAATGAGTTAGCTATCCTTAAACCTACTTCCTTCACCCAAGCAGTAGGCTTAGCAAAACTTGTGGAAGAAAAACTCATCGCCTCCGCTTCCCCTGCTGCTGTCAACCATGCTGAGTCCCTTCCATCACCGACCCTTTTACCGACCCCCACCAACAGCTCCTCCGTCTTGGTCCCTGCTTCAACCACTATCACTTCTACCCAATCAACTGCCTCGGCACCCCTGCCTACCGCTCGCCTGTCACCAGATCAATTGCAACAAAGGCGCGCTGCCGGGCATTGTTTTCGCTGCCCCGAACGCTATACATCGGGACACCGTTGCAATCCTCCCCAATTTTTACTCATTGTGGAAAATACATCAGACCTTCCACCAAACTCCACATTACCATTGCTAACCGATAATCCTGCGGTTCCACATTTTCTTTCTATTTCACCGGCTATTTTTTTTGGGATGACTACCGCAACCTCTATGAAACTCACCGGTTTTATCAAAGATCGCCCGGTTAGCATTCTTGTCAACACGGGCAGTACCCATAACCTAATTCAGCCACACGTCGCCTCATTGCTCAACTTAACAATCCAACCAACGCCTTCATTTCCGGTGCTCATCGAAAACGGTGAACCACTACATTGCCACGGGTATTGCCCTCACGTTCCTGTCACCTTGGATCAAACCTCATTTCCGGTACCGCTTTTTCTTTTCGCCTTCACTAGATGTGAACTTATTTTGGGTTATGCTTGGCTCTGCTCCTTGGGTCCCATTACAGCGGATTTCCCGGTTCCCTCTTTCTCCTTCTGGTTTAACAACAAACCAGTTACCATACGCGGGATTCGTCCACCGACCACCATGACCCCATCTGCCAGTGTTACCATCTCCGACCTTGAGGACAAGGTCCCGTCTCTAGGGGAGGGCATTGATACAGGCCTGGACTCAACTAAACACCACAAGCCCAGTGAAGATCCATTGACCACAACTGGGCCCAAAGCTGTTGTCGTGATAGAAGCTCCAGGAGGTTCACAAGGAATTAGTCAAGCTCATTAAGCGCATGTTAAACTAGTTAGTGGAAGAAGTAGTTTTTCCCCAGCATGCATGATCTCCTTCCCATCACCCATGTTCTCTAATAAAGTGCATTTAGTTTAGGAAGCATTCTCTTATTTAAGTATTGTAATTTCATTTGGAAGAAAACGTGCAGAAAATTGTCCCAAATATTGTGTGTTTCTCTCTACTCTATCTTCTTGGAGGCTAACCCACTTAAGGGTCATATCAGAATATGATATTGTTTGGTAATGAGATGACATAAGAATAGGTGGAGACTGAACTAGTTGCAGGTCTGATCAAGAGGAATAGGGAAGATGCATTGACTGCACTAGATTTTGCACCGTAATAGGGAAGATGGATAGGTGGTAACTGAACTAGTTGCAGGTCTGATCAAAAGGAAGATTAATAACATAGTAGAGGTGAATGATGGTGAGTTTGTGGTGGTGCAATTAAGATGTGGCAAAGGTTTTTGTGGTATTGATGGAAGTACGGTGATGGTGGCTTAAGGTGATGATATGACTGCTAACAGGGCACGTGATTGGAGGTGTAGGGTGTGGTGATCAAAATAAGGGATGAAGATGGTGGTGGGTGAACTCCGATGGATTTGGTACTTTGGTGTGAAGGTTGTCTGACGTTGGAGTTGAAGATGGGTATCCCCCCACTCTTGTATGTGTGTGTATCTTATCCCCATATATACATCGATTTATTCATGCTTTGGACTATTTGAATTCCCATACCTTTTTATTCAACTATGGTTACATGTAATTATAAATGGAAAAAACGTCTCAACCATATAGGGATAGAGGCAGTGGAGGTGGCTAAGTAAGTCCAAGGTTAGGGTTTAATATAATAAACAAATGAAATATATATATATATATATATATATATATATATATATATATATATATATATATATATATATATATAACGTTAGATAAGATAAATTAGTTATTTCACACATATTTAACCATTATCTTTTACGAGAGTTACCAAAATACTCAACCATACTTTTTTTTAAAACCATATCACGCATAAGGAAAGTACAACTTACATGGCAATATCGTGGTTGAAGAGTTTCTTGGATGAGTAAAAGTCAATATCTTATTGTCGAAGTTGTCAAAAGGCAAACATTCTAGAATCACGAACTTCGTCATCATATCCCCAACTTTAGCCGCTTTGTAATTCCACAGTATAGTATCTTTCGTCATTGTTGTTTGATTATGCCCCGACCAAATTTCATCAATGGCCATCTCTTGTTTATATGCGTTTTCTATGTTGAACTCCCTTCTTCCTTGAAAAAATCACCACATTTCTTGCATCGCGTTTTATTTGGACAGCTCGACATTATACACAAATCATAATTGGACCAAATCTCCAAGTTTCTATTTTTTTTATTTGATGGAAACAACGATAATATTACTTGATGAATCTCAAATACCAATGGAAGTCGAATCCATTGCTCGACTTGCGAGCATTTTTTGATTTAAGAGAGTTTTTTAAAAGTTTGATCAAGCATCAACACGTAATAAATATATATATATATATATATATATATATATATATATATATATATATATATATATATATATATATATATATATATATATATATATATATATATATATATATATATAGGAAAAGTGAATATGTAGCTGTTATGTACCTAATCATAAGTATAAAACCTTTTAAATTAGTTAGTTTTAAACAAAAAAAAATCCAAATTCATTTCCTCTAAATTTTGTTTTAATAGAATATCATCGAATTTAGTTAAATTATAGGTTGAAAAAGATCAATTATATATTTTTTTTATTGCAAAAAATCATCGAAGTTTATAGAAAAAGTAAAAACCCAATATTTGTTTAACGAGTATGACTCAAACATTTGGTCCTAAAATTGAAAATCTACATCCAATGATTTGTGAAAATCTTGATTGAGTTTTGTATGTTCTTCTTTATCTTTATTATATTACTTTTCATTTAAAATTTGTCAAAATTTGGTAGGGTTGAATAAATGGTCCTGACTTTTAATGATTTATGTTCTTAGACCAAATGAATAAAAAGAACATAAAATTGATCGGTTTAGTAATTCACATGATTAAGGAAGAATGGTAAACGAAATATCATGATTAGTTTGGATATATATGAATCAAAACTACATAGTTTGAATTGTTCTATATATAAGTTTAGGTACATAATAGCCACATATTCCCTAACCCATATATATATATATATATATATATATATATATATATATATATATATATATATATATATATATATATATTTATAGTTTGGAGAGTTCTATATATAAGTTTAGGTACATAATAGCCACATATTCCTTAACCCATATATATATATATATATATATATATATATATATATATATATATATATATATACTAGTGGTGGACCCGCGCAAAGCGGCGGGGGCGAATAATATTTTTAGACGATATGTTTCTTTTACAAAAATATTATGTTCCAAATATAGTACATTTCTAAGACAATAAGATCCAACTTTGACATAATTTGTGACATGGTACATCAAATAATCGATAAAAAGAAGCGGTTCAAGACGACACAAAATATGAAATGTTTTAGCCATTCAAACAAAAATAATAGAATTATATAAGAATACACAAAATATGAAACTGTGTAATAGCGCATGATTGGTTATACATTATTAATTGTGCAACACTTGTTTATAAACCACATTTGTTGTATAGACTCCATCACCTTTTGAAATTTTCGTTAGGCTTCTTGTTTGAATCTTAGAGTAGGTTTCGGGCGATGATTAATATGTTATGTTTTTAGGTTAAAAGTAAAATATGTTTTTATATATTTGGTAAAATAAAATTACGTTTTCAGTTAACAAAATATATGTTAAATAAGGTGTCCTGAATCTGACAAATCTTGTCATATTTCAACAAATAACACATTGCAGAGGTCGGCGATTTGTTGCGTTTTGACTATTACTTTAATTTCATGGTGGGAAATTGTTTTTCTTACGATGATTTGTTATAAACATGTCATATTTTAAATAACGTGAAATACATCGACCGGGTTAATATGAAAGAGATGTTGTTTGATGTTAAAAATTGAAGTTAGGTTGTTTTTTATTAAAAAAAATACATTGTTGTTTTGGGGTAAATCAAAATATGTTAATGTTTTTCGGTAAAAAAAATATAAATATGATTAAGTTTATGTTACACGTTCTAACCAATTTGATGTTAATCTAAAATTATATATTAAGTTACGTTTTGGAAAACATAATGACTTGTATGACTCGATAAGTTATTAAAATTTCAAAATTATTAATGATTAAATAAAAAGTTGGTTGCGATTAAAAACATCAAACACTAAATTATCATGTGGTAACTTCCTACAATTATAGAAGTTAAAGGGCTGACATACAAAAAAAATGCAAAAGTTGCTATTATTTTTTAATTTAGCCATTACTCTTGACAAAACACAAAAAATCATTATATTTTTTTTATCATGATTTAGCTTTCATTAATAAGCATCAAATGATTTTTTATTTATTGAACACATTAAAAGTCTTCAAGGATTCATTGGGTGATTTTATTCGTTATTGATTCAAAATATTAAAATAACTTGAATTTTTAATCATCAACATGAAAATTAAAATAAATAAATACAATATTGTATATGTTTTAAAAATATGCCACAATTTATATAACAATAATAACGATAAAAAATAATATTTAATGAAACATGATCATATAAAAATCTGATGATAATAATAATAATAATAATAATAATAATAATAATAATAATTTAAAAATATCACAAAACCTATAAGAAAATTTATAACATTTCTACAAACTGTTTGTAGATAGTTATAACATAAAACTCTTCAAAATATGTATTTTAATGTCATCATACCGTACTTTGTGATTATTTTTAATAGATTAACCCAAGCAGTAAAGTCTTTGGTTTTTTCGGTTCATGCTTTATGTCAAGCATGGTTAAAAGATCAATGAGTTTATATATTAATGTTTATACCTAATTTGATTTTTATAAAAAAAAAATAAAAAATAATGTATGCAATATTATAAAAGAGTATTAAAATGGACATGATGCATCAACGTCATTTGTATGGATCATTCTTTAGCTGTAATTTTAGGTCATAGACATTCCTTAGCTGCAATAGGAAAAACTAAAACCAAAAACTAAAACGGCATAAAGAAATGTATTTTATAAAAAGTAAATTTGTAAACTAATGATGTGGACTGTTACTCGTTTTCTAAATTATGTAATAAATTAGTAACTATAATTCACACAGTTCAATACTATAATTCATTCCATTAATTTGAGATAAATTTAACAATAAAGGATCCATATATGTATGAGCATGCTTCATTTGACGCCCATATAGTGAGTAAACCAAAGTAAGCAACTACACTTCTCTCAAATCTGATGCATGTATTTGCATTAGCCATATAGGTATAGTTCCCAAACTACTCCTTCCTACTAAACATCATAAAAACTAATTTTGCTTTTCTTGCAATTTTTTTAAAAATAAACCAATTAAACATTGGCTAGAGCCTGGCAAACCAAAGTTTCCTCATTACCAAAGACTTCTTTAAGTACTCAAACAAATTCTTTAAGTACTCAAACAAATCTGATGCAACCCAACTTTCTACATAATACACACAATGACACAATACAGTCACATACACACATATATAGTTTCACATACAGTAACATACACATACACAATCTCACTCACATAGTCATATACATATCACTGTCATGACCATTTTGGCATAGAATTGGGTAATAGTTAGGAGGAAAGAGTTACTTTTGAAGAGTGCTACAATGGTTATGGCTAAAAAGATATAAATTATTGCAAATTACAACAAAAACCATTGAATGGCCGCTTTCAAAACCCATTCCAGTTTTTTTTTTTTTTTTTGAATCGGGTAGATGTTTTGAGTACCATGCTAGATTAGGAAGTAATGAAACCCATTATTTGACATTAAGTTATAAGAAAAGAAATTCATTTAGAATATATACCTTCATTGTAGCCACAATGTTTATTAGCCCCACCATTTGGCTTTTCATCCAGTTAGCTCTGATTCAGTTGTTGAAACAACTATCTATAAAAACGTAGCACAACATAACATCAGGTGGCAAATCGGTAATTTTCCCTTATCAAATTACAATGTTATAACAAAACCATCAAGTAGCAAAGGATCATGTAAGAATATGTGATTATCAATGTAGATTGATGTAATTAACCCATCAAGTGGAAAAGCACTGTTAAAACGTAAAATAGCATCAGATGCTATAGCGGATGCCTTTGGTAGTGAAATATAATACACTCATTGATGGGTATTATAAAAATATTTTGTAAAATGTATAAATCTGATGCCCGAATTAAGAAAATGGTAACCAATCAAATTACCTATAATGCCCCTCATTGATCAGTTTTGTAAATATGAACATGCCTCTACTGCACTTGTCCCATTGATCTCATACTCAACAGGGTATTCCACTTCTCCTCCCTTGCCTATAATATAAACACAGAAAATGAAAATTCCAATTTAGAAAAAATAGAAGTGCAATGTAGAAATGAAATTAAAATTCTAACTAAATCAATCAACTAAAGTTCATTTCTACCTCTTGCTCCTTCTATGAAAATGTAGTTGGAAATGGTTAGATTTAGATATTGGTTGTTCTCAATATAGCCTCTCAATAAGATGATTTAAAATTAATTTTGAGAAACAAAATACATACCTATTGTTTTCTAAAAAAGAAATAGCATTAATTTGGTAATATAAGCCCTTCCTATTGCAAGTATTCCAATGCTAAGGAGAAATATGCAAACCACAAAATCTTGTCTTTAAGTATTAATAAAAGCTAAACAACCATATATAACAGAAGTGGTATGGAAAATCCACACACAAAAAAACTTTATCAGAGGACAACCTTGTATGCCGGAAAAAACCATAATGGTGTAGCCAATCTCATCACCTTTTTCACCACTCTTGGATCCTAATATTTTTTTAACATAGTGGATTTATAATGGAACCATCTTATAGTCTGAGACTTTGAGTAACAATAATACAAAATTTGCCTTGAGAAAACAGGGTATAAGATAAGAGAGACACGAACATTTTTACTGAGAAATTCTAAAAAAGAGTAGAAGTTTTGGCTACCTTTGTGTCCTTAAAATTACGTTATGGAGAATCAATTAGAATCCATTATGGAAGAAACTATATCAACAAAATCAAACAAACATATTTAAGATGAGAAAAAGACAACGTGAACTTACTTGACAATAATTAGAAGATATTCATAAAAAAACGAACAATCACAAGCCACGAACGGTTTAAGAAACCTTAAACAAGTTTGGCGATAACCTACAAACAAACACGAAGAACAAACGGAAGCCATGAGAGGATTTCTTCAATACTTCAAATGGAGAAAGTCTAACTTGACATCGATCAAAACAAAAGAGTCGTCGTCTGCATCTTTAACAGGTGGGCTGAATGAGAGAGTAAAGAATTTTAGGTTTTTAATTGGTTGGGAGAGGAGATGCTTTTATATAATGCGTATCTGGTGTGTTTGACCGATTCAATTGGTGAAAGTTGCTGCAAGTGAGCGAGGGTTACGATTCAATCCCTACAAGTAAGGCATACTAATTCAAAGGCGTTGTTAAATACCTGTATGCATATGGAATGTTGTACTTTATTCTTAATGTTTTGTACTATTTAAAAAATATTATTATTATATTCAATCTATTTATAGAAATAATGAGATTTTTTTATAAGATACTAAATATATATATATATATATATATATATATATATATATATCATATCATATCATATCATATCATACTATACTATAAGGAAGCATTTTTCCTTTCACCACATCAATTTGAAACTCCCAACTCTTCATATTTCCATATAATTCACTTAATTTATTAACTTAAATATGTTGTTAGTTATAAACATTATCATAAATGAAAGACTTCTTGAATTATATACTAAATTTGTTGATTTCAATATAGTGTTAAATACATAACTAAAATTAATATATTAAATAAACTTAAAAATATAATGTAAAAATTAAAACCTAAACTAAAATATCAAATAAAGTTCTAAAAATTTAACATATATTTTTTAAAATAGTTATAGGAAAATATTAAATGCGGTAAATATAAAAATCTTAAATCTAAAAGTCGAATTAACTAAAAGATATCCAAAAACTATTTTTTATAATAACTAAAACTAAATTAAGTTGTTTTTAAATTAATTTATAATAATAATTAAAAATAACATAAAGTTGTAAATTAAATTATATTACATTACAAACAGTGGTTGATAATTTAAATAATTCAGGGAGAATTTTTTTCTTTTACCACATCATTTTGAAACTCCTAACTCTTCATATTTCCACATAATATATTTAATTTATTAAGATAAATATGTTGTTAATTATAAACGTAATAATAAATTGAAGACTTATTGAATTATCAATATGGTATACGAAATTTGTTGACTTCAATATAGTGTTAAATGCATAACCTAAATTAATATATCAAACAAACTTAAAAATATAGTGTAAAGTTTAAAAACTAATGTAATAAAAATCCAAAATATGTTTTTTAAATAGTTGAAAGGAAATTACTAAATACGATAAATATAATAACTAAAATTCAATTAAGTTGTTTTTAAATTAATTAATAATAATAATAGTTAAAAATAACATGAAATTATAAAATAAATTATGTTACATTACAAACAGTGGTTGATAATTTAAATAATATTAATGATGAAATTAAAACATCATCAAAAAAAAAATTTAATAAATTATAACAATAGTTAATTAAAATAGTGAGTACTATATATATATATATATATATATATATATATATATATATATATATATATATATATATTGGAAAGAGAACTTCCTTAACGAGGGTTCTATGGCCGAATAATCTCTCGATGCAAATATAAGGCTATGCACCATGCCCTGGAATAGTGCGATAATTTAAATATGGGTCAATAATTTATATATTATATCTTCCATATGTCTTACTAAGTCACCACAACTAATTTTATACACACGTAAAACATGATCAGAGACCATTAAATGATTTGATTTTAATAAGTGTTATATTATTTATTGTGCAATTTAATTATAATTTTGCATCAACTAAATGTAATTTTTATTATTTTGTAGTTAATAAAAATGACATAAATATTTTCAATAACGTATGATTACAAAAAAATTAACCGTATAATTTTATTCCGCGCAACGCGCGGATATTCGTCTAGTATATATATAGTTAGGTTCATTTGCTCTAACTATCTATTGTATGGATATAATGATGAATGTGGATCAATCATTTCAAAATTTAGAATAAAGGTAAAAAGTAATATTACATTTTAATTAATTGTGTTAATTAATAAAAATAAAAGGAAATCTCCTTGATTCAAGTTGCCATCTTTATAACCCTACCTCTTAAATCACATATCATTTTATTCATTCATTGTCATCACTAAAAGCTGTCTGCCTTACTCTTTGTCTTCGTCACCATTAGAAAACACAAAGACGTCGACCTCGATTTATCCCCCTCTGTCTCTAAAAAAACGTCGACCACATAAGTCGTCGCGTTTGATCGCCGACCAAAAAACCTCAGCGACCGTCTTCACAGTTGGTCCTCCACCAAACGACTGGCAATCGGATCTTTGACTGCCACTTGTTTCTTCACCGATTGACAAAAGCAGGTGAATATCTACCAATTGATTTCTTTTCCGATAAAAAAAGGCAAAATATAGCTGAATATGGTGTGAAATTATACCACTTGTTAGGGTATTTAATTTGCTGATTTCCAACTGTATTGAAATTTTTATATAATATGATTGTTTGTAAATTGTAATAGTTAACCTTTCAAGAAATCGATTTTAACCATGTGCGACTGGTTCACATAAGATAAATCAAATCGATACAACTGTATTTAATTATATTAATAATTAGTTGTAGACAAATCGTTAAGCTTTTGTTCCAATCCAATTAGAAATTCCAAGAACACATTTGTGCCAATGATTCGAAGGCTACTGCATAGTATCTTGAACGTATTGGTATATTGAATGCTTTTTTCAATTTTGGAAAACTACAAATGATATATTGATTTCAATTTTACAGGAAATTTTCTAACAAATACTCTTACTTCCAATTTTCATATTAGTATATTATTATAAGGTTATAATAAGTTATCCGCGTCTCTTTTTATTACCACCATAACAGATTTTCAAACTGTTGTAACATTCTGTTTTTTCTTTGTCATATAAAAACATTCTCACATAATGTTATTCTAACATAATTTGATTTCATGGTGTAGTTATTCTCATAGAATACGTGACGGGAATATGATTATCAATGGATTGAAGGTTAGATGATGGTATGTGGGATGAACAATCGTCGCCAATCTTCCAAAAAAAAAAGTACTAATCATCGATATATTCTGACAGGATATAACGATAAATTCCCACGGAATAATCTACAATAGAATGATAAAATTATATGTAATAGTATACTATGGTAGAATATATAGGTAGAATAATCAACAAATTGTGTTTCTTTGTTATTGTTGAATGTTTCATTCTCATAGAATAATATGTAAAGTTTATATTTTTTAAAAATATGATGACAAAATTTAAATTTTATCTAAGAATTCTAATAAAGTCACATTCTAACAGAATATAATCAGTTATGCTAACAAATTACGTTGGAGTTGTAATTGAATTAATTAAACAAAAAACAATTTTTTTAAAATAGGATAATTAATTAGTCCTTAAGATATGTAAATTTCCTTTTATAAATTCAATAATATGTATTAATCACTTTCTTGAAATAACTAAAATGATTGGTCCACAATCAACTCTACATCTACACAATAAATAGTTACAACACAATAACCTAACTCTCTCTCTCTCTCTCTCTATATATATATATATATATATATATATATATATATATATTTGATCATATGATGAATTTTAAGTCCTACAAAAATTATTGTGATATTTATAATCAGTTTATGCATTGAAATCTTATTTGGTCAATATACTTTAAACCTTTAGATTATTGACTCGGTCTCATTAAGGGACTGTTTGACAAAATTTGAATTATTAACACCTGAATTTTTAAGATGTCTGAATTTCTAAGAGAATCAGAATTTTTATCATGCTATTTAGTTGGAACATCTGAATTGTTGTCTAAATTATAAAAATGACAATTTTACCCGTCTGTATTTTTTTTATTGTTCAATGTTTCTATTTATAAAATAACCGGACCAACTTCTTGAGTAATTATATATATATATATATATATATATATATATATATATATATATATATATATATATACCGGGTCCGGTTCCTGTGAGTATTCATTTTAAAGTGAGGACTCGTGAGGACACCTTAAAAAATTGAAAAAACAATCTAAAAAAATACAAATCATAAAATTGAGCATAGATCTATGTCCGGGAGAAAAAAAAAATGGAAACAAAATTTTGCATCATTAAATTGATCCATGATTCAATTTTAATTTTTAATTTTGCATCATTATCATCCATGATTCAATTTTAAGGATCCAAATTATTTTTTCCAATTTTTTTTCTCCCGGACATAGATCTATGCTCGATTTTATGACTTGTATTTTTTTTTCAATTTTTTTAAGGTGTTCTCACTTTAAAATGAGTCCTCACCCGATCTTCTCTCTCTCTCTCTCTCTCTCTATATATATATATATATATATATATATATATATATATATATATATATATATATATAATCCAAATTAAACAAAAATCAAAATCAAACATAAATATTTGACAAATCTATCCAATTATAGCAATCAAATTTGCTTTGTATTGGATAACATTGCTTTAACTAAATAAATTCTAATAGGAAGAGGTGAAAGTATGATTCTATAATAAAGAAATCAATAAAAAAAATATATAATAGGAAGCGAAGCCCTCCAGGTGCCTTGTTGACAACACAGCTCTTGGAAAGTTTGTTCTTTCCTACCCCGGCGTGTTCCTTCTTTTCTTGCGTAATCATTCTCCATGCTCAATATATATCGAGTAGAACTTTTGAAAAAGCTTAAACTTAACCTGATCATTGTAGTTCAAGGAAAGATACATACAAGAAACATAGAAAAAGAAAAATATGTAACCGAATTAAGTACCTAATATAAATTTACAGTTAGCTAAAAGGATAGAAATTTAAGTATCTATAATCCACCCAATTTTTTTTGGGTATCTGTACAACATTCCACAAGTCATACCTCAAAAGTTTATGCAAGAAAAGGCATAAAAAACTTTATTTGGTGTGCTGAGCTTTACTTGAATCAATTTGATTGAACTGAAAAAAAGAGATATCAAGCACCAATTCCCATTTCTCTATCTGTATTCAATCTCATAAATTTGCAATCATTTTAAAAGTGATCCACAATTCTTATTTCTGCGATCTCAACCAAAATTCTCATACATCATAAACGAAATTGAATGTCACTGAAGAAGGAGAAAATGCTTACGGGAATAGAATCAGTAAATCACAAACCCAGTTTGTTCTCTATGAGATTCATGACAATATGTGATTTTGTTAACACGTTCCGTTGGGATCAGAAGAAGAAAAGGCCTTACCAAGAGCAGTTGTTGATGACTTTGAGGGAGCTAGAGGGCGGCGCTCCCAACGGCATTGGCGGAGGCGGCGTCGCAGGAGGAGGCGGTGGTCGGCTGGTGGCGAAGGGGCTGGCGGAGTGTTGCAGATCGGAGATGCAGTGGGAGGGAGCAAGGAGGTGTCGTGTGAAGTACGAAGAGAAAGCGAGAGAGAATAAGAAAGGTCTGATGTCGTCGGAGATGGCGGCGCAAGCAGAGGCGGTGGTTGGCTGATGTCGGAGGGGATAACAGAGCTCGTACGATCGAAGATGCAGTGGGAAGGATGGGTCGGCGTTTGTGAAAGAAAAAGAAGAGGGAAACGAGTGGATTACCAGGGTAAAAGAGGAAGGCGCATTTTTTTTTTAGTTCAGACACATCCCAGGATCTGACCCAGCGACATTCTGAATACCGCTCTTTAGTTTTGAATTTTAGTTTTCCATTCTCAGCACTCTCGAATCTCTCCTCCTTTCCTTATCCTTGCTCCCCTTTTCTCTCTCATGACTTTTGACCTAGCTATTTTGAATCCTAAGATGTCGGCATATATTTATGGATTCTGGCCCGCCTACCCCTATATTCGGCATCTTTAATCTATAAGAGTTGGAAACATAGGAGCAATGTTGGATTCACCACCGTCGTCGGCCTACTAGGGGTTTAATTCCCTCTGTTAGTATACACCTCCACCGGTCATCGATGCTACAACGAGCACTTTTTCTTCAAATTTTGGGTGATATCCCTCATTGGGGTCAGTTCAAATTTAGCATTATAATCTCTCCTCGTTCTCTAAAAAAAACCCCTAATGCCACAATCCGCCACTACACCACTCCACACTGATTTGAAATAAAAGCAAAATTTTCACCATGGCTGTTATCGAACACAAGCCAAGAAAGATTTGAAATCTACCACCACACCACTCACCTCCGTCTCCAGATCCATTTTTATCTTACTCTTCAACCACTGGTTTCAGTAAGGCTAGGGTTATTTTTCTTTCTTAGACATGCACGAAGAAGGTTAGATGATATTTATTACATGGTCTTCGCAATATAAAGCTTCATGGTTAGTCAAGATCTTGCTTCAGCATAGCTATATTGTACATACGCTTACTAAGCTACAAGATATTGCGCAAAAATACATAGTAGTAATATTCGCTTGTCATTTATTCTTCATCCCCATCATCATGACCTTCATCGTTCTCACCCCATTATGTCTCTGTTTGTATAATTTTACAATTGTGTCTCTTTTTAACAGGGAAAGAAACGGTTGTGGTTAATCTTATATCTAGAAGGTGCATCTGGTGTTGTTGGTAAACTCATGTTTATTTATAATTTTTATAGTAAATTCATTGTTCTAGAATTAAATAGTTGGTTTTATACTACTAAACACATTATTTGAATATTTGTTGTAGTGATTGGGAATTGTTGGCCAAAAGGCTATTACACGAGATCATATGTCGTCCAGTGAGTATGAATCGGCTTAACTGCCTTGTGAGATGAGAGGAACAATATTCCCTCATCACACTACTAGAAAACTGGTGCAATAGCTACAGCACAATCCGTAGCTATTCTGTAGCTATACGAGGATAGCTACGGAATTGCTACGGAAAAATAACTGTAGCATAATGGCCTGTGGGAAAATTATAGCTACGGATTAGCTACGGAATCGCTACGGAATAGCTACGTAATTTTCCGTAACTTCCATGGCTATGGAATAGCTACGGAACTAAATAGCTACGGAAATCCGTAGCTATTCCGTAGCTAACTTCGTTTTATTTAAAAAAAAATTAAATATTTAAAATTTTCCAATAATTTGTCAAATAACACATTCAATTCACATTTGTCCCAAACTAGGGAAGAATCCCCGCGTTGCGGGGTTAGAATTGGTAAAGGAAACAACACTAAAACGTGAATTTATTAGCATAGATGCACCAACATTTATATAATGTTATAATTAATATAATGTTCTAAAATAGGCTGTTATTCTACTTAACTCTTCTCTCAGTGAAGAGGCTGTTGCTGAGGTACTTAGTCTTAACAGTTTCCGTTTAATCTTGACAACTTTGGAATCTGCTTACATCAACTCATCTGTTGAGAGAGTGCATTCCCTTCGTGATTCTCTGCAAAGCATTTCAAAAGGTATCAATATATACCAATAAATGAAAAAGTATAATCTACAATAGATGTTACTATGATGTTTTATGATTGAAACATATATGAATTGTAGTAGTATAATATGTCAAATAATAAACACTATTATTATACAACTTGGACATATAATTAAAAGATTAAATGACATAATCGTATATACAACCAATGGAAACATGCAAAGCATCTAATACGTGCATATTATATATGTCCATATTATACAATCCAAGAATATTAGTACTTGAAGTTTTTAATTTATTTTAGAGAATGTTAAGATATACCTCAGTCTTTGATTCATAGAATGCTTGTTGCATGCTTTAATATATGATAATATACACCTGCAATAAATATATAATAAAATTGCTTGGTAGATTGTAAAAAATAATAAACTATTGTAAAAAATAATGAACCATTGTATACTCACCTTCAAAATAAAAGAACATTAGTTTAGCACGAAGAAGCAGCTGCAAAAACTCACGGGCTAAAGGAAGCACCTGCCAAAAATAGCAACCTACTTTTATTCATTTGTTTATTAATTATTCATATATTATTGTCATTCTACAGCATCAATAATTTAATATCAGTTGGGACGGGGCGGGGACAGGGCTTAAATTTCATACCCATAGCGGGGACGGATATGACACTATCCGCCCCGTTAAGACCTTAGAAATCCCATATTCGCATTCCCAACTCCAAACTAAGTTACTTTTGACTCTTTGATTCTTGAATGACTTTAATTATACGCATTAATGTATTTATATTTCCAAGAGTATGTTTTTTTTCTCAATGCAAAACTCTTCAACTTCTCATTGTTTGTTGCACCTACTTTCAAAATATATAGATGGCCGACTATTTGATCTCAAGCTTCATTTTCTCAATGCAAACATATTGTGGTTAAAATCAAGGAATAAATCTATTTAGCTTTTGAGGAGAGGAAGCAGTGGAGGTAATATTTTGAACAAGAATCAAAGAAAAATACACACAAATCATGATCCGTGTTTATTATACCTTCTCATTCATGTTCCAATGTTTTGATGATAAGCCATTTCTCCTGTTGATAGTTGATCGTTGTTTGAGACAGAGTAAAAGAAAGTTAGTGGGAGACTTGGGTGTATGGAATACGGCAAAATAAGTTATAGAGAGCGTTCAAAGTTTTTATCTAAAACCTCAAATTCGACCTAAAATATAATCTAAAGCTTCACATTCAACAAAGCAAATCAACATTATCAATGAATTAAGCATCTAAAGTTGTATACATTAAGTAATATAAAAAAAACTAGGGTTTTACCTTTCTTGGGGAAGAAATCGAGCAAGGAGGCGGCGAGATTGGGAGGACAGATGCGCCGACGAGATGGGGAGGGCAGATGGCGACGGCGACTAGGACTGCCGGTCGGAAAAACGGAGAAGGTGGGTGGACGAACGTAGCTGCGTCTTCGTCGAACAAGGGGATATGTTCGTCTGCGTCTCCCTGCGGCGACGACTGTTCTTCGGAGATGGAGGCAGCAAATCGATCGGACGAGCGGTGATCGCGTTTGAGGAGCGGAGGACCGGAAAAATGGAGGAGACGGCGGAAAAGGGAGAAGAAAGGAGGAGAAGTCTGGAGCACTGGAGTAGGAAATCGCGTTTTGTCTCAAGAGGAGCGCGTTTTTGCCCTAAGAGAAGAAGTTTTAAGAGAAGTTTTATTATACGGGACAAAAAAAACTTGGGTAGGATTCGAACTCTGGTATCAAGCATCAGAGTCACAAGCTTTACCATCCGGCCGGGGATGCCACATACGAATTTAATAGCCCCTAAATCATTCATATACAATGACTAATTTTCCTTTAATCCTATTATTATTATTATTATTATTATTATTATTATTATTATTATTATTATTATTATTACTACCGATGATATTATTATTATTATTATTATTATTATTATTATTATTATTATTATTATTATTATTGCTAATAGTATTATTATTACTACTAATATTATTATTATTATTATTATTATTATTACTACCGATATTATTATTTTTATTATTATTATTATATATATATATATATATATATATATATATATATATATTAAAGGAATCCACTTCTTAGGAACAATGAACTTGTTAAGAGGTTGGCAGA
This sequence comes from Lactuca virosa, assembly GCF_052849685.1. Lineage (NCBI taxonomy): Eukaryota > Viridiplantae > Streptophyta > Magnoliopsida > Asterales > Asteraceae > Lactuca > Lactuca virosa. Next base: position 26,455,814 of record NC_136433.1, read on the forward strand.
AATGGTCCTCTGTTTATATATGTGTGTTCAAATCCGTTTCATCGTCGCCGCCATCAGAATCGTCGGTGCCCACAAGCCCTAAAAGCACTTCACTGATCGATTTTACTCCTTCTATTTCAGATGTGTACTCGATTCCCAACTTCGACTACAGATGGTTTGCCACCGTATCGATGTCGGTTTTGAGATACCGGGATCGACTTTTCCGTTTTCGACTCCATCGCCACCATTATCCACAGCCACAAACTCCATAGATGATTTGAAGCACCAAAGGAGCCAAAGAAATATGGTATCTAATGACCTTTTTGACCCTTTGTAGTTCTACTTTGAAGCATAAAGTCCAAACTTCCTTATCTTTATTAAAGATTAAATGACTATTAGTATGTCAAAAAAAGATTATTTGACGGTTTTACCCTTACGTTCCAAACATATATACATACACATATACACGTACACATATACCATAACTCATTCATATATATAAATATACATATACAAACATAAACCCATCACTCATTCATGTGTGTGTGTATATGTATTTGGCTTAACACTATAATGCTTATTAATACATTCACATACAAACACTCACAAACTTTAACGCCCGAAATCTTAAGGATAAATTGTTGAGAATAAGCCTAATTCAAGTTGAACACGACGAGTTGGAGGAAACAACTTGGCGTGTTTAGGATGGAAGAATCGCAGTTGAACACGGTGGTGGTGGTGGTGGTGGTGGTGATGGTGGTGGCGGCGACGGTGGTGGTGGAGGTGGTGGTGGTGGTGGTGTTGGTGGTGCTGGTGCTAGTGCTGGTGGTGTTGATGGGGATGATGGTGATGGTGATGGCGATAGTTGTGATGATGATGATGATGGTGGTGGTGGTGGCGGTGATGATGGTGATAATGACGACGATGACGGTGATGATGATGATGATGATGATGATGGTGATGATGATGATGATGATGATGATGGTGATGGTGGTGGTGGTGGTGGTGGTGGTGGTGGTGATGATGGTGGTGATGATGATGATTATTATTATTATAATTATTAATATTATTGATATTATTATTATTATTATTATTAGTATTATTATTAGTATTATTATTATTATTATTATTATTATTATTATTATTATTATCATGCGGTGGCGGTGGCGGTGGCGGTGGCGGTGGTGGTGATAGTGGTGGTGATGATGATGATCATGACGACGATGATGACGGCGATGATGACAACGATGATAATGATGGTGATTGTAACGCCCGTAGATCCGGACTAGTCAATTTAGAGATAATAGGGGTCGAAAATGACTTTTCGACAAAAGATTATTTAGAATAAATAATCTTAACCAAGTCGTAGAATATGTCTCAAGGGTTCCGTACATATAAAGAACGTCGAAATCCGAGTTATAACGAAGAAGTTATGGCACGTCGAAGTTTTACGTCAAAACCGGCACGGCAACGCGAGACGTAAATAGTGAATTTATGATAGAAGTTATGATTTTTCTAAGATTTGGCATAGCAGTGCACAGCCCGAAACTTCAATTTTAGTTCGAGTGGTTTTTGGCTTACGCAACCTAAATGAGAGTTGCAGATCTCATTAATAGGAACTCAACGGTAAAAATACAGACGAAAACGGAGTTCGTATGAAGGAGTTACGAATTCTTCGTGGTCATTTAACAGTATAATCTCCTCCTACTGTTAAATTTAAGATCAGTTGAGAATTAGCCGACGGAGTCTAAATGAAAATTGTAGATTTTGGTTTTACCTACGCGTGGAAAAAAAGAACGTCGAAAACAGAGCTCGTATCCGAAAGTTACGGGGTTTAGAAGTCGGCAGGGTGCTGCTGCAAAATGGGTGACGTGGCTGAATATGGGCCAAGGCTTTCTCCCCAAGAAAAGCCATCAGGTGATGACACATGGCACTGACTCGGCGAGTCAGTGACCAGACTCGGCGAGTCCATCAGGAATTCAGCCTATAAATAGAGGTGTCGGGTTCCATTCATTCTCACACCTTCCCGTCTTCTCTTTCTCTCTCTAGAACTTCTCTCTAGCCCCCCTTAATCCCCCTAAAGTCTACGTAAACCCCCTAGCACCCGAAGGAAGCCTCGAGGCTCCTGGAGTCCCGAGAAAAAGGGTCTTTCGGTTCAGAAACGTTGCTCCAAGCGAAGCCCGGTTTTCTATAAAACCCGTTGTAAGTGAGCTACGCCTACGCTATTTTTAATATAGCTTTTATTTAATTATAGTAACGTTATTAGGAACTTATAATAAGAACTCGGGCTATTATTATGGGTTATATAAGTATTATTTAACGCTTATATAATAGTAATAATAGCTAGACTATTAATTAGTCGCGGTTAACGTTAGACTAAACCCTAGTGGTATTGATACTAGGTTTTACCTACGCGTGGAAAAAAAGAACGTCGAAAACAGAGCTCGTATCCGAAAGTTACGGGGTTTAGAAGTCGGCAGGGTGCTGCTGCAAAATGGGTGACGTGGCTGAATATGGGCCAAGGCTTTCTCCCCAAGAAAAGCCATCAGGTGATGACACATGGCACTGACTCGGCGAGTCAGTGACCCGACTCGGCGAGTCCATCAGGAATTCAGCCTATAAATAGAGGTGTCGGGTTCCATTCATTCTCACACCTTCCCGTCTTCTCCTTCTCTCTCTAGAACTTCTCTCTAGCCCCCCTTAAGCCCCCTAAAGTCTAGGTAAACCCCCTAGCACCCGAAGGAAGCCTCGAGGCTCCCGGAGTCCCAAGAAAAAGGGTCTTTCGGTTCAGAAACGTTGCTCCAAGCGAAGCCCGGTTTTCTATAAAACCCGTTGTAAGTGAGCTACGCCTACGCTATTTTTAATATAGCTTTTATTTAATTATAGTAACGTTATTAGGAACTTATAATAAGAACTCGGGCTATTATTATGGGTTATATAAGTATTATTTAACGCTTATATAATAGTAATAATAGCTAGACTATTAATTAGTCGCGGTTAACGTTATACTAAACCCTAGTGGTATTGATACTAGGTTTTGTCAAGGGGAAATTGTTTTGAGATAACGAAGTGTTGTCCGAGTACCGAGTCACCACCTTACCAGGTGAGTGCATAGTTACTTTCATCTTACACATAAATATGAAGTATTTAATATAAACTACGTGCTATGTGTGCATATTGTCTGAATACTTGCTGTCTATGCTGGTGAAAGATTTTTATACATGTTTTAAATGATTTAAACTGGATATGTATTTTATATCTACAAAAATGTTGGGGTAAAACATGGGTAGATGAAATATGAGTTGGACGATAAGTTGAGAGGTAATATAGACCATGAGGTAAGGGTGAGAGGTGGACGATTTGAGAAGCCTTTTTTTCCAAATATTGGCCCGTTATCTAGCAGAGTATGGATGACAACCACGGACTATTCTAGACAGTCCAATGGAACACTAGCAGGCTCGCAACCTGTAGGTGTTGTTAACGATGTGTTCACCGGTGTACTCTAAAAAACCCATTGACATGTATTGTGTAGGTGTTGTGAACGATGTGTTCACCGGTGTACTCTAAAAAACCCATTGACATGTATTGCGAGTGGACTCCCGAAAATGATACTGTCAATAAACGAGATAACCCTGGCAGATGCGCCTAAAGGACTCTACCGGCAGAAGCGCCTAATAGAGAACCTCATAACCTCGACAGATGCGCCTAAAGGACTATAACGGCAGATGCGCCCCCTAAAGAATGTCACAATTCTGGCAGATTTGCCTAAGTGATAATATTAGCAGTTGTGCTTGACAGATGTGTCAATAGCAACGATGGATTTCGTGCCTATTCCTTAGGATAATCCTTAGGAATGAATGAACGAGGAATAGCTGATTCTTAGGGTAGATCCTTAAGAGTAAAGAAGATAATGGGGATGGGTAATTGGGTTGATTGTTTGATGTTTAAACATAATAATTATATTATTGTGGGTTGAAAACCCTATGTACTCACCAGGTTTCCCAACCTGACCCACTCAAGCTTATTTGTATCACAGGTGTCGATATGAAGCTACTTTACACTGAGAGATTTAAATGAGATGTAGACCACTAGTGTAAATGAATGTAAGTTCTGTTTATGCTTATGTTTATGTGTTGACGATGACATCCCAAGGTTTTGAAAATGAATAAATATACATTTCTTCAGAAATGCTTTGATAACGTATTTATCATGTTTTTCTAGGAACAAAATCCGCAACATTTTTATTAAAAGACGTACTTTGATTTTTATAAAGCATAAACATAATCGGTCTTTTCTGGCCATGAAAATGGGGATGTCACAGTTGGTATCAGAGCATTAGTTTAAGCGAACTAGGAATATGGATTTTTTTCTAGACTTAAACTTAGAATGCTAAACAATGATTGTGAGGAGTGTGTCTAATAAAATTTAGGTAATACACCTTAATAGACACATGCACTAGCTTATTTAGGGGAAAATACCTAACATGCTTTTATGTGCTAAATGATTTTTGATATGCATTATATGATCGGATCTATGGTCTGTTGCCGACCGGATCTGGAAACTTTATGTGTTCAGATTTATTAACGTTTAATTACGATATTAGAACTGGCATGTAATTTTCGAGGTAATAAGGAGGAATACGTGTCTAAACCTTCCTCTATCTTTATTCTCGTCTCGATACACCAAACGACTGCTTTGGTGTGAAAAACATCATGGTGAACACTCGTAGTGAATTGAGTAAATGGAGGAAATGAGAAGGCTTACGATACTGAGTGGTACCTATCAGAAGATATCGTAAGAGTGATATCTTGCCTTTAGAACGCGTCTAAGAAATAATACATCTAGTACGGGAGAAGTACACTTTCGATTAGCAGAAAAGAAAGATTTTTGGTATAATCCATGAAGTTGTCCCATCGTCTGACATTTCCATCACCAATCGAGTTGAAGCAGAGTTGATGATTGAAGATACGCATGGAAGAAGTCCTAGTAGAGTCTAGGGAAAATTATATGATTGCTTGGACACATTTGTATGTGTTAAAATTGTTTTTGTGATAATTACTTGGAGAACTGCGAGACAATACTTGGGACGAGTATGAGTAGGTGTGAATGGTAGTAGAGGCCTATACTACCGGAAGCACATGACTCACGCTTGGATCAGGGAAAGTCACAAGGTTACTAAGGAGCTAGTAATTGATTTCATTTTATTCAAGTATGTCGTTACCATTGTTTCGGTAATGATTAAGAAGATGATTTTTATTTCGACCCTAGTGGTCATATCAAATCGAGTCCGACTAAGATGAGTATGTTACGTGGTTCAGAGAACCAAGTTCGATGTAGCATCTGACTTAAGCCAGAAGATTGAAGTGAAAGATAATCGAAGCGATCAATAGAAGTATCGTGCTAGTTAAAGAAGCTGGTAGCTAGAAATGCTACATGTTAAAATGTGATTATATCACATTTGAACATGAAGGAAGATATATTCCATTCCAGAATTTGACTCTAAGAGACCTGAGTCTGAGCGTTGCAACATACGATGAGAGTTCATTAGGACGTAACCCATCAGTCTATCGTGGAAATCAGATAAACTTAACTTAAGTTTGTTAAGAAGAAGAAGGAGTCTCTTATAAAGAGCGAGGTTGTGACATGAAGGTCATGATTGAAAGTCTAACAAGACATAGAGAATGGGTGCAAGATCAAGCACCGCTTGCAGTCAAGAAGATCAGGAGTTAAATACGCGTTCGAAGAAACATCAAAGTTACGGTTAGTACTTAGGATGAAGAGATAACGTATGGAGTCATCATGTGAGCCATGTTTCGTTGATGATTCCGGGACGTAATCATCCTAAGGGGGAGATAATTGTAACGCCCGTAGATCCGGGCTAGTCAATTTAGAGATAATAGGGGTCGAAAAAGACTTTTCGACAAAAGATTATTTAGAATAAATAATCTTAACCAAGTCGTAGAATATGTCTCAAGGGTTCCGTACATATAAAGAACGCCGAAATCCGAGTTATAACGAAGAAGTTATGGTCCGTCGAAGTTTTACGTCAAAACCGGCACGGCACCGCGAGACGTAAATAGTGAATTTATGATAGATGACTTTTTAGCCTTAGTGATCTAAACAAAAGTTGTAGTATATGTTAAACCGAGAACATACAAAAAAAGAACGCCCAAATCTGACTTCGTATGAGGAAGTTATGATTTTTCTAAGATTTGGCATAGCAGTGCACGACCCGAAACTCGAATTTTAGTTCGAACAGTTTTTGGCTTATGCAAACTAAATGAGAGTTGCAGATCTCATTAATAGGAACTCAACGGTAAAAATACAGACGAAAACGGAGTCCGTATGAAGGAGTTACGAATTCTTCGTGGTCATTTAACAGTCTAATCATACTGTTAAATTTTAAATCGGTTGAGAATTAGCCAACAGAGTCTAAATGAAAGTTGTAGATCTTCTTTTTACCTCCGCGTGGAAAAAAAGAACGTCGAAAACGGAGCTTGTATGCGAAAGTTACGGGGTTTAGAAGTCGGCAGGGTGCTGCTACAAAAGGGTGACGTGGCTGAATATGGGCCAAGGCTTTCTCCCCAAGGAAAGCCATCAGGTGATGACACATGTCACTGAATCGGCGAGTCAGTGACCCGACTCAGCGAGTCCATCAAGAATTCAGCCTATAAATAGAGGTGCTGGGTTCCATTCATTCTCACACCT